>NW_023270812.1:5040894-5052180 GCF_011800145.1 Mirounga leonina | reverse complement strand
TGGATGCATGTTGGGTTGATGTTGGATGGAGGAGTGGATGCATCCTTCTTTCCACAGCCTGCCCTGTGGTGGGGTGAGGATGGGAGATAGGGAGCCACTGAGGCATGGAGAATTCTCCTGGCACTAAAAAGGACACTGAGTTCTAGGGTCTCTATGAAGGCAGAAAGTAGAAAGACAGCACTCAGGTTTCTGAGCCAGACTTAAGAAGCAGCTGTGGGGACTGAACGTTTAGTAGACTCTTCTGGTGGCCAGATGTCAAGTTCTGAGTCCTCTGTACCTACAAAGAACTTTTTGTTCTCAGAAGACAGACTGTATCTCTTGTCCAGTTTGTTTTTAATTGCTTACCAGCACTCTGGTGACTGATGATTTTTCTGGTGCCTTTTCTTAACCCATTGTCAGTGAAGGGGAAAGGCTCAGGACTAAGCGGGGATTGAACCAGTGGTGCTAACTGCCAGCCCCAGAAAGCCCAAGCTTCATCCTAGCTCCTAGTGCCACCATTTCAGCATGGCCTGGGCTCCGGGCCTTGCAGCTCTCTCCAGGTACCCCCTGCTCTGCAGCCCAGAGGCAGCCAGCTGGCCTTCCCAGCCCCTCCCTCCCCTGCAGGGCCTGGAACACAGTCTCCCAGGCCCAAGTTCGTGGTATCAATCACTGCCTTTGTTGGAAGGATGTGGGAACAAATCCTTTCAGGATGAATGAATCTATCAATTATTCTTCATTCCAGTTATCATATTGGAGTAAATCTGCAACTCTCAGTCAAGGACCATAACCAGAAGAATGTTATGAAATGCTAGACCCATTTTAATGGTCTTCATCCCCAGAGTGATTCACGGTAACTTTAAAAGTGAAAAAGACCTGTTATGGATGGCCCTCCAAATTCATAAGCTGAAGTCCTAACCCCCAGGACCTCAGGATGTGACCGTATTTGGAGACAGGGTCTTTAAAGGGGTGACAGACGAAGTTAAAATGAGGTCACTAGGGTGGTCCCTAATCCACTGATCTGTGGCTTTATTAGGAGAGGGGATGAGGATGCACACACAGAGGACAGTCATGTGAAGACACAGGGAGAGGACCACTGGCTACAAGCCAAGGAGAAGCCAACCCTGCCGACACCTTGCTCCCAGACTTGCAGCCTCCAGGACTGGGAGACAATGACTTTCTTTCATTAAAGCCCCCCAGGCTGTGGTACTTTATTATGGCAGGCCCAGCAAATGAACACAGGGTCTAAACCCCCAACTGCTGGGGCAACAACAACAAAAAAAGGTGAAACAGACTTTCTACTCATCCTTGGAGCAGGAAGCGAAGGGGAGGTGCAGGAGGCAGTGCAAAGAGGAAAGGAAGCGACCCCACGCCCAGGAAAGTGACCCCGGGCTCACTGCAGAAAGACCCCAGGGGGACCCCTCCTCTGACATTTGATAGCAAAGCAGCAGCCCCCACTGAGGAGACTAGGGGGTTGCATTTAGAAGCAGACAACACTCTTACTCCCCACACACCCACAGAGCTGGGTGAGAACACAGAAAGAAAAACCATAATAGCAAATGCAAAAATGCAAAATGCATGAAGAGTCTGAGCCCATTTTGCAAACGGGAAACCAGACTTTGCAGCATATCCAGCCTCCCCAACCACCAGTTGGGAAGGCAGGGGGCGTGGGGTATGGCGGTCCGGACCCTGGATCAAGAACTGCAACCGTGGCTTCTGGACCTTCGAACCTAGCAGCACGTTCCTGCTTTCCCTGCCATCATGCCCCTGTTTGTGCCTCTAGAAATGCAGCTAGCTGCTCTCTAAGGGCCCTTTTTGTACGAAAATGCTGTGGTTTTGATTCATAGTGATGATTCATAGTGAGTCAACAAGAAAAAGGTTAAATTATGTTCTGATGATTCTAGTTAAGAAAACAGGTAAGTAGGTACTCTATTGTAGAAATGTTTCCATGCGCGTTATGAGAAGTTGAGGACCACTTTGTTGTTTACAGATGTAAGGTGCAGATCCCTGGCGGGAACTTTAGTGGGGCCCCTCATCCCTTCTGATGCTCAGTGGGACTAACTGTGCGTGTCTCTGCAGCATTAAGATTACGTATCGTGCATTTTCAAGGTCAGGAAGTTCGATGGGTTGAAACCACGTGTTATTTCAGTGCATGTAACAGCATGGAAAGTTGACATATCATATCTAATCAATCCCAGCTTTCTTTCCGAAGCAGGATTATCCAAGAAAACAAAATCTGGGTATTTACAATGTGGTTAGCATCTTCCTTCCGAAGAAGTCGGTGGTTTCCAAAGATTCCAAAATCTGTAGACACTCTTATCCATCTTTACATTATTTTAAAATCATCATTGTAATTATGTCAACATTCAAACCAAAGGACATGAAGATTGTATCTCTGTCCCTTGCCTCTTAGATAAAGACTCACGCACTGCTTCTGGTTTATTTACCCCTCGAATTAGATGAGAACAGCATGGCAGGTCCAGCAGGTGTCCACCTGCTCGATGTCCAGTGCGGAGTGTGGGGCCGACTATGGAACAGAGAGAAGCATCCGAGGAAAGCCCCTGTCTGCTCGGGGCCCTCTGCCTTCACTTCCCACTCCAAGACTTTTCTGGACTCTAGAAAACTCTGGGCTGACTCACAGAATGTTGGAGTTTCAAGGACGTTTCAAAGGAATGTGGACCAAGGCTTTCAGTTTGCAGTCAAAAAACCAAAGCTCTGAGCCAAGTGACTTGCCCAACGTGGAGGCTGTGGAATTATGAGTGACAGGTGGGACTAGAATCCAGTCGTCTGGGTCCAGGCCTGAGGCACTGGGGTTGACTTCCGTCTCTGCTGGCTTTGGCTCCAGGAGTGGAGAAAAATAGCCCAGCGTTGCTCCTCACTAGGATGACTGCCCCTTGCCACCGTGTCCCTGCAGGGCTGGTGGTCCCTGCCGCCCAAGGCCCAGAGCCTCTGCACAAGGACCCAGCTTGCTCTCTTGTGGCATGGCCCATACATTCCTTCCCTTAGCCTGGGACTCTCCTCCAGCCCAGGGAGCCAGGATGGTCCACAAAACAGGAGACCAAAAAGAGTCACTGCTTAGCTTTTGACTTCTTTTCCTTCATTTTTTTTTATTGTGATTAGACACAACATAAAATTGTACACTTACTTAGTTTTCAGTGGACAATTTATGGCCTTGAGTACATTCATGACATGCAACCATCACCACCCTCCGTGTCCAGAACTTTTCCATCATCTCAAAGAGAAACTCTGTCCCCATTAAACAAGACCTCCCCTTTCCGTCCTCCCCCCAGCCCCTGGCACCCTCTGCTGTACGGTCTCTGTGAACTTGTCTATTGTGGATGCCGCATGTAAGTGGGATCACACAATATTTGTCTTTCGTGTCTGGCCTGTTTCACTTAGTATTATGATTTCAAGATTCATCCATGTTGTAGCGTGTGTCAGCTTTCATTCCTTTTTCCATAATTTTTTTTTTTTTTTTTTGCTTTTTAAAAATGTTTAACTGTCATAAAATACATGTAACATCAGATTTGTCATCTTGCTCATGCAGTGGTAAGTACATTCATATTGTGGTGCAACCAATCTCCAGAACGCTTTTCCTCTTGAACAACTGAAAGTCTGTTCTCATTAAACAACTCCTCCTCATTTCCCTGTTCCCCCATCCTCTGGCTACACCGTTCTACTTTCCATTGCTATGAATTTGACGACGCTAGGTACCGCCTATAAGTGGAATCAGGCAGTCTTTGTCCTTTTGAGTCTGACCTGTTTCACTTAACATAATGTTTTCAAGGTTAATTTATGTTGTACCATGTGTCAGAACATTCCTTGTTTTTTTGTTTTTTAAGATTTTATTTATTTATTTGACAGAGAGAGAGAGAGAGACAGTGAGAGAGGGAACACAAGCAAGGGGGGTGTGAGAGGGAGAAGCAGGCTCCCCGCTGAGCAGGGAGCCCGATGCAGGGCTCGATCCCAGGACTCCGGGATCACGACCTGAGCCGAAAACAGACGCTTAACAAACTGAGCCACTCAGGTGCCCCAGAACATTCCTTGTTAAGGTTGAAAAATATTTCATTGTATGAATGTACCACATTTTGTTTATCCAGCTATTGATGGATATTTGAGGTGTTTCCACCTTTTGGCTGCTGTCAGTAATTATGGCTTAGCTTTTGATATTCAGAATAAACCAAGGTAATAGTTTAAGAGAATGAAGTTTAGAATTTCCAAAGCTCAGAGCTTATGCCATGAACAAGAGTTCAGTGAATTTGTAATGTAAAAGCCTGCTTCCCTCTCTAGACTGGGGTAGGAAGTGTGCAAGGGGGCTTACTGTCTGATGCCTCAGCCACCTGCCCAGCCCTGACTGGGGACAGCAGAACCCCCAGGATAGATGTGGATATCCAAGCATAGAGGAAATGAAAGCAAGCCTCACTTCTGGGGAGCGGGGAGCCCTCCCAGAGTTCCCCTAACTACAAGAGCATGGGCCCTTAGAGTGGGGATGCCTGGGGGGGCAGACAGTAGGGTATGGGGGGCAGCTAAATGCCATCCTTGGTGACTGCGAGTGAGTCCCTTGCCCTGTAGTGGGGCAGAGTCAGATGGGCCAGAATATGAGCAGCCATGTGTGATACCATCAAGGATTCTGTCAGGGTTCTGCAGGGGCTGTGGAAAGTGTCTTCCGAAAGGAGTATGGGCATCACGATGCATGCTTTTTCTTATTGAGGCAGAGAAGCATCACTGAGGTTCAAGTTCAAAGAAGTATATCCAGAAATGTGAAAGTTCTTGATGTTCACAATGGCTATGTCATCCCTCGAGCTCCAACTCAGGCTCCTTTCTGCCTGTCATCAAAAGGAGGAAAGAATGTGCGTAATTTAAGCAATATAAAAATAGGCGCCCTTTTGACTTAAAGAGGAAAAGAAGAATTAGTCCCTCTCCGTCCAGAAAAGACAGGAGGGAAATGTCAGCGGATGGAAATGACCGGGAACTTTTCAGAAAGGCAACTTCTCAGGCACCACCCAGACCTACCAAATGAGAAACCTCGGCACCAGGGTGGGGCCCAGAGCTCTGTGGTTTAACCAGCCCTACAGATCATTTGGGAGTGCCTTTAAGTTTGAGAACCACTGCTCTGATATAGATAAAAGACTGAGTTGGTGGGCTGTGTGTAGTAGGGTTTCACCACTTTACTCTTGGGAAGATGGCAAATGGTGAATAGCACTTATGCAAGAATCACTAGATGCTAGGAAAAATAGATTAGGCTCATTAGATGTGGTAACCAGGCTGCACCAAAATAAATAAATTTTCACAATGTACAAATATGTAATGCGTTCCATTTATTTTAATGCAATTAAATAATTTTGATTTTTTAAGAGAACAGTGCTGTCACTAACCAGACATCTCTATCTGATTAAATGCACAATACACGAACATCTTTCACAGATGGATGAAGTCATATAATAATTAAGTTACAGAGAGATCTTTGCAAATTATTTTTCAAAGGCCACATCACTGAGTTTTTTAGGGGGATAACCTGTAAAAACAAAATGTATTTAGATTTAAGTAGATAGATTATATATGTAGCCATAATGTCCTGGGAATAAATTTTCTTTTTTTCAAGACAATGTAATCCCCCTAACAATTTGCAGTTATGTACAGTCTTATTCTCTAGCTCATTTTCTAATACAAAAAGGCTGACTAAGGTTTCCAGTCATGATATTATTTGGATAGGAGACAAAGATGAGCTCTGTGTTATCAACTGTGAGGCAGAATGTTCTTTTGAGTTGCAGCCTTGGCTTGTTCTCAAAGTAAGAGAATGTCCTGTGTCTGGGGTGAGAGTACACTCTGTGAAAATCACCTCACCTCCCACATTCAGTGCCGTTTTTATATTTCAGTGTAGCAAAGGCCAAGATATGTGTTTGCTTTTGTTAGTTTGTTTCCTCTTTAACTCTAAGAAGTAAGTCTTGCTCAGGGGACTTGACACACTGGCCTATACCTCATTTCTTTCAAGTGAAGAAAGAAGGTTGTGTTTTTCTTGAATTAAGGTTCTTAATGGTTACAACCACATTTTAAAAGAATTGAAGGATTCAAATGGTACCACTGCTGTTTCTTTTTCCGGCGGGGGGCGAGGGGAGCAATTGGAAAAGGGTGAAGTATGCTGTGGAGTGTGGGCCCTCCCAGCCCTGGGATATTCATGGCTCCCGGCGGGGGTAACTTCCTGCTTCCGGTGCTTCTGGGAAATGAGGCTCAGGGCGTCAGGTTAAAACTCCACTGAATGTGTTCCTTCTAGGGCATCTTCCAGGTAGGAAGCGTCTACCTGAGCCCAAAGGTGAAAGTCATCCTGACCCCTTTCATCCATCCAGCACCAGTGAGCTCAGCCCGAGGAGGAGGAGGAAGAGCACTGGGCTCACACTCAGCGTGGCAGGATGCTCACGCAGCTGGGCCACCAGCAGCCAGATCCCAGAGTCAGCTGCCATCCCTGTGTTCCTGGGGAGCAGCGAGTCACCCCCGCCTCGTTATTGCCTTCTCTCTCAGGGCTCCAGGATCCTGTCCCCTCGGATTGTCTTCCTCCTGCCTCATAATCTCTCTGTCCCCTTCTGTGCTCCCTCTCTCTCTTGCCCAACGCCCCACTGCTGCAGACCCACACTTCAGTCCTCAGCCCTCCCCCTTCCAGGCACTCACTCCCAACATAGCACTACCACACTTCCAAAGTAGGAATACAGAAGTCCCTGTTACATTAGAATTTCAGACAAACAACTAATAATTGTATTGTATAAATGTGTCCCCATTATTGCACGGTGCCAAATACTTACTTTACTTGGTTGACAAGTAAATATTGCATGAAACAGACTTAGGGTAAAAATTCTTTAACTGAATTCAAATTTAATTAGTCGTCCTGGGTTTTATCTGCCAATCTTAAAATGATGTCATCCAGTTTCAGGGCTTTTATGACATCTAGATGCTGATGCCTCCTAAAATGTTTATCTCCAGCCTGGATCTCCCTCTCCTGACCATTCCTGCTGTCTCCGCCCCATTGCCACATGGATAATTAATGGATGTCTCCACCTCAACATTCCCAAAACAAGGCTCATCTTTACCTCAAATACTTACTCTCGTCACAGGTAATTTTGTTCTTAACTGCTCAGCCAAATCCCTGAGCTCGTGATTCTTCTCTTTTCTAATGCTTTGGTCCCAGTGGCCCTGCTACCAGCATCTCTTGCTGGATCCCTGCAACACCCCCTACTCATCCTCTACTTCATCCTGGATCCCATACAGTTTTTTCTTAACATACCGGCAAGATTCTTTGAAAACATCAGTCATGTGATGCCACTTTTCAGCTCATACCCCCACCAGGCTCCCCATGCCACTCAGCCTAAAAGCCACAGGTCCTTACAGCATCCTGCAAAACCCCCATTACCCAGTATACTGGGTCCCCTCAGATGTTATCTGCTCCTGCTGCCTCCTGGTTCCTCCAACAAGCCAGCATGTTCCAGACGCTCGGCTCTGGTGCCCTTGCCTCCTTCCTGGAATGCCCTTTGCTCAGATACCCCTGGAGAAGTCCTGCACCTCCCCAAATCTTTGCTGAAATCTCACCTTCTCAGGGCACCTGGGTAATTCAGTCTGTTAAGCATCTGCCTTCAGCTCAGGTCATGATCCCAGGGTCCTGGGATCGAGTCCCGCATCAGGTTCCCTGTTCACAAGGGAGCCTGCTTCTCTCTCTCCCTCTGCCCCTCCCCCGGCTCGTGCTCCCTCTCATAATTAAGTAAATAAATAAACAAACAAACAAACCTTCTCAGCGAGGCTACTGATCACCTTATTCACAATCTAACCTACTTACCACCCTGGGCACTCCAGACACCCCTTTTCTGACTCTTGTCATTTTTCCAGAGATAGCAACTTCTACTGTAGTATAACCAAACTCATGAAATATCATTCATTTCCAGGCTCTTCCCACCAGAAAGCCCCACAGCCCCCAGGAATCTTTGTTTGGTTCCCTGATGCGTGCCAGGCACCCAGAAGAGGGCCTGCCTTCCAGTGCGCACAAATATTTTTTTGGGTGAATAAGGGAATGCACGTGTGAGGCTCGGGAGACCACAGATGACTGCAGGAAACACAGCCTCAGGTCGGATCATGCTCTCCCAGGGCACGGTTCACTGGATGGAACAGAAGAGAAATCATCTGCCGAATGTAAGTCACCCTTTGAGTCCTTCCTTCCCATCCCTTTCTATCCCTCGAAATTAAATGCAGGCGGGTTAAATGCAAGAAGAGGCTGGCCTGTTTCTCCAGTTGGGTGGAGTCCCAGGGAAGTGTGTCAACTCACCGCAGAGCCACCTGGGCAGTTTCCAGATATAAGCCTTCCCGAGGCCAATCATTAACTTGCTGTCCCGCAAAGAGCTGTTTGTTCTTGGGCTCTGTAGCTTCCTGTTCATCTCTGGGGAACTAGTGAACCCAGAAGGAGTCCCGTGACACCGATGGAATGAATTTCACTGCAATCGGGGCTATAAGCACTATCACTTGGATATCAATAGTTATTTTCTTGGGTGAAGTTATCAATTTAAGTTCTGGAGGAGGGGCACCTGGGTTAGTCAGTTAAGCATCTGCCTTCAGCTCAGGTCATGGTCCCAGCGTCTTGGGATGGAGCCCCGCATCAGGCTCCCTGCTCAGCAGAGAGTTGGCTTCTCCCTCTTCTCTGCCTTTCCCCCCTGCTCGTGCTCTCTCTCTCTCTTGCTCGCTCTGCACTCTCTCTCTCTCAAATAAATAAATAAAATCTTTAAAAACAAAGTTCTAGAGGATCCTGAAAATGTCACATTTTAGGCATGAGATAAGAGAAGAACTGATCCAAGTTATTTGCTGAAGGGACTTATTCATCTTGAAAAAATAAAAGGGAACCAGGTGGGGACTAGTTCCTGACCCCGGTCTCCCAGCAGCCTCAGGACTCACTGTACTTGGCGAGCATGTGATTCTGGGCAAGGTGACATGGTGCCCAGGGCACACGCTTCAGGCTAACTGACTTGGATAAAGGTCCAGCTCTACTTCCCCTGTGGGATGCTCTCAGCCTCCCTGAGCCTCAGTTTCCTTTTTTATAAAATAGGGATGTTATGCCAAAGAGGTGTTGTTAAACACAAATGAAATACGAATGTATTGCTTAGCATAGTGCCTTGAATGTAATGAGCACACAATAAACTGTAGTTATTTCCATTCGGGGGCAAGTAAGTGACAGATGCTGGCTGCTGGGTCCAAAGAAAACGTTTAAACTAGTACTGTTTTCCCAAGAAAAGTGAAACTCATTTCCCTTAAGGGTGTGGTTTTGCTTCAATGAATATTTGGAAGTCAGGCAAGAGTTTACTTCTCTGTCCTGGCCAGACACTTGGCTGTACCTATGATGATAATGTAGGAAGCCCATAATCTTAAAACGACTCTCTGGTCAGGTATGTATATGTAATTGGTTCCTGGCAATACTTACTGATCTTGTCTTCAGAGGGTTTGTATTAAGTAGTAGAGGCAGGATAAATTAGATTATTTTTCATTATAAAGAATACTAAACTATAAGATACAGCCTTATAATAAAGGAAAAATGAAAATAGACCCCTATGGAAAAAAAAATCACACAAAACAATCGCACAAAGAATCTCTGAAAAAATGAGAACTATTTTAGTTTATACTGATCATATTAGGCCATCTTACCTACAATATTCTTCCTGAAGCCCTTTTCATAAACCAAAGCTAGGCTCATTTCCATTCCTAGGTAACCTGAGCAAAGAGAAATTTACTTTCCTATTAATATTGGCCTGGGAAAGCCTCAAATCTGTTGTTTTTTTGAGAGGAGATCTAGAGTTTTCTCCTGAATAACAAACGGCGAAATTGGAGTGAAAAGTTTCTCCTTTCAGCTTTTTTATGGAAATAACATGCATGTGGAGAAGCACACACATCCTAAGCATATACATAACAGTGACTGTCCCCAGAGTGCATCCACCCCATAATGCCGACCTACCAAAATGAGAAATAGAACATTACCGGTATCTCTCCTTACCCTTCCCATTTGCTACCCTCACGCATCTCCAAAGGTAACCACATAAACTTGTAACATAACTTAGAACCCATGGGCTCCTTCTCCAGGTTTTGAACTTAGCAGTGGAATCATAGAATAAGTTATCTCTGGAGTCTAGCTTCTTTGGGTCAAAATTATATTTGTGACTTTTTTTTTTTTTAGAATTATTTAGATTTATGTTAGAGAGAGAGAGAGGGAGAGAATCTCAAGCAGACTCCCTGCTGAGCATGGAGCCCAACTAGGGACTCGATCTCCAGACCCTGAGATCATGACCGGAGCAGAAACCAAGAGTCAGATGCTCAACCAACTAAGCCACCCAGGGATCCCTGTGACATTTTTTCATGTTGTTGCATTTACTTGAGTTCCATTTATTCCCATTGCTGAACAGCATCATGTACCATATATACACTACTGTTTCTTTATATGCTCTCTACACAATCTCTGGAGCTGGGAACCAGGTCATTGCAGTTGCTTGCTGGTGCACACGATGCGGCTGTGAAGACTGCTGGATCATGTGCGTGCATTTCTGTTGGGCATATGTCTAAATGTAGAATTGCTAGGTCATGGGGATGCATATCTTCCACTTTATCAGGACACATTACATGACTGTCCAAAGTGCCCCATCTCTTTATCTGCCTCCAGGGTGTTTGTTCCAAGCACCCCATAGTCTTGTCAACAGCTGGTACATTTCATTGTCTATACGTTAGCCATTCTGATGCGCATGTACCAGTGAGGTTGGTCATCTTTTCAAATGCGTATTGATGACTTGGATACTCTCTTTTGTGAAGTGCCTACTCAGATTTTTCACATTTTCTATGGGGTTGACTTTTTCTTACTGATTTGAAGGATACTTTAATACATTCTAGATAAGGACTCATAGTCATTCACATAACGAAGATCTTCTTACTCTATGTAGCTTGCCTTTTGACTCTTAATGCTATATTTTGATGAGGAGAACTTCTGCATTGTGGAGTAATCCAGTTTCTCAGTCTTTTCCTATATGGTTAATGCCTTTTGAATCCTCTTTTCCTATCCCAAAGCCATGAAGATAGTTTTCCATTTTGTCTTCACGATGCTTCATTGCTTTATCTTTCACATTGAAATCTACAATGCACCTGGGGATGACTTCTGTATATGGTATGAGGAAGCAGTCAAGTTTTATTTTTTCTGTGTGGCTATCCAAGTGACTGAGGAACTTTTCTTTCTTTCTTTCTTTCTTCTCTCTCTTTCTTTCTTTCTTTCTTTCTTTCTTTCTTTCTTTCTTTCTTTCTTTCTTTCTT
>NW_023270812.1:4866638-5040884 GCF_011800145.1 Mirounga leonina | reverse complement strand
CTTTCTTTCTTTCTTTCTTTCTTTCTTTCTTTCTTTCTTTCTTTCTTCCTTCCTTCCTTCCTTCCTTCCTTCCTTCCTTCCTTCCTTCCTTCCTTCCTTCCTTTCTTTCTTTCCTTCTCTAACTATTCCCTCCCAACTGTCCTGTAGTGCCACCATCATCATAAATCAAGTGCCCACGGACGGGTAGACGAACCATGAGAGACGATGGACTCTGAAAAACAAACTGAGGGTTCTAGAGGGGAGGGGGGTGGGGGGATGGGTTAGCCTGGTGATGGGTATTAAAGAGGGCACGTTCTGCATGGAGCACTGGGTGTTATGCACAAACAATGAATCATGGAACACTACATCTAAAACTAATGATGTGATGTATGGGGATTAATATAACAACAAAAAATTTTTAAAAAGAAGATTTATAGTCAAAAATGAATATTAAGAAAATAAAGTTATGTTTCTTTGTTAAAAAATAAAAAATAAAAAAATAAATCAAGTGCCCATAAATACATAGGTCTATTTCTGGGCTTTCTGTTCTGTTCCATTGGTCTATTATTTATGCTTGCACTGTCTTAATCAGTGTCGCTTTATAATACACACCCATAGCTCTTGGATCTGAAATGGTAGGTCCCTCCGTCCTTGTTCTGCTTGGCTTTTTACATTTCCATGCAAATGTTAGAATCAACTTACACATCTGCTGGGTTTAAATGGATTGCATCAAAACTATAGATCAGTTTAGGGAAAATTTACACCTTGACTTGAATATTTGAATTTGTGTCAATATTCTTCAATTGATTTAAATCTTTCACTTCTCTTAGTAGAGCTTTACGGTTTCTTATGTAAAGGTCTTACACATCTTTCATTAGATTCTTTCTTAGGTACTTGAGTTTTTTGATGCTATTGTAAATATTTTCATTTTTTAAATTTCATTTTTTTCTAATTGTCCATTACAGGTGTATGTTTAGCAGCTGTGTGACAAACTCCCCTAAGCTCAGTGTTGTGAAATAACCACCATTCTATTATGCTCATAGCGTGTGTGGATGAGCCAGACGAGGGACAATGAGAAGGACTCCCTTCTGCTCCAAGATGTCCCGGGCCTCCGCTGAAAAGACTTTTCTGAACGAGTCCTGGGAGTTCCATGGCATCATTTCTACTACATTCTATCAGTTACAGTCAAGTCCGAGGGCCGCCCAGATACCAGGGGAGGGGAAGGGAACCCCATCTCTTGATGAGCGAGTGGTAACTTACAGTACAGAAGAGCACAGGGGAAGGGGTGGCAGAGATTGCCAGGGGCATCTTTGCAAAATACAACCTGGCACTCACGCCTAGATACCACCGAGGGCAGCCCGGTGACCTGCCAAACTCACTTATTAATGCTAATACATTATCTGTAGATTCTTTTGGAATTTTATTTATACAGACATGTCATTGCAAATAATGGGACTTTTATTTCTTTTTTTCCAATCTTTACACTTTTTACTTCTTAGTAACTGATTTCTTCATTGTCCCATCAGTGATTTTATCATGTGGTTAAATTTGCTCTCCCTCCAATCCTGACACAACTATTTTGAAAAATAGTCTATAAAAATGACACAGACAGTGCTAAGATTACAAAGAAAGGATGGGGGGAGGGAGTGGTGGATAGTAAGGGGGGTGGGGTAAAGGAAGGGTGTATTTTCTTCCTCAATAGAATGTTTGAAGCCCTTGATTCATCTCTTTTCCCCCAAGGCTCAACTGTAGAATTGGCTTGCAAGCATTTATTTCACAATTTAGCCAGATGTTGGTTGTTAAGACATCCAGCCAACTGTTCCAAGACTGCCGCTCATGACGGGCAAAATCCATTACCTTGGGCCGCCCGAGGTCCTCCGGGAGATGGCTGGTGGGCGTTCGTGTGTTCTGCAGCTTCAACTGGAACAGAGACTCAAGTCCTCTAGACAGGGTTGCCCTGTGGGTGCGACGTGGTGGCGGGGGGAGGGGCTTGGGATGAGGCAGGGGATGCTTCAGTCTCTCCCTCTGTCCCACATCGCTGAGCCCCACAGGGGGAGCAGAGGAGAGTGGGCACCCCCCCTTGGGAAAAGCCATCCCCAACTCCAACAGGACTGATCTCCTCAGCCAGGCTCCTCACCCACATCTGCTTTCTCCAAAAGCACTCTTCCTATGTCAGTACACTCCACAAACAAGAGAAGATTTATTTAATAAGTGTCAGGACAGGACGGCAATTTGCTCATCATCTTAAACCGCTTACTCCACACACACAGGAGGAACTCAAAATAAGACCTGAAATATGGAATAATAGGCCAGGGAGTAGAAACCAAAATTGAGTGCTGAAGCAGGTGAGATCATAGAAGAAACAGACCAACAAATTACAGTTCACGTGCAAATGCTAAATACCAAGCCCGAGGCATAAAGAGTCAATACTTAAGAATGGGTCTCACCGAAAAATACTTGCAAATGGTAAGAGTAAGTAAAGCAAACGCTTCCCATGCAAGGCACAAAAATTAAAGTTGGTATTATTTAAGACTGTGAAACTTGCAAAACATCATGAAGAGATTAACAAACAATAGTGAGGTGGTGACGAGCAGCAACAGGTTAATGTATGCAGTGATGCGTGAGCAAGTCACAAAACCCACTTCTTCTGAGACTCTCTTAGGGCATCACCCCAAAGGAGAAAACCTTGTTTGTGGTAATGGCGGTACATTAAAGAGGTCAAGAATATGGTCTTTTGGGTTAGGCGCACTTGAGAGGGGGTCCTGCCTTTGCTATTTACCAGCTATGTTACCTTGAGGAAGGGACGTCACCCGGCTCAGCTTCAGCTTCCTCATTTACAAAATAGGGGAAAGGGGGCATCTGATACAAAGTGCTTACTGCCCAATAAGTGGAAGCAAGGAATGGTCCACAGTAAGGGAAAGCAGGAAGCAGGCAATATCCCACAGGAGAACAGTTATGAAAACTGTCGTATACTAAGTAGGTAGATAATTAGGAAAGCAGTAAGAAGATGCTTCCGAAAATCCTGGTGAGGAAATCTTTAGGATGTGTGACATAAAAATATGATGACATTTTCTACACTACTACGATTATAGACAAATAAAATCTGCATGCAAGTGAGCAGAGACTGGGAAAGAACACAGTATACATGAAAATGAAGGAGGTGATTTTATGGAGAGTTAAAACTTTTCCTTAAATGTATTTACAGAGTTGAAGAAGAGGTTCCTGAGGTCAACTGTGAGGAGGATGCTGCAGCGACCTGCACCAGCAGCAGAGCCGGTGGGAGGAGAGTCTGCTCACAGGTGGCTTTGAGAGAGAATTATCAGCACCACGTGGGGAGGAGGAGATGCGCGAGGAAGAGGAAGACTCAAGGGGAACTCTGAAATCACCACTCACCAACACAGGGAACCAGAGACGTGTGTGAGCACTGCAGAGCTCGGGCAGGGCTGGGGCCAGAGATCCTCCTGGGACTTACTCAACTTGGGACACAGGTAGGGTTTGTCCGTGAAGACGTTCATCAGGTTATCGGGTAAATGTGTCTGGGAGTTAGGAGAGAGATGCCAACTAAAACAAAGGTCTGTGAGTTGTCTTTCTTTCCTTTAATGGATGGGTTGAGGAGAGGAGACAAAAATGATCATTTTTTGAGGTTCTACACTATTTCAGGTGCTTCCCATCTACTATCTCATTTAAACCACCATACCATGCATTTTAGGAATGAGAAATCTGAGGCTCTAAAAACTTACATGAAGATTTAGGACCCTTTCGGGTACTTGGGTGGCTTAGTCAGTGGAGTGCCTGACTCTTGATTTCGGTTCAGGTCGTGATCTCAGGGTCATGAGATGGAGCCCCACAGCGGGCTCCGTGCTGGGCATGGAGCCTGCTTAAGATTCTCTCTCCCTCTCTTCTCCCCTTTCTCCCTCTCTGAAAAATAAAATAAATAAAATAATAAAAAATGAAAAGAATTAGGACCCTTTGTTGCAAGTAACAAAGCTAGCTTAATGAGGAAACTTATTATATAGGGGACTGTCGTGGCACCCAAAGCCAGAGAATGAGAGAGGGGGAAACCATATGCTTTATTTTTATTTTGCACAGGCTGCCGGGTAAGGAGCAAGTAGATTGGAAAATGGCGAGGGCAAAACAAGGAGGCCCATGGAGACCATTTTCTTTTTTACAGCCTCTTGGAAATCAGTCACGAAGCTAAGTTTTGTTGAACTAGCAATGGCTTTGGCTTGCAACCAAGACAAAATGAGTGATCGTGGAGAAAAGATGTCACATGCTTTTTGCCAGCCTTGGTCCAGTATTCCAAGACTAACTTTCTTTGGGTAAAACTATGTATAAACTCAAATGCATGGAGTATAGATGGGCTTTTAATAACTATGGTTAGAATAACGAACATGAGTTTAAGTAAAGATTCTCTTTTTAGCATTTTTATGCCAATGGAGTTTCTTTCAGACCGGCTTTTCATCCGGAAGCCTAAGGAAGGCAGTGGAAAGAATTTTGAGGTGGGAATCATTAAAAACGGAGCCTTGGCTTTAGCTGCTTCCTGTTCTTTGTGTTTATTGTGTAACTCAGGACAAGCGGACCCAGCCTTCCTGGACTCGGATATGAGAGATTGTCTGTAAAATGAGAGATGTGGACTAAAACAAGTACTTCTCCATCTTTAATGTGCATATGAGGCTCCTGGAGATATCATTAAAATGTAGTTTCTGATTCACGAGGTCTGGGGTGGGGCCGGAGACTGCGTCTCTAACACGCTCCCAGGTGATGGCCATGCGGATGGTCCACAACCACACCTGGCTTAGATTACCCTCTAAGGTGTCATTAGGCTATAAGCTTAAATGGTTGCCAAATCAAGAGAAGCATATCTCACAATTAATAACAATAAGTATTTATGTTTAAAAATGAAAATGCTTGCATTCTGTTTATAAAAGTAATCCATGCTTATCAATTTTTTTTTAAATAACACAATTTATAAAGTGCAAGCGTTGACAATCATCCAGGGTTAAATACCACTCAAAATAGTGTGCTCTCTCTTCACCCGGTCATGAAGAACACAAGTGCTAAATTCCGGTATTCCTTTGTATTACCTCATCTCTTCAAATCAGATCATGAAGCTGGTAACTTTTTCAATTTGCTGCATCAGCTGGGAGTTCATTGATTTGAATTCAGTTCCTCCTCTTGTGGTAGTTTGCTCCTGTATCATATGATTTCCAGCTACTCATTGTCCAGATTCAGGAGGAGGGAAAGCCTTTCTAGTCATCACTGCCACGTTGAATGGACCTGAAGATATCGAGAAGAGAAAGGAGATACTTGAATACTGAGAATAATTTTTAAGAGACTTAAAACACAATCCGAGTTAAGATCATTAAGAGCTGATGGACATGGGGTCCTGCCTCCACATAATGATCACTTAGGATGATCATCATTGATCGAGGAGGAAATCTGACTCGTTCCTCTGCACTTTCCTCCATAATAGTTAGTTACTGAAATGTTAAATGTTCACATTAAAGCTATTTGAATGTACTTAAAATGACTGCAGTAATAACAACATAGCCTTAAGAGCCTGTTGGTCATTACAAACGATATATGACACATTTGTAAGGCTCAATTAGAGTTGACTGAAATATACAACTATTTAACATAAGATTAAAGATTCCAAACATCAAATTGACTTTACTATTTACACATTTTTCTTTGTCTACAGTGAGGTGATTATAATTGCAAATCTATGATATGTTTATATTTTGTAATTTGAGGAAATTTTCAAAGTGTGTATATATTTATATGGATTTACGTATATTTGTAATCCTGTTATCAGGCAAACGAAATAAAGCACAAATATTGTCAGCATGCAGCTAACAAGGTGTTAAGAGAACAGGCTGTTTGAAATACCCATTAATAACTCAACCATCTAGCGTGGCGGTTAAATATATGGTTTGTAAGTTAGCATTTTAGATAAATGATATTCATTATCTTAAGTACCAAAATTCAGGCTAAAAAAACTTTTCTGAAACACATAGCATTCCCTCTTTAACAGAGAGTTCTGAAAATAATCTTTAGGATACAATATGTTTTAATCATCATCGATTATTCTTTGCTTCTGTCCTAAGTCGTCCTAGAACACTATGACTTTTGAAACCTTGAATCTTTGGGTTTTTACCCACAATCACTTTCTTTTATAAAAGTTATAAATGTTCATTGTTGACATTTTTTTCAAAATGCAATAAAATCTAAAGAAACAATAAGAATCACCCTCAACCTCACAGGCCAGAATAATCATTAACAGTTTAATGACTTTTTTTGCACACCGTATGAGTCTCCATGGGCTTCCATGAAAAATGACCATATACTGAGGGGTTTTAAAAACCAGAAATTTGTTCTCTCACAGTTCAGGAGGCCAGGAGTCTGAAATTAAGGTGTCAGCAGGGTTGGTTCTTTCTGAGGCTCTAAGGGAAAATCTGTTCCATGCCTTTCTCCTAGCTTCTGGCCGTTGCCAGAATACGAGCTTTGGCACTCGTTGGCTTGTAGACACACGGCTCCAAGCTTTGCCTCCAAGCCATCCCATGGTCTCATTCTCTGTGTAAATTTCTCTCTGTCCTCTCCTCTTATTACAAGAACTCCAGTCATTGGACTTAGGGCTCCTCCTAATTCAGTATGAGCTCATCTTAACTAATTACATTCTCAAAGACCCTGTTTCCAAATAAAATCACCTTCTGAGGTTCTGGATGGACATGAATTTTGGGGGGACACTTTCCAATCCGTTATAGGCCATGTAATAAATATTTGTATAATTATAAAGAAGAGTTTATGTTTTATACATAGCTTAGTTTGCTCTTCACTTAATATATTGTGAAAGTTTCCTCATGTCTTTCAAATACAGCGTTTTAAATTTATGTAGTATGTTCTAGTGTATGAGTATCATATCATTTATATAACTAACCTGCTACTTCAGACATTTAAATGGTTTCCAGTCTTCACTATCGTAAATGACTCTAATGAATCTACATGTGCCTAAATCTTTGAGGTCATCTCTGCTTATTTCCTTAGCATAAATTCTAGGGAGTTGAATTATTGCATAAAGAATATGACTGTTTTAAAGCCTCACGATAGATCTTGTTTAATTGAATTCCAAAAAGAATGTACCAATTTACTGTCAACAGCGAGAGAGGAAAGAGCCCACCGTATGGCATCCTCTTTACTTGTATGTTAGTTTTTTGAATGCTTGACTGGTGGAAAGGCAAAGAAATGACAGCACATCTTATTATTTTTTTTTTTTTAAGATTTTATTTATTTATTTGAGAGAGAGAGAATGAGAGACAGAGAGCATGAGAGGGAGGAGGGTCAGAGGGAGAAGCAGACTCCCTGCCGAGCAGGGAGCCCAATGCGAGACTCGATCCCGGGACTCCAGGATCATGACCTGAGCCGAAGGCAGTCGCTTAACCGACTGAGACACCCAGGTGCCCACATCTTATATTTTTATGGGAGGTTGCATATTTGTTGTTGTTGATGCTTATTGGCTATTTGTGTATCATTTTTTATGGTGTGTTACAGTTTACATCTTCCATGTCTTTTAATTAATTAATTAAAAGTAGGCTCCACACCCAGCATGGATCCCAATATGGGGCTTGAACTCACAACCCTGAGATTGAGACCTGAGTTATCAAGAGTCAGATGCTTAACTGACTGAGCCACACAGGCGTCCCAATATCTTTTATGTCTTTTTAAATTTATCCACTGATCAGCATTAATTTCTTACAGTCTTGCTGATTGAACATGCCTCTTGTTCTCACCCCTTACAGTTTGCAGTGCGCTAAGAATCCTCAAGCAGACTCCCAGCTGAGCATGGAGCCAGACTCAGGGTTCCATCCCAGGACCCTGAGACCAAGACCTGAGCCAAAATCAAGAGTCGGCTGCTTAACTGACTGAACCACCCAAATGCCCCGAAATAAATGGATTTTAAAACATAATTTGAAAAGTTATGACAACACTTAAAAATTGCATTGGCTGTAAGAAAGGTCTTGCAAGCATCTTTTATAAGCATTTCTATATGCTCAAATTAGTTTTCACCTGGATATTAAAATAAGCCATTGCCACAGATGGGTTTTCTCTTCAGATCCCTGTTCAGACTCCTTTTTAATGCCTTTGATGTCCTTCATCCTCCAGGGCATCCACGCCCCATCTCCCTCCCTCCCACCACATACCATCAACATGCCACACACCCTATAGGACCCAGTCCAAACCTCCTTTCCTCAATTACGAATGCCCACCTTTCCCCCACCCTAACTGAAAAACTCTTCCATCTTCTCTGTCCTCATGGCACACTGTTTTGTTTTGCTTTTAGCAATCTGTAGGTCTTCATAATTTTGCAGTGTGGTCTAGTTACTTGTGAGCATTTGATTTTTCCCTGTGGATCGTAAACATCTAAAGAAATGGGAGTGAACACAGGAGTCATACCTAAATACCCAAATGTTATTTGAGACTATGGTTCCAGCGGTGGACATTTGAAGGGCATACCTCTGAACTATATGGAGATTGAAATAATGTTGTGGGAAGGTTAGAGACCTGGCATTTCTGGAGTTTCAACAGCCCGCCCTCTTTTAAAGTTGCAATGACACTGTTTCATTATAAAGGTCTGCCCAGACCCTCTCCAACACACTACCTGTAAATGCCACGTGCACGTGCATGCCTGCGTGTGCCTGTGTATGTGCCCGCGCGTGCAGGGGTAATCGATCCTGGGGCTGCTCTGCAGGGAGAGAACACCTCGACCTCAGAGCCTCTTCCTCCCAGTTCCTAACGTCTCCGATCACTTGAGTTTTCGGCATTATTTCCTTGAAGGCGTTCTGGGGCTCTCCCGGGTGGAGAGCAACCTCCTGCCCAGCACAGCGTTGCGGGGGGGTGGGGGGGGGTGGATGGCAGAGTGTGGCATCCTCCAAAACAAAGCGATCGCAGACTTGCTGAATTAAAACCCAGCCGGTTTAGGACGATTTCCAGGTCGCCACGCAGCCGGGGCCGGAGTCCGTCCGGGCTGAGGCTGGAGGAGCCATTTCGGGCCGGGGATGCAACAGGGTTTGGGGAGCCGCGGGCAGGAAGAGAAAAGGCCACCTGGCGGGCTTTGTTTCTGAATCGGGCAGGTTCCCGAGCCACAGATTTCAAGCGCGAAGCTAACCGAAGCACTTCCTCGCACTAACTGGAAGGGGAAGGCAGTGACTCATGTTACACCAGCTCGCGTCTTCCCTCCCCGTAACTGCTAAATTGTAGCTTTAAAAGGAAGTGACATGGGGTGGGGAGAGACGTCAGCTGAGGACCACTTTTTTTTTTTTCCCCCCGAAGGGTCCACCCCATGGGTGGAGTCTCGCTTTTTCTTCCCAGTGTTGGCTGACTTACAGCTCCTATAAACTAGTGGCAATTTCTGCACCCCAGCCTGCTCCCTCTCAGTTTCTGGTTTCTAAGCCCATGTGGCAGGGGCCGCCAGAAAAGGAGGTATGTGCTGTTCGTGCTGTTTCCAGGCGACTTCACCTCTGGGCGTGGCGGATGTCTGTGTGTCTCTCTCTGTCACTGTTCTCCTCTCCTCGGCTGGACCTCACTAAAACCTCTGGAAGGGGTAGGTACAGAACGAGGACGAGTGGAAGGTGGAGAAGGAAGTGAGGCGACAGTGGGGACGTGGAGGGCGCAGAGCCTGAAAGGCAGAGGGGCTCTGCGCCCTCTCTTTGTGCTCAGCAGGGTGAGCGTGCCTTTCCAGGTGGTGATTTACAGCTGCTGTTCTGGGATGAGTCTCCCCCTTAGGCCTCCCCCCCTTGGGTGAGAGCGTTTTCTCCGCAATAGATGAAGCCGGGGAGAAGGTTCCTGTTACGGATCGGTCTCCTGGGTCATGCAACACGTTCTTCCGTCCCTGGCGTTTCTATGGCAACCACAAAAATAATACTACACAAAAGGCAGCCCCGATATAGGTGGATTTATTTGTATTTCGGTCGGAGCCTGCTTGCTGCCTTCCGGCTGGTGATTGCCTCGGCTTGCTAAAATCCAGCGAGGCTTTGTGCTACCCCTCCTCACTTTCATTTTGGTTTTTCCCTATCACAGGAGGGCTGGGGGGAGGGGTGTCGTCAAGGAAACGGGCATTTGTAATTACCTCTTCATGACTTAATTTTTGGCCTCTGAATTTCTCCATCCTCTCTAGGAATTATAGAAGGAATGATTTGGTGTTTGTGCAAGTCCTCAGTTCTGGTCTGTTTCAGAAAACCAGGACAGTTCTCTAGACGTGATATTAATGCTGGAACCAGACTAAGGGGGGGGAGGGGGTTCCAGGCTAAGGGGGGGGGGCGAGCACTCACTTCTTTAAAGGAGGTGAGATCCTTGAAAAAAGTTTCAGAGTGTCTGAGAATCAGCACTGATAAGATACATTATTATCTGCCTCACAAGTTTGCCTGATCGTCTAAATATTCAAAAGAGGGTTCTTTGCTCTAGCCTGCACTTACTGGGCACAAAATCTAAGTTCAACAAGTATGAGTGATCGTCCTTAGACGGATTCCCCATGTGATCGGCTCTCATGGAGGTGAGGGTCCGTGGACCTTCTCTTTTTCAAAATTGGGAAAGTATTAACCCACCTGTGATTATTCGTGAAGCATCTGCAGTTAGAAAAGACTATCATAAGAAGAGGGAGAAAGTGTGTGTGTGTGTGTGTGTGTGTGTAGGTGGGCAGGGACAACAGGGACAAGTCAAAGTCCTAAGTTAAAACTACTGAATCTTCTTACTATCCCCTATGGGCAGAAAGAGAATTGATTTTCAGGAAAAATATAAAGCATGAGAGAAAAGTACCGTCTACCCAGTAATAAGCAAAGTTAAATATGATTAGAATCAATCACACATCTGCTATAAAGGCATAGTCTAAATGGGCCTGTTAACAGGTTGGAATTGAACTGAGGCTTTTATTCAGTATATCTGAGGAAATATCTAATAATGGACACTATTCCCCTAATTCGGGATCCTGAATTACAAATTAGCCTTTATAAGACAGATCAGTAGTCATCTCATCCTTGAATCTTAAAATTACCCGTAATTTTGAATAAAGATTTCTGAAGGTCACTCAGCCCTCATAGTGCCTTCCTGCTACTGAAGCCAAAAGCATTACTTAGAAACCTCAGAGTAACCCCTCAGCATGGAAACAGGAAGAAGGGGTGGTTTTAATGAGGTTCTGTTTGCAGAGATCCTTACCTAAACATGCTATTATCTGGGACTTAAAAAACTTACTGTAGTGCAAGAGATCTCAAGTATTGTAGATACAAAAGTTATCTGAAGATGGGGACTGCTTAGCATGGCACAAGACTAACTAGAACCAAAGAGAGTTAAAGCCCAGAGAACTAGTTAAAGGGCATAAAGCACAGAAAAATGTCCTTAAAAAGCATATTACTCTCACTTTGAAAACTCATGCTCGTACCCACGGCAGTTGAACTGTAGGCTTTCGATGTTTGCAAAGAGCATGGAAAGCAGTCTTGCTAAGTTACTGTTTTTCTAGCTTGAAAATGGTCCTCAAGGATGTAGATTTACCCCGTGACCCTGCAGAGCAGATGGCCAGTGTGTAAGGCAAAGTCTGTGATGGAGTTTCCAGACCTAGCAATTTCACAACAAAAAAGCCTTATGGAATGGAGTTCAAAGGGCAAGAATTGTTTGGAAGCACAGCCAGAAATAAATAAATAAATACTGTCCTATCATCGGACCCTGAGCAGGGGTTAAAAACATAATCAACATCCTTGACCTGGGGAAGGTCAATGGAGCTGTAGATGCAAAGCGAATTCAGGGTCCCGGGAAAGAGGCTGAGAAGATGTGACAGCAAAGAAGTTGGAGTCAGTTGCCACAGGGCTGGGACCTCACTGTCTGCAGGCTCTGAATTGGGTGCCCAAGTTAAAGATCCACCAAACGGGGGTGACAGCATGTGCAGATGTGCGCACAGCTGAGAGCAGGAGGCCAGGCAAGAGGGAGACGGGAGACCAGATGCGGTTGGTCCGAGAAGAACATGACCAGGATGAGGATGTAACAGTTGGAAGGAGAGGAGATGGGCAAGTCAAAGGGAAGAAGGCAAAGTTGTCCCAGGGAACGGGTGTGGGGGCTAGGAGATGCAGCATGGTTCTCCATTCTTGTCCCAAGTGGGGAGAGGTCCTGTCTTTAGTGTGGAAATAGGGCAGGTATACTCTGTGCTGGTGAATAGAGATTCAGGGACAGAATTTTGTGTAAACCAGAAGACAGATTGATAGGAGAAAGATGTGAGTAGGTGGTGGAATCCTACCTAATCCAGTTATTTTTGAAGTGAAGGCCAGACTTAAATCAGACTTTAAACAAGTAAGAAATCTGGGAGAGGGGACCCCACCTGTCCCTACAACGTCATCCTAATGATACCTACCATCGCCATAGCTTTAAATTATGGGGAGCTCAGATGAGCACGTGGCCGACTTACTACATTTTGTGCAATCTGCTCTATTCTCAAAAGGAGGTCTAACGTGCATGTGAAGACTCTGCATTCATAGTTCTAAATGGTTTTTGATACCTACGTGTTTTGAGAGACATATGTGATCAAGCCTGGCTTAATAATCACCCAACACCACCCAGAGCCTAGGCAACTCTAATTCAATAGTCTTTGTCCAAGACAGAATCTGTTTGGAAAGCAAGTGTTGGTACTCTGAAATTTGGCTTCGTGGTATGGACCAGGGAGGACCACTGCTACGGCTGTGGGAAAGGGCAAGCTCACATCAGGAACTCTGTCTTTTAACAATATTCATTGTATCTTGTATTCTTTTAACAGTATTCATTTTATCATTGTGTCACTGTATTCTTGTATCTGCCAAGTGCTATGGACACAACTATGAGCAAAACTGGGTGCAGAGTAAATAGCTACAGTTTTCAAATATCTGAAGGGTTTTTCAGAGAGAATACATCTAATGACTGAGTAAGGAGAAAGATCTTAAAATAAAAGCAATTTTTGGTGAACATTATCATGGAATGATCTATCTAACCTGCCTCCTGTATTTTTCAAATGCACTCTTCTTCCACCAAAGATTTTCTACTTGTTTTCGATTTTGTCTTCACTTTGTTACTCCATTCTGGTTTTTTTCTGCTTCATCCTATGATCCTAAATCCTACTTTTCAGTCACCTTTCATTCATTCATATATATACACGCTTCCATCATCCACCCCTTTATTCATTCCCTCAACAAATGACGTTGACTATCATGTGGCCGGCATTATAAGTCATGGACATAGCAATAAATAGGAAATTATTTATTTCCTAAAGAAGCTGAGGAACGAACAGGGAGACAAATGTGGAGAGAGTCCCTTAAACCAGGGAGGGTTATTTTTGAGAGAGGCATTTATTAGCTAATGGCACTGCATGCTTCTTTCACTGAACAATTTTATATATAGATTGTGCTGGGTGGAGAAGGAAAGAGTGGTTAGCTGTTTGACCATTGTCCATCTTACAATTTTCTTGTATCTTTTGCACTGGTTGAGCTTATGGCTGGTGTCAGGAAACATTTGTCGATTAATGAAATGGGAAGAGGTGGGATTTCTGACCCTGGAGCCATAGAGGAATAGAGTCCAGAAGACTTACATGTTCTGTTTCTGAAAAGCATAAGCTGAGCATTAATCTCTCAAAGTTCCCTCATAGCAACTCACTTATGGACTTCCCTGGGACTATAGCTCCCTCCAGATGGACTTCAAGTATAGCATTTTTATTTTTATTTTTTAATTTATTTTTTAATGTTTTATTTATTTATTCATGAGAGTCAGAGAGAGAGAGAGACGCAGAGGCAGAGGGAGAAGCAGGCTCCCAGCCTAGCAGGGAGCCCGATGCGGGACTCGATCCCAGGACCCTGGGATCATGACCTGAGCCAAAGGCAGACGCTTAACCATCTGAGCCACCCAGGCGCCCCAAGTATAGCATTTTTAAAAGGGAAATTCCCACTGTCATCAAAATTATATGCCCCCTGGTTTGCTAGAGAGCCTCTTGTCATTTAGAGCTAATTCCCAAAACGCATGGCAAGTCCATGTCTCCTTCTGACAAAACCAAGTAGGTTTCAACACCTCAAATCTAAATAGCCAAAATAAAGAATGTTAAAACCTTGTTGGAGTACTTATCCTGTTTGTATTTCCTGATGTCACGAAGCTCCTCAGAACTGTTTTGCCCCCATATGATTTCTACCTTCACCACGGAGATTACATGGGCAACATAACCAAGTTCATTCATCCAGAGCACCACCCTTTCTGCTTGTCCGACCTTCAGAGAAAACATTTAGCAAGTCCCCCTTCTTCTTCGATATTTTGATCTCTGAAGAGGTCAGCTTCTGCCTCCAGCGTGAAGCTGTTCCAGAGTTCCAGATAACTCTGGCTGGCATAGATCTCTCCCTTCTGAATTTGGGTTATACCTAGCGGCTAGTCCATGGTTAATTCTATGTAGGCTCCTCCAGGAAAAAAGGCACATTTTGGACTTCAGAGGAGTCTGAAGCTGTTCCCTAAAATTCCTGCAGAAGATCAGTCCTCGATCTGGGGGGATGGCAGGTCACCTGCCGAAGCCATCAGAGATGCTCAGGGGACCAGCGAACATGTAGCTTCTCTGAGAATGGTAAGGGCCCACTTTAATGAGGAACTTCTTGTGTGCCCGTCTAGTACAGAGATCTCACAGCTCTCAATTCACTTTAGCCTCATAACAAACCAAGCAGGTAGAACTATTATCTTTTCCATTTTACAAAGGCAGGAAGTAAAGATTGGTGAGCTACTCACCTGCTTTCGTAATAAGGAACAGAGGTGAGATGCGAACCTAGACTGCTGAACTGTGTATGGCTGCCCCCTCCATGCCGTTGCTATATTTATCCATCTGTGCCCCGGGCCAGCATCGTGCCACGGACTGAGCAGACATGCGGTGATCATGTCTGACCCAAGGATCAGACGTCTACCATGCAGACCTTCCCCTGTATCCCTTTCATCCTAGTGTTTGGGAGCTGCAGAAAGACCGGAAGAGAACGGAGTGTTTTTGAACTTGGGCAACCGCCAGCAGCAGAGCCTAGGAGACAAGCTGCTATGGTTTTCAGGGAGCTTGGTGGTTCTGGTTCAGCCAGAGAGGTGATCTGGTGGGGCAGGGCAAGGGTCTTGTGGTTCAAATAGCTGAATGACAGTGCAGGACATAACATCAAATTAAATACGAACTATTCTCCAAGCTAACTTTTTCTTAAGATTGATTGATTGATTTGAAAGAGAGAGCAAGAGTGAGCAGGAGCGGGAGGGCCAGAGGGAGAGACAATCTCAAGCAGACTGTGCTGAGCGCGGTGTGGGGCTCGATCTCGTGACCCCGAGATCATGTCCTGAGCCAAAACCAAAAATCGGATGCTTAACCGACTGTGCCACCTCAAAACTGATTTTTAACCAAGGATGGAACTTTGCTGAGATGTTGCGCTTGAGGACACCTGTGGTTGCTGCTTGAATGGCTCCCAAGGCTGTGGTTGGAGAGGCAGACTTTCTTTTCTGTTGTTTTTGTGAACAGGTCTATCACTGCGTGTAAAGGCAGAGTTTTATCTGGAAGGACACTGTGCTTCTCTCGGACAAACTCTGAAATGAGAACCGGTGAAACGAATTGACCGGGAGCAAGATTTGGTCTTTTTCCCCATCTCCGTCAGCTCCCTTGTGAGCTGTCACCTCTCTGTGGGCAGAGGTTAACCCAGACTGATGAAATTTTAAAGAGCCTGTCCATCCCAAGTGCTTCTTCCCAGGATGCCGCCGCTATCAACGCACCTTCCTCCGGGGCCCAGTTCTGAGCCCCTCTTTTTCTGTCTTCTGCTGGGGGGAAGGGCGGGTTGCATGGACCCACGGTGGCGAGTGGCTTCCTTCCCCAGATGTGCACCACCTTTGTGCCTATCTCCCCAACCTCTGGCCTCTGTTTTCCTGACATTCGTCCTCCATCCCATCACCTGTCCTTCATAAAACGTCACTCTCAGAAGCGATGACGTTAAATGGCAATTCGCTCTTTAAGGTTTGATCCTAATCACCGCCCTGGGTGCTTATTGATGGCAGGGGCTTTCTAACTGCATTGTTCCTAGCACGGGGCAGATGGAGTACCTGGCACCGAATGGGTGTTGTAGCTTAGGGAAAGGTGGGCACAGGGAGTCAGGGGTCAGATTTGCCTATCTGAGCCAAATCCCCCCACCCGGGCTAGATCCTTCCAGGTTGACGTTCCTTAGGACAAATTCTTCTACTGGGTGCTGTTGACATTTGGGGCCAAATAATGCTTTGTTGTGGGGCCATGCTATGCCCTGCAGGATGTTTAGCCGCATTTCTGCCTCTACCAGTGGAACTCCCCCCACCCCCCACCCCAGGAGTGACAGCCAAAAACATTCCAGACATTGCCAGATGTCCCCTGGCGGGGCAGAATTGCCTGCAGTTGAGAACTTCAGGGAACTCCTGGATCCAAGCAAACCCATCTCTCAGGACTAACTTGCGCTCACCAGGTTTTACAATGGCAGCCCCAACCAAAGGGGCAATTCGGTCATTTAAATTAACAGAAAAGAATTGAAAAAAAAAAGAAAAGAAAAGAAATGAAGGGCAGACATGTCACCAAGAAGTACTCAAATATGGCCCACTCCACAGCCTTCTGCTTGTGTGGTCCCAGCCCCAAGGCCTGGCTGAGCCAGCTGGCCTCAACTCCCCCAGGCGGGTGGGACAACCCCCTGGGCGGGATAGATTAACATATCTACAGAAAGAATTGTGAGCGCTTCCCTTAACTGACTTCAGGTCTGTGTGCTGGGATTTCCTGATTAATTCCCAGTTTCTAGGCCAACCAGTGAGCTCCACACCCAGGTCTCACTGGTTATTTATTTGCCTCTTAGCACCCTCCCCTCCCAATCTTGAAGGCATTTCAAGCCTCTCCCGCCTTCTCACTTACACCAGAGGGCCCTTTTACTACTTGTCCTGGGACCAGCCCCTACTTCAGGTAAGGCCCCGGCTCCCCAGCCCAATGCCTGGGAACGCTGGGCGTACAACCACCTTGTCCCTTCCTTTGTCTGCCCTTCTCCCTTCCAAGACTGGAAAGATGGGCATGGGGGGGTGGGGGGGGGGCACGGGTATATCTGTTCTTCCAGACTCCCACGCAATTCCAGAACCCTCTCTGAACCCTTGTATCCAGCCTACCGTGGGCCAGGCGCTGAGGGTACAAAGGTGAACCAGACCGGGGCTGCCTACAGGATAAGACAGAAATTTTAAAAGCATTGCATGTACTTGCATGATTCGTTCTTTCCCACAATGTCCCTGGATCTTCTTTCAGGGTCAAAGGACCTTCCGTAGCTTCACATAAATGAGCAGAAATTCTACATCTTAACCCCCGCATCATGTGGAAATTTAAGAAGTTACCTAGGACCGAATGATATAATGAAAGTTTTGTGGGGTCACCAAATTCCTCCTTCGGCCTCCGTTTCTGGGTGGAAGAGTGGGGTTAAAGTTTAAGTAGGGGAAACAGGGAGAGAGGACCACAGAAATATTTTAAATGTGCCTGATTGTTTTAATTATTTATATTGGGTCCAATTTTAGCCAAATTGGGACTTCATCTCTGCCCCCCCTTCTGTCTTCTCAAATGGCTGCACTGTGATTTGTCTCTAAGACAGTCTGGTCTTAACAGCTTCTCTGTGGCTTGGCTCCCCAGAGAGGATGCACCTTTCTAGAGCATGTGGTTTACCAGGCTGGGATCTAGTTGTGTCCTGTGGGTGTTGGGCAAGCAGTGAGTGGCAGTTTCCTAAGAACGGGTACACCATGGGACGCGACCCTGCCTGCCTCTCTGGGCAGGGAGAGGATTAGCAGGCTGGCAGTCAAGGTGTCCTGCCTTGTCGGAGGCCACAGGAACATTGCATTGGCCAGAATCTGGAGACTGCCAGGCCTCCCTCTCTAGACACTTTCTGCTGGGCCACAGAGATGGGGGGCCTTGTAGGGACCACGAGAAGCAGCATGGCAGAAGGGAGGACCAGGTCCCCAACCCAGGTCACCTGCTTACTTTCTGTGGGACCTTGGACTCCTTGAGACCAGGGACTGTCTCTGGTTCTGCACTGGTCCTGGCACTGGAAGGTAGCCTCGCATGGCCTCTGTGTCCTCATTTCCTGACCTGGTCAGGGAGGGGGCCAGCGTACAGGCCAGCTTCTTCAGCCACCGACACGGTGGGGCCATTTTGGGAGTATGCCAGCGAGTGTGGAGAGCTGCAGGATAATCCAGGCCCACGTCACCCAAGCATCCGTTTTGCTGAAAGATCCAAGGTATATTTTATTTAAAAAAATAAAACGAACATGGATATGCCATGATATAACATGCAACATTTACATGAACTTTTAAGGCAAAACATGCTTGGTTGTTCGGATGGCTTTCGGCCATAGCTCCAGATCCTTCAGTTAGCTTCCTCAGCTGAAGGGAACATCTCTGTGGAAAGATTTTAGAGGGAAAACTGAGCTGGATGATGTCTAAGTGACTTTGTGGGAAGGAAGAGTCCATTTATCATGCTGTCCCTTCCACTACCTTTCCTCTTTACTACTGTCACTAAACAGTCTTGGGGATGGGATGGAATAGGGCAGGCCATGAGTCATCCCTGGGGACTGGCTTGCCTTGACTCTGTTTCTTCCTTGTTTCTCTGTTCCTGATGGGATCATTTATGGACGGTTGCTTGAGTCCCTCTCTTTTGGCTCTGGTCACCCACCCTCCTGGACTTTCTTCCTTCTATTGGAATAACCCCTTCTCTAGATTAGCCCAATGCCCATTCTGTTCTTTCTAATCTCTCTCCCTCGCCCATTGCCTTGACTGTCTCCAATAAAGAGTTGCTTTAACTCCTACTGCTTATAGATATCTTTTATCTTATCACCAGTTTATGATACATTACCTCCTGTTCTCATAAGGATTTCTCTCACTGGGGTTATCTTTTGGAATTTGAACAAAATAGCCAGGCATGTGAAATTTGCCAATTCAAATCCTAGCAAACTGTCCTCAAGGTACCCATCTCTTTAAGGGTCCCACCCTCTCTAGGGGTTGAAGAATAATCCAACCCAAACCTCCTGCCTTAAATAAGAAGCCTTGGCATGGGCAGACCTTGTTGTAATAGAGGGAAAGAGGAGAACCCAGTACCTAACTACCCCAATAAACTGCTTTTTTTCCCCCCCTTTATAGTAAGACGTTGGTGGACGAAAAAAAAAAAATCTGAACTGTGGACTTTGCCCAGGCACAAGCAAACCAAGTTTTATTAGATATACTTGAGAATATTAAGGAAGAAGGGTAGGCCTCTCGTGTGTGTGTTGTGTGTGTATCCTTGCTCTTTTTAAAACCATGTTTTTGGGCCACCTGGCCGGCTCAATCAGGAGAGCACGCGACTCTTGATCTCGAGGTCAGGAGTTCAAGCCCCATGTTGGGTGTAGAGATTACTTGAACAAATAAAACCATGTTATCAAGTGTGGATATGCAGTATCACTTGACCCAACGTTTCTCTGAAAATGGAAATCATGCCATTAAAGTCTTAGGGTGCAATGGCGTCTGCTCATAAGAAGTACTACAGTATATTCCAGTGAAATTTGCACTTGAAAATTCGTGTGACGCAGGGCAGGGCATTACGGTGTGGAGCCTGCTGAAAGTAGAGAAGGAAAGCGTACTCTGTGACCACGGGGAGTTTATTGTCTAATTCAGCTTAAACCAGCAAGTCTGCCAAAGCCTATTCCATTTACGAGATGGTAGAGTATCCAGTTGGGGACAGATTCAACCATGTGGAAGACAGCCCCAAATCTGCAGTATACAGTGGGAAAAATTATTCTCGAAAGCCTATGTACTTTGCGAGGCTTAATCTGATTTTACCCTGAACATACTCACACAGCAAGTGTAATCCTGAAATGACTGGCTTAGCAAGCTTGGTTACCTGTTTGCCTGAGCAAATGGTGGAAAAGGAGCCATCGATGGCAGGGTAGGAAACCCAAGAACACATGTCCAGCAGACCCATGGTCCTGAGCCCTTGATGTGGCATCTGATGTACTCCATTTACTAAAGCAGGACAATCCAGAGGACGCTGGAAAGATTGCCATCAGAAACAATGGTTTTGTCCACTCTATCTTTTGGCAAGTTAGTTCTAAATTTTAACTTTCCAGAAAATTATTTCATTCAAAACAAGTTGTCCCCTGGCTGAGATGGGTGAGGAAGGAGATGGCGACAGGTAACGTCGAGGTGGCCGGCTGCTTGCTCCCTGCCACAGCCCACCCCCGGGGAAGCTGGGCTCTGAGCTGGCCTTCCAAGCCCCGGATGGCATGTCCTGGAGCGTCTGTTCCCCGTTTGGTTCCTACCCCAGGCTACGACAGAAGGAAAGGGGAGGTAAATCAAAGGAAGAAGGAGTGAGCCTCTGTGGAGCTGGCCGTGGGAGGGCATGCTGAGCTAGCACGCATCCTTGGTGTCGGATGCAGAGTCGGGGATGCAGCCACAGATAATGCGGAAGGGAGCACCAGGCTGCAGTGAGCAAGGAGCTGCGTCTCCCTCACTTTAGTCTGGTCTCAGGGTCTCGGGGGCAGAGGCTCACCCATGTTCTCAGCCTTGCCTGTCTGTTAGAATTGCCCACCTTGGACTGGTGCATTGAGTCTCTGGTTCCTCGATTTTTTGTTTGTTTGTTTGTTTTCTAGGTGATTCTGATGGGCTGGGAGAACTGGAACCATGTGACAGCAAGGTGGCTAGGAAGACAGTGTCTCTGGACAAACAAAACCAGGGGCAGGACAAAGGCGATGAGGATGATGATGCTAACTAGCTACGTTTAAGGTTCTCATGTCCCAGGCAGGGTTCCAGAAACAACTAATCCTCACCATGACCCCATGAAGTAGGACCTATTGTCTCCATTTTATAGATGAGGAGACTGAGGTTAAGTAATTTGCTCAAGATCGCTTAGCCCATGAAGCAAACCAACTCTTTGGCTCTTGAGTCCCTGCTCCGGTGTTAAGGTTGATACCTTTACGGGACTCAGCCTCTTCAGATCCTCAGTAGGCAAGGTTCCGTGTTAGAGGAGTGTAGCAAGGGGCTAAGGGTCTGCGTCATAACTAGAGCAGCAAGAGTCTGGTAGGTTCTGTTCTCTCTGACCAACATGTATTCCTAGAAGAGAGGTCGAGTTAAATTATTGAGTTGTCTCACATCAAATACAGCTTGGTAACATTCCTTTATTAGCTGGCTTTTTGGCAAGTAAAACATCCCACCTGCCTGTGGGGGATGCTGTTTTGTTAATGGTGATGTCCTGATCTGGGTGTGGTAGCAGCTCCATCCCACAGACACTGTGGTCAACGTGTTAATGCACCATAAGCTGGGTGTTTGTCTATAACAGTGTGGTGGATGTGACTAGCCATTCAAGTCATTCATGTTATGAATATTTATTACCCACCTGCCACAGCCAGGTCCACATGCTGGACACTGTGGATCCCGGATGAAAACACTGGGGCTCCTCGGGCGCCTGGGTGGCTCAGTTGGTTAAGCGACTGCCTTCGGCTCAGGTCATGATCCTGGAGTCCCGGGATCGAGTCCCGCATCGGGCTCCCTGCTCGGCAGGGAGTCTGCTTCGTCCTCTGACCCTATCCCCTCTCATGTGTTCTCTCTCTCTCATTCTCTCTCTCTCAAATAAATAAATAAAATCTTTAAAAAAAAAAAAAAAAAGAAAAGAAAACACTGGGGCTCCTAAGGAATTCAGGCTTGTAGGAAGGCAGACAGATATACATAGGAAAACATTTAGTGACCTTATATGGCCTTGGCACTGTGCTTAATCTTTTACATCATTTACTCCTGCGGTAAGTGATGATTACCACGCAGTGGTTAAGTCCTTTAACCGTGGACTTCACAGTGAAGATAGAAGGGGCTGTGAGAAGACAGGGAAAAAGGCATCTCGCGGTTTCGGGGGGAGGCAGCGGGATGGTACAGTCTCGGGCAGGGTTTGGAAGGATGAATGAAGGCTGGGAGGAAGGGGGAAGGGAGGGCAGCAGAGGGGACAGAAGACAGGGGCCGAGGTGTGCCCTCAGGGAAGACTGTCCTGACCTCCTCACCGCCCTACCTGCCCTCACTTTCCCTTCTAAAAACACATTGCAATTCCGGGAGAGTCCTCGCCGGCTGATGTTAGCATTTAAAATTCTCTCCTCATTCTTCCCCACACTGTAGCAAGCTCCTTGAGGCCGTTTGGTGTCTCTACTGCCCAGGGTGGTGCCTCAGTAAATATTTGTTGAAGGAATGAAAGGCATCCTCTGAGGAGGGGGCCCTTCCAGTGGGAGGGACACCCCTCCACCCCCTATGCTTCAATGGCATCCCAACTGCAAGCTGCCAGGCCAGTGGGGCTTTTGTTAAAGAAGACACTGGCCCTCCTTCCCTGGGAGAGGTTTCTGTTTGTCAGCGTGCAATGTAGTTCAGTATTAGTCCCAAAGACATACGGTATCAAGCGGCCATGGGTGCCTTTGATGGTGGCCCACCTGCCCGTGCAGGTCTGAGAACAGAGGTGAGAGTCAAGTGTAACCACTCCGTGAGCTCAGGTGCTCAGCTCTGGCAGGTGGCTTGGAGTCAGCTACTGACATGTTTTTTTAAATGAACCGTTTTCCTGGAGATTCTTGTGTACTTTCTGGCAATTCTTAAATGCCTTTCTAAGTTGGGCAGATTTGAGGAGCTGCCCATGGGGACGGTCAGGGCGCCACTGAGTGGGAGCAGCCTCATGGGCGTGTGAACTACAAGGTCACCCAGGAACTTGCACTTGGTGTGAGATTCTCCATTCAGGGTCTTGAAATTCTTAATACATTTTGAACAAGGGGCCCTACGTTCTCATTTTGCCCTGGGCCCCCCAAATTATCTAGTCCATATGGCATTGAGTCTAAGGAGGTTTATTGGGTGTTGGTGAATGCCAGCTAGAATGGGCAAACTACAGTCCCGCCCTAACTCTGGACAGCTTTTCAAAAGCAGGACCATGTGAGACAAGATGGCCACACAAAAATAAATCCGCGATCACCAGCAGCTCAGAGCACAGGGGTGACTGCTGTAGCCAGTCACGTTAGGTCATCTCAGTACAGGAAGGATGGTGTGTTGCTTAGCCAAGCTTGTGACATTGTCCCCAAGTTCTTGACCTCTGGCCATGTGACTAAACCTTAAACTGAATCTTACTAAAACCCAGGCTGAAGAAAGGCTCTCTGTGGATGGTGTTTCCATGGTTTTCTGGGAGGAAAATAGAACCGTCTTCCAACATATGAAGATGCTGAAGTCTAAGACTGAAGTTGCCTCAAATAAGAGAAATCATTTCGGGTGATCATGAGAGATTAGCGCTCTCCTGTGTCCATCAAAGTGTGTATGTTTTCTGTATTTTGTTGCCTTTCTGACTCAAGACGTGAATCACAATGTAGGTTTCATGTTTTCTCCTTGTGGAGAGTCTGCCAACCCTATTTGTAGGAAATTTGTTTTCAAATGGGGAAGGATAGAGAATTTAAAGTGGAGTTATTTCAGTTATTTCAGTTACTCCAGTCAAGACAAATCACTGTTGTTTTTTTAAAGATTGATTGATTGATTGATTGATTGATTGATTGATTTGAGGCAGGGTGGGGAGGGACAGAGGGAGCAGGACAGGGAGTCTCAAGCAGACTCTAAATGTGGGACTCGATCTCATGACCCTGAGAACACGACCTGAGCCAAAACCAAGAGTCGGTCACTTAAGTGACTGCACCATCCAGGCGCCCCCAAGACAAATCACTTTTTAAGGAATGCAGTGAATTTACAGTTTTCACCTCTGAATTGGCATTCTCGATCTTGGTGATCTCATGGGGCATGTATCATTAAGACGGGAGACAAGTAAAATTCCTTGTTTCCCAAAGTCGGGAGATGTAAATACTCGAGCCTTTATTCTGGTAGGCAGGACTTCTCCCAGATATTTCAGTTTAGTAACCAATAAATAATCAAAAAACAAGGAGCCCTCGTGCAGCCACTAAAGCTAAATGATGCTGAGTTGACTTAATTTATTTTGTTGGTACCGTTATTGGGTGAGTCAGCTGGGAAAATGGTGGAGCAAAGGTGTTATTTTTATTTAAGCAAAAAATATAACAGAATGTATGCTAACATCTTTTGTATATGATAGTGAAGCTGGGGGTTGGGAGACCAGCTGGACTCCACGCTAATGGGACAACAAAACAGGCTTGTTTTTATTTCCACTATGAAATAGAAGATGGAACTCATGCTCTTTCCTTTTTTCTGTTTTACACCTCTTTCTCATTCATTCTTGCCCACATTCCTTTTTAATTTCCATGAAGAAAATTAATTTAAATCAGCTCCTCATTTTCAAAGAATCGGCCTGTCATTCTTTTTCATTGTTGGGAATTCAACCATTTTTTAAAAAACCTCTTTCTTCCATTCATTCGTCTAATTTTGGATGGCTTTTTCGAGATCTACTTTACAAATCATAAAATTCACCCATTTTAAGTGTACATACAGTTCAGTGAGTTGGGAAGTTTATACATTTGTGCAATGGTCACCAAAATCCAGCATGGAGCCTTTCGATCACCCCCAGCAAGTGCCTTGTTCCTATGCACGTGATCCTCACTTGTCCCTGTCGCCCCAGGTAATCAGCAATCCATCTTTTGTTTCTATGGTTTCACCTTATATGGGAGCTGCATATCGATGGAAAAATTCACTATATAGTGTTTTGTGTCTGGCTTCTTTCATTTAGCAGTTTTTTTGAGGTCTGTCTATGTGTTACATGGGTCTGTAGTTTGTTCCTTTGTTTTGTTGGGCATTATTCTATTGACTGACTAGACCGTGTCTTGTTTGTTCACTCACCTGGGGGGGGCGGCGATATATGGTTTTCAGCATCCATCCAGTTTTAAGTTTACCACTTTTATTCCTGATCCAAAGTAAGGATTAGAAATAAGTCCCGTTTTCCTTGCTACTTCATCCCTATCCCCAGGATCACACTTGAGGGATCCCAACATCCATAGGAAGGGCTTGGAGGAAGAGTGAGGTGCGCTGTCTCCACCCGTCCACAGCCTACAGTCTCTCTCTCAGAATAGCGCAGCAGATGTCTTGAGTTGGACGCTGTAGGTTGATCAAGTTAACAACTCTCACTCTGGGAAAAGAGCAAGTCTCTCCAACCTAAAACTGGACAACAGGGGACATAAATTCCTGACTTCTATCCTGGTTCATTTGTTTTCCAACCAAAAAATGTAAAAATTTCTATGTTGCAAATTGATGAGCCCACTTTTTCCATTCAATTATTTATCTCCCTACTGATTTCATTAACTAAGTGAAGCTTTTGGCAACTCACCAGATTTCATTCACAAACTCTTTCCGTCAGTGTCTACTACCTGCAGGCTCCGTGCTGGTTCCTGGGGGATGGGGTAAGCCGCCAGACACCAGCCCTGCCTCATGGAGTCCTGCTCCTGGGAAGCGTTGTCAGCTTCTGCTCCGTTTGGCCATTAAAGGGCAGCTGACTTTATAGTTCTAGTAGAATCTCTTTCGCATATTTGAGCCCTGAAATTTCATCTGAATTTAATCACGGTGAGTCTGCTATAGTGAATATAGTCTATTATATACTTTAGTGGGTCACATTGATAGTAAGGAACATAAACAGAGTATTCAGTCTCAGGTATTCAAAACCTTTGACCCACTGAAGATTTTCTCTAGATCTTAAGCACGGAGCCTAATTAGCCTACATGGTGACGATAGCTTCTGTTGGCATGCATGCCTAGGGCTGATTTCCCTTTGCTCTTTGAGACTGACTGGAAGACTTAGGGGTAGTAAATATCCTTATAGCCTTTGCCTACAAGCTTTGCTTAGGATCAAAGGTGAGATCCCATCCTTCCTTTATTTATGGCTTAGTGTCACAGACATCATCCAGCTTAGGAGGATACAGTCTACATCCTTACGGTGTCCTGGTGGGCACTCACATCACACAAGCAGACCTGGGCACCGCCATCTTGCTCTGTTCCCTGGGTGAGGGGAGGGTGCCTTTTTCCTGCAGGCCAAAATTCCCCTCGTTCTTCCCCTATAAGGACTCACCCATTCCTTTTTTTTCCAACAATGTCAGGACATGTGTGATTATATCACAAGTAGAATTAAGCCGACAGTGCTTATGTTTTGTCATCTGTAGGGCCAGGAGTTTGTTTTGCTTTTTTAAACAATGCTGTGAGATATAATTCACAGCATAAAGCCCACCCATTCAAGTGAACAACTCAGTGGTTTGTGATATATTCAGAGTTGTGCAATCATCATCACTATCTACTTTTAGAACATTTCATCACCTCAAAAAAAAAAAGAAAAGAAAAGACAAGAAACCCATATGCAGGGGCAGTCACTCCCTATCCCCCTCCCCTGCAGCCCTGGACAACCACTAGTCTACTTTCTGTCTCTGGATTTGCCTATTCCGGGTCTTTCATATACACAGAACCATACAGTATGTGGTCTTCTGTGACTGGTTTCTTCACTTGGTGTAATGTTTTTGAGGTTCCCCCATGTTGTCACATGTATCAGTCATTCATTCTTTTTTGTGGCTGAGTAATGTTCCATTGGTGGATACACACCATTTTGTTTGATCACGCAGCTCTGGATGGACATTAGGGCTCTTTCCATCTTTTAGCTATTATGAGCAATACTGCTATGAACATTCACATACAGGTTTTGGGCGGACTTCATGTTTTCATTTCTTTGGGGCACATACCTAGGACTGGAATTTGGGGATCATATGGGAACTCTGTTCAAAGCTGGGTGCTTTTCATTCACTTCCTAAAATCTTTCAGAGGCTAAGGAAACAAGCATACTTTGCATTGATGTCTCAGACCTTCAAAGCCAAGTCCCTTTGGTAGTCAGGCCTATCTCAAAATGTTATCAGAGACCTGATGCAGGAGAATTTTATGCATGAGATACCACAGGGAAGGAATGAAGAAGAAACTATCAGAAGGGCTGTTGGTTTTGCTCCTGTAGTGGTGATTACATGGGATTTTCTGACAGGGAACCAGGGCTGCGTCCTGTCCAACCTGATGTACCTCTGTAATGCCCTCAGGATAGTAAAAATGGTTTGTTGGGTGTGTTCAGCAGCGTGTGCCCTTTTCTTTCTTTTAGAATTTTAATTTTATTTTTATTTACTTTTTTTTTTTTTTTTTTTAAGTAGGCTCCATGCCCAGCGTGGGGCTTGAACTCATGACCCTGAGACTAAGAGTTGCGTGCTCGATGGACTGAGCCTGCCAGGTGCCACAGTGTGTGCCTTTCTCTGAACAGTTTTAGGACATCAGCTTTTTTGAGTTCAGGCATTGTATTTCCTGAGCTCTCTACTCTGCCAGGATTTGCTTTCTTAGAAAGTAGGAAGTCCTGTGAAGAGCGTTTTCTGAAACCAAAAAGCACTTGCTTTCTCTATTGAATCCATTTTTTGTTCTCGCATTTGAGTCAGTATTTACCGATCTTTAAGAATTAAATTACTGTTTGAATAAAGCTTAGATCAAGGATTAAAGGAGTAAATCTCCCAGCAACAAACCATTGCTAAACTATACTTCTGTCCGTGGGAAGGACCTGTTGAAATGGTACCTGGAAGTTTTGTAAGAATGTATTGTCCCGCATATTCCCTGATATTTAGGTATTTCTTACTCTGCACAGAGGAGTGACATAACCATGAAAAAAAGATAACCAATGAATTGTACATATATATAAATCACCTTATAATATTTTGTAGAATTTCAAACCAATTGTCTTATTTTTCACCCCCATAGTTTTGTGGAGTAGGTCAATGGGAATGATAGAAAAGGAAACTGGAGGCCCAAACTAAACAAGTCATAGAACTTCCCTGAGCCTCCATTTCCTTATCTATAAAATGGGTACACTGATAAATCAGACACCATTGTCAGTACCAAGTAATGTACAACACCCTAAGTAATCTGAAAAGTGTGGTGCAAAAGTTTGAACTCTTTTTTTTATATAACTAAAATACATTACCCAAGTAGGGTAATGCATTACCCCAACACTCTCCTATTGGGAGTATTTACCAGCATAAAGAAGAAAATTACTATTTTCCATCATCTCTAACTCAGAATATCCTTCTGGAGTGTTGTTGTTAATGCAGCAATTCCAATTCCAGTGGTCATGAATGCATCATCTGTAATAGAGAAAAAGACTGGAAATGCCCTAAATGTCCATCAATATGATAATACATTAATTTTTGATATGGTCATACAAAAGAATACTTTTCTTCACTTAAAACAACTAAACTGGAAATCCAGCATAACATTTCAAAAAACAGTGAGTGTAGAAAGGAAATCATAAAAGGATTAAAATATTATTTATATACATCTTTGCAACTAAAAACTTATATATTGTCTGTGAATACAGATACATACAGTAGAAGAATAGACGGAAGAAAACACATGAATTTCAACCTCAGATTGGAGAAATGGCTTCAATATCTATAATAGATTATTTCTTGAAAAAAAAAAACAAAACACGAAGCAGGTGCTTGGGTGGCTCAGTCGGTTAAGCGTCTGCCTTCGGCTCAGGTCATGATCTCAGGGTCCTGGGATTGAGCCCCGCATTGGGCTCCCTGCTCAGCAGAGAGCCTGCTTCTCCCTCTCCCTCTCCGCCTGCTTGTGCTCTCTGGCTCTCTCTGTCAAATAAATAGATAAAATCTTAAAAAAAAAAAAAAAACATAAAGCAAACATGACTAAATATCAATGAGGTAGAACATTTTGTATGTTTTGTATATTTAAAATATTTTAGAAATTTAAAAAGTTTGATGGCTTATCATCCAGACTATTTCATAAGTACAGAGATACACTTTTCTCATCTTACACAATTTGTCTCCTGCCATACATAAGTTTGTTGATTGTGCATATTATAAACATCTTTTTGTCACTAAATATGCTTTCTCGTTGTTGTTCTTCCTAGCCCTCCTAAGTCTTTCTGTTACAATTTAATTATTTACTCAGAGAAGAAACAAAACTGCTGGTGCTTCCTCTTACTATTTTATAATTATTTTCTATTTATTTATTTGTAATTCAAAATTATTTCTAATTCATTTATGATATATTTGGTGTCTGACACTGAAGGAGCTCATAACCTAAAAGCAGAGGTAAAATTAAAGTCTGGTTTAATCAGGGCACAAAGAATCCATTGAGTTTCTTGCGTAGTTCCTTAAGTCTGGGCATTCACAATGTGGAACTTCAATTTACTGTTTCCAAAAATAACCATCAAACAAGTGTCTGGGTTGGAAAAAGAATTCTCCCGTCCTGGTGGACCTGACTCAGTCACTGGCTGCTGCCCGTGACTCCCTTCAATTTTTCCTGTGTCCCAGGATGCCCTGTGGGTCCCTGTGTCCCAGGATGCCGCATTGCGGTTGCCTGTGTCCCACGAGGCCCTGCGGCTGCCTGTGTCCCACGAGACCCTGCGGTTCTTGTGTCCCAGGAAGGCTGGCGGGTTCACTGTGTCCCAGGACTCCCTTTACTGTTCCCTGTGTCCGAGGCTGTTGGTCCTTCAGCGGAAAGTGGCCCAGAGGCCTTGTGAGGCTTTGCTGTCCCCTCTATTCTTGTATGCGTTCCTGCTCTGGGTTCTCGAGATGCACCAGTTAAGACAACTAAAGCTCCCTGCTGTGCTAGGGTTTCCATTCCCTAATCTCTAATTGGTAATGTGTCCTTTTACAAATTTGAACTATTTTCCTTTCTGCTTTTTTTTTCTTCTGCAGAAACCATCCTATAGGTAGAGAAGTACAATATCAGAGCCAGCAGGACCGTTACAAGTACTGAGCGTACTTCTTGGGTCTTTGAATGGGAACAGTAAGGCCCAGGCAGTGGCTTCTGCATCCACCTTGGTTTCCCTCATTCCCCTCTGGGATTATGTTGGCATGAATGTGGTGCCAAGGTACAGATTCCTGATTTCCTAGGGATTCTTAACTAGTGATTGGTAAAGGCTGGTCTGTAATACACAGTAAGATTTGCTGCGTCTGGAGAGGAAACAGCACTGGGTGGAGAGCCAGGGAAGGAAGAGTGCTCAGAGCTTTGTCCCTGCCCTCGTGAGTGATGGGGCCAGTCACCTGACTCTCTCGATGGCCAGTGTTTCACCTATACAAAGAGTAATTGCGGTGTTGATCCCTATAGTTATTTCTTCTCTGTTTATTGATATTTAAGGGATGGAATTGTAGTATGAACTTAGGGAATAGGGAAGATCTTTCACTAAATGCCTTGGATACAACTGGTTAAATATTTGGAAATAAATCCATTTAGATCTTCACAGATTATCATAGACAAAAATAACGTCAGGTCAAATAAGAATAAACATTAGTTATGGAAAAACAGTGACATATGTTTTCTGCAGGATGAAAAGGAAGGGTAGAAGGACGAATTCTCTAAGCTCAAACTTTATGAAAGAAATAATAGTTCTTCATAATAATTTAAAGCTCCAATGAGCTAAAAATAAGAGCAAACAAACTGGAAAAAATGGTCCTTCTAAATGGAATAGGAAAGATGTCATTCTATTTAATATATGAAAAGCTCATGAAAATCGATGCACAAGAGATAAATGGGCAATAGATAAAAAGGCAAGTCAGGAAGAAAAAGCAATAGTTTAATGAATGTTTAAAAATATCCAACTTTACTTGTCACCCTGAAAAATGCAAATTAAAACAATGAGACACACTTTTAGTGTATGAGGAGTGAGTCTGGTTTTTGTTGTTCTTAAATGAGAATTCTTATTGTTGGCAGACACATGAGGAAATGGGTATTTTTGTATTCTGCTGGAAAGAACGTAATAACTACAAACCTTTTGGAAGTGGATTTGGCGATATTTGCCAGATACTTTAAACCATTTGCTCCTTGAACCCAGAAATCCTATTTATTCTAAGGAAATAACTAAAAAATCAGAAGAAAAGTTACCCCCCAAATTATTAATCATTGCTTTATTTATTATTAAAAAGGCAAAAAGAAGTCTAAACATACAACAATGAGGCATTAAGATAATTATGATATGCCCAGTGTAAGTACTAGAGGAGTTATCTTGTGTTATATGGACATTGAAAATGATCTCACTAAAGCTTAAGAAAAGGACATATGAAATTGATTTAACCTAAGAGCTCAACTATATTTAAAAAAACAAAAAGGCCTCTGCAATGGTTGTACCTAGCAAAGAAAAAAAGAAAAAAAAAGTCTGTGCATTCACCAAAGACTGAAAGAGAATAAACCAAAATGTCAGTGACGGTTATAGGTGCTAAAATTTCTACATTTTAGAACTTTACAGATTTTATATAATGAATGTGAATTACTGTTATAATGGGGGGAAATTATCTTTAAAAATATTCCATGACTATGGCTAAGTGACTTACATAGTGAGCATAATTTCCTTTACTTTTATCAGATTTGTATTTTATTTTTGTATTTTTATTTTTTAGATTTGTATTTTAATAGAAGAGTCTTTGTTTAAAAACAAAACAAAACCAAAACAAGCAAACAAACAAAAAAACCAGTCCACTCTAGTCCCCAACCAATATCTGAGCTCCCCTGATGGGGTTTAAGTAGGTAATTTGCTTTCATTTTAGTTGTTTTCATGTCAGTTTGATATATATTGCCTCATGCAATTTCAGCATTTATAGAAGAGGATTCCATGCTTGTTACACAACGTGATGGCTTAGGGAACAATCATGGGGGGTTATCTGCATGGCTTTTGCTAGGAGAATAAATTGTTGGGTCATCTGCCCGGTGCTTATTGTAATGGGAAAGAAACCTAGGACATTGTCAGTTCATGCTATTGCTTTTGCATTTTGCTTTTGACAATTCAGAGTTATTGGTATGAAGATCAAATTATATTAGGTCATCTAGAGATTCAGATTGGATCAATATTTATTGAGCTTCTATTTATTCTGTAAGAAATGGATGGGGTGGGGGTTCATCCTGGGCCTGGAAATATTACTCAGTAAGTGCTGTAGTTTGTTGAGCATAGTACTGACCCACATAAGACACAGAAAGGAGCCCTGTAAGAATCCCCTGTGCTTACCTTCAGAGGGCTAATGCAATGGTATAAAGTTATAACAATAAATATGAATCAATGAATTTTTAACCGAATGGATGAATGAGTGGCTTCATTGACAACCTAATGAATGAATAAAGCTGTCAATGGATTAATGAATGTTTGCACAGATCCAAGAATACCTGTCCCGGATTCTACCTAACAGAAGTTGGAAAGAACATCACTGCCCTCACCAAGCATCCTCTGTTCCTGAGCTTTGTGACTAGAGGAGAAAAAGAAAAGGAGAGAGAGGAGGTTCTGCTTCATGGTTTATCACTGTTGTTATTAGTGAAACTTTTCGAGGAATAGCCAGTCCGTAATGACCCCGAAAGCATTGTTCCTGTCTGAGTACTTCAATATTCTGTGGTCATATTTCAGACCTCTCTAGAAACAAGGATACTGTAAGTCAACTTATTTTGGGCCCTCACAGCCAGCAATTCTGTCTTCAATAAATGATTCATGTCAGGAAAGCATTTGAGTGCATTTCTTTTCTAATAAGTCTCTCTTCAGGTCCATTATGCATGAATCAAGTCAGGGAAATTGCCTGGGTTCATTGACATCCCTTTATGAAAATCAAAGAAATGAAGGATTTAAAATCTAGCCTTATTGATCTCCCACCTTCCACATACTCCTTACCAGAAAAGGAAGAGTTGGCAACAACAGGGCCTCCAAGAACCCAAGGATCAAGGGCGCTCAAGGAATAGTGAGGAGGACAGAGAGGGATCCATCAGAGAAAAGAGCCCACTCACTGGTGCCCAAGACACAGAAGAAAAAGGCCACTTGCATATTTCACCCAAAATTAGTTCCCCTGAGTGGACCCTCACGGAACCCTCCCCCAACACACACAATGAGCCCCACTGATAACGACAGAGCCAGCAGAGTGCCTCCTGCAAGCTCCACTCCCTGCTCGAAACCCCAGGTTATTAATGCCATGGCCGTTTCTATGAATCAGAAGCACCATGGTTGACAGCATGTGGAGAAGCAGCCCCATTTCCCATTTTCTGAGCCATAAAGTTGGGCTCGAGAGAGCCCGTGCATGCGCCTTACCTCAATGAACTCTCCCACCGCCCTTATCTGTGGTCAGTGAATTGGTCATATTCCACTGACAGAAGAGGAAGCGGACATTCCTGAAGGCCGAGTGGCCAAGCTGATGCAGACACGTGGATGGTCAAGAGTTCAACCCAGACCCAAGTCAACACTGGTGCTTTCCTCTCTATACTTCTGTCTTTGACCCCCGCTGGAGTCATGTGGGCTCTAATCCAGTTGATACAAACCAATGCAAGATAAGTTCCCAATCAACGGAGTACCCCCTAGTCTGTGTTTGCACCAGGTTAGCTCTTGTGTGGAAGAGATTCCCATGTGCATGTGGTTTTGTTACATAGCCTTCAAGCTTTGGCTACTATCACTTCACATCTTCGTGGCTTTATCACTTCATATCTAATGCTCGGAGCTTCCCCAGGACTGGCAGTTGGGCCATTTGTCTGAGGCTGGTGACCTTTGTTGGTTACAGGCCCTGTTCTCATGGCCACAGACAGTGTCGTCCTGTGCATAATGGCGAAGAGTCATCATTTTTGATGGAGTCGTTGACCCAGACAGACTAGGTGGGCTGGGCCAGAATAAGTGAAGAGATTTGTGCGATCTTATCGACGTTACTAGAAAATCAGTGCCAGAGAATGTCTCGGCTATCTCTGGTGGCTCAGTACTCATATCCCCACGGTCTCCTGACCCGGCCACTCCCAGACCACGTGGGGTTGTTTGGCCAAACTGGAGCCTGCTTAAAGGTTAGAGCTTCTAAATACTGAAGAGATTAGGGTTGCACCCCCTCCCCCAAGGGGTATCGAGAATAAAATTATTAAATTATAAAATACGTTTAAGGAAATTTCCAACGAAGTTTTAAATTTTGCCATATTTTAAAGGCTTTCCATTATTATTTGTTTTTGATTGATTTTGAAATATTAAAGATCAGATTTTATGAAAAAAATTTAGGCACCATGATTTGCTGGTGACCTAAGTTGCACCAGTAAGTTGGCCCCAACCTCACCCTGCTCAGAAGTCAGCCCCCTGCAAATTGCTTCCTGGTGGATGCAGACACACCTTTTATCTGCTTATTCTTAACATATTCCATATCGCCAGAGTTGTGTCCTCAGCTCCTTATTGCAAGGCTCCTGGGAAATACTGGTATGTTCAGAGGGCACCAAGATGATCATGGTCTTGATCTTGTCAATACCGCTTTTTATTTCTCTGCGGTGTCGTAAAGGCAAAATCCATATCGGATGTTCAACTTATTTCTTCCATGTAGTTTAGATAGCTAACTAACTGAAAAAAGCCTCCAGAATCAGTGATTTTGAACAATCTTACTTTAGGACAGGAATGGGGACAAAATCATTTAATTAAAACTTGTGAGTGGGCTTTGGGGGTCTTACAAATCACTTCATCTCAGGGTCATCCCGGATTGTGTGGATGTCAAAAAAAATGCCCAGAGAGGAAATCTTATTAAAACAAACAGAAGAGGGGCGCCTGGCTGGCTCAGTGGTAGAGCGTGCAACTCTTGATCTCGGGGTTTGTAAGTTCGAGCCCCATGCTGGGTGTAGAGATTGCTTAAAACCAACAGAAGAAACTGATTGTGAGAACCACGGTGGAAAGGTTAGTAGGAAAAGATGGTAGGTGGTTTGGGGTCATGGGCAAAGCAGCTGAAGGAGGAGGAGACACGCCAGGCAGCCCGGGAGTGCCAGGCAGCCCGGGAGTGCCAGCCAGCGGGCTTGCACTAAGGAGCTCCTTCGTGCGGGCCTGAGCTGGGCGCTTTCTGTACGTTCGTGCAGGTAAGCATCACACCATTCCTGGAAGGAGGGGATTATTACCTCCATTACACAGTCACAGAAACTGAGGCCGAGATGAGAAGCCCAAGGTCACACAGTCACTAAGTGGGGATTTGAACCCAGTGTCTGCCCGCGGAGCTATCCTTGGCGGGCTTGGCTGCTCGGCTTGTCACGGCCCGCGTGGGAAGGGAGAAGTGGGCACCGGAAGACCGCAGGCCTGACCACGTTGCCTTGGTGACGGTAGGACTAGAGTGGGAGGTGGTTTATATACTGAATAAAGCTCTCCTTTTTTGTTTTTTCGGTGCCAGCCAGTGTTGCATCTGCCTCACGCCTGCTTCTGGAGGCCCAGAGCTGGTCCCGGGCCATTTCCCCACTTGGAGAGACCTGAGGGGGTAACTGCCCACGTGGTCCTCGGCTTCCACGTATTTCCACACGTGTCCCCCCTCACAGGTGTGGCACTGACTGACGGCCACCATTGAAGAGCCAACAATTTCCATTCAAACATCCGTCCTGCTTCCCTTCTCTCTCTGAAAAGTTTTCCTTATTAATTGGAATCTTCTTATTTAAAGCGGGACTGTCGGTGCTTCCCCGTTTGGAAGATTCGTTGTCCTCATTTCGTGTCAGTTTTCGGTTTCGTGATACTGGACTTTTGGGAAACTTCCAGAAATTGAACATCATTTAACACGACGCATTTTCCACGGAGTACCTAGCAAAAGAGTTCACACACTCTTGGCGGTTGGGAAGGCCCCCCCCAGGCAGGTGGCTCCCGGAGACCACGCACGCTGTGAGGCGAGAGCCCCCCGCACCCCATGACCATGGGAGAGCAGGGTCGGGGTTTAGAAACGGCAGACATTGCTCTGGAAGGAAGGTGTGACTGACGCTGTGTGGGACCGACTGGCAGGGCGGTCGCTCACGGCTCAGGGTCACCCCAGTGTCAGAAATGGGACCGTGAATTGAAATACGGCACGGTGCTCTGAAGGCCCAAGTTCATGTGAGGTCTGGCCACCTCGGGCTTCCTGTGTCAACAACAGCATGATAGTGGGCAGAGCACGAGCCTGGCTTTCAGACATTTACTCACTCTTTCACCTTTGCGTGCTCCCTAGTCGAACCCCGTTTCCTCATCCGTAAGGTGGGGGTAACAGTACCTCGCATGGTGGGCTTTTGTGACAGGGCATGACATAATGTGTGTGAAACATTCGTGTGGGGATCCCGCTGCTCTGGTTACTACTCGGAAAATCTCCTGTTGAACTCTGGACGTTTTCGGCTTGGACTTGATACGTCTCCAAAAGGCCTTAGAGAGTATCTAACTTAATTTCTTTCCATCTCTGTTCTTTCCTCCAGACAGAAAACGTTACCTAGGTTATCCATCGGTGTTTGCCTCTGAGTCTTAGTCTCCTTGGATTAGACAGAAAAGCTCTTCAGAATGTCTTTTTCTCCTATAAGCTACTCAGAACCAACTAGGAAATATAAACTTAGAAGCCTCGATTTTCTATAGACGTCAGTTTTTATCATCCTAAAATTAGACTTCAGAGAGAGAGGCTTGGGGTTATTTATCAGAGGATGTAAGGACAGCGTTGAGTATGATTTATGACTTCTTCGGAGCTTGGTTTGTTTTAATGGACATCGTGTATGGTACAGGGATATTGGGCAGAGGACTGGTCCATCAAATTTTAACATAAGCTGATTTTAATAGGCTTCTGCCGAACCATTAGATGAGGATGATTTTTTAATTGAGGGCTATTTTAGTTAGAGATGGTCCCAGAGACAGTTAAATTCGGTTTAGAACACTTTCTCTCCTGTTTTGTTTTGGGCCTTGGGCCAGTCTAACTCTCGGGAATCCAAAAACTAAATTTATCCTTGTTTGTCAGGACTAAGTGCTAAGTGGCTGCCTCAGGCTTCCACAAGTTAGTTGCTGCCCTCTTGGAGATCTCTGCTAAATCCATTCAACCTCACAGAGAAGGCAGACTCTGACTGTTCCAAGAGCAGAACACACCTCACTTATTTCCCCTGGGACTGCATCCATGTCCCTCTCCTCTGGGGCCACCACTGGCCCCAGGCATTCTCTGCCCTGCCGACTGAAAATATTGGTCCAGAGACAGATTCACCAGCTAGCCCCACGTTAGCTTGGTCCGTGCTGCTCTCTGCCAATCCCTGTAGTTTTCCTTTTCTTTTCATCTGGTTAACCGCGCCCCTTTGAGAGCCCCCTCTGTCCATGCGAGCTGAGGAAGAGAGAAGGAGTTGGATCCCCTTAATCACTATTGAGGAGACCCCATTGAAATAACAGGAAACTCTGGTGTGTTAGGGCGTCAGTTTTCTGTATTAGAACCAGAGACTGTTCGATTTGCAAAAGATTTTAGAGCTTACTTACTCAATTTCTTCCTAAGGAAGAAGATGCTGAAACAGTAGTCAGGCCAAGCCCAGGCTCCAGGTTGGCTGACTTGTCTAAGTGTGTGTGGGGGTGTGTGTGGGGGTGTGTGTGGGGTGGGGTGTATATAAAGACAACTGCTGTTAGTGTTTTCCTAAGGCTTTCTTTGCTTCTAGTACTTTTTCTATACTTGATTTTAAAGTTGTGGTTATTTTGATTTGGGGTCCTTTTTCTTGTAATATCATATTGAAAATATATTTCATTTTACTACAAACCTATTATAGTGATACTTACTCAATCGTGTGGGTTTCCCATAATTCACTTTATTGTTTCCTAATGTCGGAAATGTAAGCAGTTTCTAATTTTAGGTGCTTATAAATAATGCTTGCTGAATATCTTTGTGCAGAGAGAATTTTTCTAAAAGTTAATTTTGTCCTTAAGAGAGTTTTCTCAGAAGCTGCGTTACTAGATTGAGTGGTGTGAAGATGTTTAAGGTCGTTCTAAAAAGCCCAAGTGGTTGTTCTCACACTGAGGCTAGGAGTCCCACATGACCTCATCATCTCTTTCAGCATGGAGTATTATTATTTTAGTTTGGAATGTAAAAAATAGGTTTTGGTTTGTTTGCTTAGTATTACATTTCTTTTCTCTCTCCTCTGTTCTGTGACCTGTTCTGCGGTGTTTGGAGTTAAAAGAGCCTAAATAAGGGGTTGTTTTGATTTCAGTGATGATACTAAATTGGTCATGGGTATTATTTTAGCAATTCACTTGGACTGATCTCTTTGGTAGAAAGTTCTGCTTCTCCTAAAACCCTGACCTGGTTCAGTGCTGTAATGTAAATGTAACAAACAAGCCAGACCTTTATAGAAACAAGCTGGCGAAAGCACTAATCCCCTTTCTCTCTTCCTGAGTGTAACTGAAGTTCATGCTTATTTCATAGTTTCAGAATATTGACTAAGGCAGAATATGTAAGTCTTAACTAAGGTTCTCCTTTTTGTTGCCTAATTGAATGCTTTACATTGAAGCTGTCTGTGTCTATTTAGAAGAGGATGCAGTTTGAATTCTCTCGTGGGGACATTCCGAGCTTTCTTTATTTGCTTATGTTTCCACTGGTGGAGGCTGGGCAGCATAGGGTGCCATCTGCTTGACCATACAGAACTCGCTTCGGGAGTCCCTGGGAGCCGGGCTAGGCTGCTGTGTGCACGGCTGCTCGGCAGCTCCTCGATGTCCTCTCACTTCCAGGCTAGAAGTGCCGTGTGGGGAACACAGTGCAGCCGAGAGCATCCTGCTGGCTTGCAAGTTCTCCTATTCTGAGGTCCACGTCTTCATCCCCACGCCTGGAAAGATTGTTCCAGAGTTAAGAAGGTAAAGAGTATGTGAGCTTTGGTGAACGCATCGGTTCCCACTTCTGAGTCACTCATGGAAAAGGAGAGGTTAGAATTAAAACAGTCGGGGGAGGAAATGTTTTAACACGCTTGAAGGTAAATTAAAGAAAATGTCAGGCTCTAGATATGGAGTGAGAAGAAAAACGAAGTCGATTTATATCTCACTGCTTTCCCAGAAATGCCAAAGTAATATATCTTAGCTGCTCCCCTTTGCCTCCTTATTTTCCTGCAACCATAGAAAAATTCTCCCCTTATTTGGGCACTCCCTGTGTTCCAGGCAATCTGCTAAGGGTTTCAGATGCTTGATTATCCTTGATCCTCACAGTAACCTTGTGTTGAAGGTACTGCTCCGATTTCACAGACAAGGAAGTGACTTCCATAGCTGTCAAGTGGCTGAGCCTGGATTTCTAGCCAGAGCTGCCGACTCCAAAGGTCCCCTTAGCCTTTCCAGGTCTCTAACGGCTGTGTTATATTGGCCCTCCTGAGCACTGGTGCTTGGATGCATGGTGGCCCCCACGTTGCAGAATTACCCTTGTCTGTGGCTCATGGGCTGGATTATCACCTCTGTGCTACCCTGCCAGGGGGTGCCAACACTCCCGTCCTTTCTCCTCAAGTCTGCGAGCAGCGTACTTGTTCTCCATCAGCCGCCTGCGGTTTCTCACCTCGTGCACCACCTGTGCTCCTTCATCTGACCACACCAAACCGAAAGGCAGTCCGGGAATGGGTCCATCCGCCTCTCTGCCTGGGAAGGGGAAGGTCTCATTCTCATTAGCGAAAAGAATAATAAAGCAGAGGAGAAAAAAGAAACCACCATAATTCTTCTGTCAGAAATTAGCCACTATTAATAGATGGCCATGAATATAGAAATAGATGGAGATGTGAATGATATAAATATACACATTATTATTTTACAAACCTGAATCATGCTTCTTTGTTAGCAGTTTTCACTCAGTATATTCTAATATTCTTCCAAGGCCTTTACTCACTGGTTTAATGCCTCCGTTATACAAGTGGTTCATGGTCATTCAACATCCCCTGTGCATAACCCCTAGGTCTCTCCCATCCTTGTATGAATGACCTTTTTAGGTCCCAGTGATACATAAGGAGGATACATAAGGATACATTGAATAAGAAGCCTCCTCCAATCAAGCAGCTGGGAACCAATTTAACATAGACTCATGGGCAACAACATGCCCTCAAGAACTGCCAGAGGCTTTGTCAAATGATGAGTTAAATTCAAAATCTACTAAACATCAGTAGCTGGGAAGTAAAGGTAATTTGGAGTAACCTCTTCTCCTTGAACCTATTACGAGTCCCGGGGACAGGAGCTTCTCGTCTATATTTAAAACGCCGGTTCAGAAATTTTCAGGTGATGTACATTAAGCTCATAGGTCAGACTCGACCTTCTGAAAAGTTCAAATAATGTATACAGATTGGTTTCCTGGCTTTTTTTCCTATTCTCTATGCTCTATCTTTGAAATGCCTTCATGTGTCAGCAATTCCTCCTGTATGTCACCCTCGCTCACTGGACTGTGATTGGCCTGAGCTTCAATATCTGGCAAGCCCCCCCCCCCCCCGCCGCTTTCTGTTCTCACCCACAGCCAGCTTGTCAGCCCCGATCACGTCACTTCTTCCCTCTGTCCCCTCCTCCAACATGACCTGTGTTGGTCACTTGCAGCCGGGTTTCACTGTGTACACCTGTTGCAAGGGAGTGCCCGGTAGGGTTGGGCTTGAAGTCTGCACCTCACGTGCCCGGAGCCAGCGCTCAGGACCCTAGGGTGAGTGTCGGGGAAGGACACTTCGGACTCTTCATTTTGCAAGAACCCGAAACAGATAACGGGCAATATCACTTTGGGGTTTTCAGGCACATGGGTTCTTCACTATTGCCCTTGATGATAAGAAATATCTCTGTTTACAGAAATAAGACAGGGCAACAGCCTCATGGTTATTTGTTGATTTATAAACTCCATAAATTACTGCTCTCATCGTCTGGAAAATAAAATTCTTTGTCATTTCCTTGCTTCACATAAACAACTGAAGTGAATTTACTGGAAAGGTTCTCCCCTAACATTCTAGGTAGTCACCAATCTGAGAGGGAAAGAGGCAAAATATTTTAAAATATTTTTCACTCTACCTGCTTTAACCACTGGAAAAATCTTTATACCATCTTTCCGCAGTATGGCACTAAATTGGCTGATTGCCACATTCCAGAAAAAGCTCTTCTGTATTCAATATGGGTAGGGTGGTCCCCCAGACTTCCATCTGGAATAAACTTAAGACACACAACACATATTCACCCACTAGACACCTCCTTAAATAATTTAGCCTCGTGTCTCTTTTACTAATCAGTCCTAAACTAAGTCAGTAAAATTGCTTAAGAAACTCACGGCACTGCATACCCTTGTTCTTCAAGCGATTCCTTGACTGGTCTTTTATTTTGTTCTTGCCTATACATTTGAGAATCAGTTTAAGTTAAAAAAAAGAGAAACAGAGCGCCTGGGTGGCTCAGTTGGTTAAGCGACTGCTTTCGGCTCAGGTCATGATCCTGGAGTCCCTGGATCGAGTCCCGCATCGGGCTCCCTGCTCGGCAGGGAGCCTGCTTCTGCCTCTGACCCTCCCCCCTCTCCTGTGCTCTCTCTCTCATTCTCTCTGTCTCAAATAAATAAATAAAATCTTTAAAAAAAAAAAAAAGAAAAGAAAAAAAAGAAAAACAATAGCCTCCTTGGAATCCTTTTTTTTTTTTTTTTAAGATTTTAATTTATTTATTTGACAGAGAGAGACACAGCGAGAGAGGGAACACAAGCAGGGGGAGTGGGACAGGGAGAAGCAGACATCCTGCTGAGCAGGGAGCCCGACTCAGGACTCAATCCTAGGACCCTGGAATCATGACTTGAGCCAAAGGCAGACGCTTAACTGACTGAGCCACCCAAGCAAACTGCCTCCATGGAATCTTGATCCCTCTTTATAGATAGAGAAACTGAGAATCAGAAGAGTTATTTTACCTGAAGATACATGACCAATAGGAGGTACAGCAGAACTTCAAACCCAGACAACTGAACCCACACTCAGCCACCACACCAATCTAGGAAGGGAATTTGAGGAAGTGTGGGCAGAACCAAACCACCCAAAGCCCACCTGCCTGTGGTTCTCCTTAACCATCGCCAGTATTGTGTTAGACCCCCGCTCTGTGCAGTATTAGTAAGGGTTTTACTCAGGGGCATGGTGGTCTTTTGTCTTTTACAAGGAAAAAAATCTTACATTTTCTCTGTGACACCCTGCTACTAACTAGAAACTGAGGAAGGCATCATTTCATCCCCTGCATTTCCAATGTCAGTTGACTTCCTTTTCTTAGTGTTAAGTCTGCATAGCAAAGGACTTGCCAAACGCTCCACAAATACTAGAGCCCAGAATCCTAGGGAAGAATCATCTTTCTCCCGGCCAGATTATACGGAAGCTTTTAGTGGCTAATCTAGGGACAGTGAATAAAGCACATGAATATTCAACATCATCCTATAACTGCTGCCAAACTGTAAACCAATGTACATCACTCCTCTGTATGTGGCTCCTAAAAGTCAAGTGCATGGAGAGTGGGCTGCCAGCTTAATGCCTCCTCATTACAGAGAGCCGGACTATGTTAGAACCGGGTGTGTCTTAAGGAGTTTGACAACCTGGAGATGTCTGTGGGAAATGCCGCCGAGAAAGGTCAGAAATGTGGTGCATGGGTCTCTGCAGAGTCCTGGGTTTGTGCCAGAGAGCAGGGCTTCTGCGAGAGTGGGGTGTCTCAGCTGACTCCAGAGGAGGCAGGCCTAAGGGTACTTTTCATTTCCCCCCTATCAGAAATGTATGGAAACCATGTGGGAGTACTGTGTACCTTCCAGATTGTCTAAGCAAGTGTAAACGTTCTGGAGGAACGCACCTTATATCTGTCCTCCTGCCCAAGACTATCCTCAAAACCAATCTGGGTGGCCAGAAACAAGTCCCACTCCCCACTCTGAGCATAGCTTGTGATTCTGAACTTCACTGAAGGCGGCACTAGTTTTTGCCTTTGGGGTCATCTCTGGGCTGCTCTGCACAACCCAAGAGAACGCCCCCCCCCCACCCCCAGCTCACACTCCAGGAGCAAAGCAGCCCAAGCAGGTGTGCACAAGAAAGAACTTAGGAGTAACACTGAGACCTATGATTAGTTATGGGCTGTGACAACCGTAGGCAAATTACCCAACTTATGAGTCATCTCAGTTTCTTATTCTGAAAAATGGGAAATAGTAATACTCATCTCATTAGATTCATGTGAGGCTTAAAATGGTATAGTAGATGTGAAACTATTATATAGATTCTTTGGTGTTATTAATAAAGAGTGTAATGAAGTCTAGGGTCTCCCAGCTATTATCGTAAAGAGTTCATCCTAAAGTTTGAGCTCTTTCTGGGGAAGTTTGCAGTGAGATTTTGCTTCCAGGAGCACCAGGCTGCTGTGCATGATGGCCTCAGCTTTATTTATTTTCCCATCAGTGTATTCGAACCTCCTGCCTTTACACTTTTCCTCCAAGGCTTTATTTGCCACACTGTAAAATCATATCATTATGCCATTTTGGGGTTGCAGACTGACTACCAGGCTGTGAGTTGGTTGCTATGCATGTTTTGAGTTTCTTTCTGATTTTAGAATGTGTGTGTGTGTGTGTGTGTCAGGGGTGTGATAGGGATGTTTCTCTTGCCTTCCTTATTGGTTATTTGTGTTTGCTGATATCTCAAAGTCCATCCCTTGTCCACCTTCATTAAAGTGTTCCACAAATATATCTATTTCAAATTAAGCTCCAATGACTGTTCCAATGGTTGGGGAGAAAATGACAATTTTCAAGGTAATTGTGACCTCAGGAGAGGTGACAGTGCAGTGGAGGAAGGCAAAATGGGACGAGTCCCAGCAGAGGGTACTGCTTGGCACGCTCGTACATGTGCTTGGCGAGGGAGAGCCCACACCAGGGAACTCCCTGATCTCATGCAGGCCAGGCTTGCCAGAAGAAGAGACGTGGTCGGAGCAGGATCTGGAGGATGAGAAGTGGAGAGGGGAGGGGGGCGCTCAGGCAGAGATGGCAGCAGGAGGGAAGGCCCAGAAACACAGCCACTGCTGGGAGCCCCAGAGATGGGAGCTGGCTCCGTGGCTGAGCAGGAGGGCTCGAGCCACCTTGGCCACCTCTGAGCCATAGAAGCTATGGAACCCTGGCCAAGAGGCTTGACCTCTCAGGATCTCGGTTCCCTCCTCTGTAATAGCAGTAATAACCTTGCAGGGAGTTAGGACAATTAAAGGAACTATTCATTTTAAAGGGTTGACACTGTGCCTGATGTAAGCAAGCACTATGTAAATCCTGAATACAAATAAATCAACTCATGTTCAAGGTGTTTGATCCTCAGAGCATCTTTTTAAGAGCTGTTTTTTCTTTCTTTTTTTTTTTTTTTAAGATTTTATTTATTTATTTGAGACAGAGAGAATGAGAGAGAGAGAGCACATGAGAGGGGGGAAGGTCAGAGGGAGAAGCAGGCTCCCTGCCGAGCAGGGAGCCCGATGCAGGACTCGATCCAGGGACTCCAGGATCATGACCTGAGCCGAAAGCAGTCGCTTAACCAACTGAGCCACCCAGGTGCCCTTTTTTTTTTTTTAAAGATTTTTATTTATTTATTATTGAGAGAGAGAGAGAATGATAGAGAGAGAGCATGAGAGGGAGGAGGGTCAGAGGGAGAAGCAGGCTCCCTGCTGAGCAAGGAGCCCAATGCAGGACTCGATCCTGGGACTCCAGGATCATGACCTAAGCCAAAGGCAGTCGCTTAACCAACTGAGCCACCCAGGCGCCCCTGTTTTTTTTTTCCTGACTCTTTAAAAGCACAGATGATTTTTGTAACATGTATCATTGGTTTGTATTCTAGACCCTTTCCCGAGTGCCGGGCCTTTTTCCCCTCTGGAAGTATTCTCCTGCGAGTATTTGAATAAAAGCAACCACACGCCATGGACCTCATCGGGTTGCTGAAGTCTCAGTTCCTGTGCCATCTCGTCTTCTGTTACGTGTTTATCGCCTCGGGGCTAATAATAAACACCATTCAGCTCTTCACTCTCCTTCTCTGGCCAATTAACAAGCAGCTCTTCAGGAAGATCAACTGCAGACTTTCCTACTGCGTCTCCAGCCGTAAGAGTTTTTGCGTATTCTCTATTTGCACCCTCACGGATGCGGGGGTCAGCAGTAGGGCCTCGAGGGGCTCCCTGGCCTTGCACTTTTTGTTCTTTTCTTTTCGCTGGTTTCAGGTCTGAAGTGGCTGTTTTGTCCTCACTCTGAACAAAATTATTTTCTGAAAGAGTAATGTCAGTAGCACGTAATTCAGTTCAACAGGCACGGAAAGGTATCCTGTAGAAAGTAAATGGGCGTTCCGTCTCTGTTTTTGTAGTTTTCCTCCTCAGAAGCAATCAGTGTGAATGATTTCTTAGTTACCCTCACGGAAATAGCATATACATATGTATGTATGTATGGCTCTTATGTGTGGACATGAATGCAGGTGAGTCTCTGTGTATATGTCCAGATACACAACACATACTCATATTTTTAAAAACGAAATGACAAAATAATATATTGTTCTCTTTCTTGCATCTTTTCTTTAACTTTTTATTTTGAGATAATTGTAGATGTGCGGGGGATCGTAAGAAGTAACACAGAGAGCTCCCATATAGCCTTTGGCCAGTTGTCCCCTGTGGGAGGGAACCTCTTGCATCACTCCAGTATAACGTCCCAACAAGAAAACCAACACTGACACAATCCACCAGCCTTCTTTAGATTTCTCCAGTTTTATGTACATGGATTTGTGTGTTTGTGTGTGTGTTTGATTATACTAGACTATTTATTTATTTATTTACTTTAAAAGATTTTATTTATTTTTATTTAATTGACAGGGAGAGAGAGAGAGACAGCATGAGAGGGAACACAAGCAGGGGGAGTGGGAGAGGAAGAAGCAGGCTTCCGGCTGAGCAGAGAGCCCGATGTGGGGCTCGATCCCAGGACCCTGGGATCATGACCTGAGCCGAAGGCAGTCACTTAACCAACTGAGCCACCCAGGCGACCTATACTAGACTATTTTAAACATGACTAATTCCACTGGCCTGAATTTTAAAATTGAAATGAAAGGGGATAAATCAGAATATTGAGTATGTCTAGAGATGAGTTTTGTTGTTGATTGACCTTAAATTTGTACCTATTCTCAACAGTAGAGAATGCAGTATATCATTACCAATTATATATGTGGGTGTGAATATATTTAACAGTATGAGCTCTTCCAAATCAAGCAATTTAAAAATCTCAGCTCCGTTAGATTATGCCAAGAGTCCAAAATTATTGGTATCTTTCTGAAACCCTTTAAATGAAGCAATCAAATTTGAATTTGAATCACAACAATACAAGCTGCCTACAATTATCCAAATGGATTACCACTGATCCAATCAGTTATTTTTTAAACCTCAAAATGCGAACTTGTGAGAAAAGAAATGATAGAAACATCCTTACTCATGATTTCTTTCACCAACTCAGAACTTGCAAGTATGTTTTAATACTATTTCTGATATGGTATCATACAGTACTAGACCCACCATATCTTATGTTAGTGTGTTTTACACAAATACATCTTGAAAATATTCTTAAGATCATAAAGGCAAGTTGTAACTTAAAAAAAAATCTTTCATCCACGTGTCTATGGCATATTACGTACAGTATCATTCAGTGCAATAGTACGTAATGCAAGTTTCTTTGTATACCTTTTACTCTCACATCGGTCTGTGGTGCTTAGGCATCTGGAAAAGGGACAATTGTCAGAGCAGGACAGAGGCAGTAGGAGGTGGCCTGAGCCTGAATTGTAGCTGTTTGAAGAGGGAAGAGTTGGCATAAGCAAGGGAAAGTGATGATTGTCTGAGATTTACCTTTCGATTTTTTAAAAAAGATTTTATTTATTTATCTGCCAGAGAATGAGCGAGCACAAGCTGGGGGAGTGGCAGGCAAAGAGAGAAACAGGCGCCCCACTGAGCAAGGGGCCCCATGCCGGACTCGATCCCAGCACTCTGGGATCATGCCCTGAGCCAAAGGCAGACGCTTAACCGACCGAGCCACCCAGGCGTCTCATACCTTTCGATTTTGAATGTCTTTTCATACTCTAGCAATAGGTGTCTACTTAAACAAAATTTAAATTTAACAAAGCAATGCTGATTGCACTTTTCATTGAAACCCGTATTTATATGATTCGCACACCCCTATGAGATTCCAATATCTGTCAGTTTACAATTTGAAATCATGTCTGTTTGCTCTGTCATACCCCCTAACCAAGTTTCAAGCAGGTGGTTCAGAATTGGGTTTCTCATTTGGAGTCAAGAAATAAGAGGTAGAATTCGGGATGTGAGTTCCTAAGAGTACTATATTTTGCTTGTAGTAGGTAGTGAAGACCTACCAAGGTTATGGCAGGATAATGTCAAATTCTTCTGAGTGTGCTTTAGCCTACTTGTTTCTGTTGGAAATTAAGATGGGTAACAAAGTCAGAAAGCAAAATGGATTTTTATCCATCACAAACTGATTAAGTTATTTTAGAATAATTCCAAACGAAACTTGAGAACTAAGCATCCAAGACCGCCGGCATTTCCCCGCACAGGGGGCATGGAAGGATGGGCAGCCTCACGGAAAAGCCTGGTGGCACATCCGTCCGTGGCAGCTCCATCAGTTACATCCGCGGTGTTCTGTGCCTATGGCCCCGAGCAGAGGGTCCACGGGCTATCGGCTGAGCAGAGCAGACACAGAGCCATTTTACAGCCATGTGGATAGAGAAGTCAAGGAGCGGTCCTGGCTCCTGGGAAAAGAGCAGGTGGCAGAAGGGGAGGGTGATGCAGCCTGGGCTCGGCAAGGGGGCACCTCATTGTAGCGAGTCCCGTACATCCTTTTCCCAGAGTCCCCATCCCTGGTACCCTAGCACGTGCTACACAGCAAAGCTACTCTCCTCTTTCTCCTTTCACGTGCTCTCTGTAGTTGGTAGATTTCCTTATAACCTGTGTGCTACCTGATGACAGCAGAGAACACGTAACAGACAGACTGCTAGCCGTTGATGGTCACAGGCTACAGGTCGTGGGCTCCTCGGCAACTTGGAGTGAGAGACGGTCAGGCTCCTTCTGTCCCCTTCTCCCTCCTCTTCTCTCCAACTTGAGACAAAAACTGTTCATGGGGTTTAATTGTGTCTTCTGGTGTATGAATCGCTCTAAAGCTTAGAAAATCAGCAGCCACTGATATTTTAAGAAAAAAGGCAGAATAAGTTGTTTCCCGGAGACTCAGACCCCGCACCCCTTCTCCCCCCGCCCCCGCCCCATTCACTTTTTACTAATAGAGCTCTGTCATCATCCCTTTCTCTTTACATGTTTCTTAAGAGCTTGGTGTTGTACCAGGTAAATCCAAAATAGTCAGCAGCCCTGGTGTGGTGAAGCCTGCGTGCAAAAGGCCACACCGATGTGAATGACACGTAGAGACAAAATGCAGCCAAGACAGCTCTGTTATTAGAAAGACGCACAGCACAGAGCATTTCATTCTGGAGGCCAGGACCAACATCATGCATAACAATTTCAAAGCATATTTAATCTGGATGGCTGGGTTTGGGATGATTGTTTTATTTTACTTTGGCTTAGATTAGGAGACAGGAAAGGCTAAGCCAGGAGGACCGCTGAGTGAGGACAGGGAGGGCGGAGCCAGCTTCAGCAAGGGGAGGAGCGGAAAGAAAGGGACATGAAGCCCGGCAAGGAGTAGAATTGAATTACCTTTCCTTTGCACAGGACATGCCTTTTACTATCTAGGGAAAGGTGGCCAAGACTGGCTGGCTTGTTTTTCTTCCCCTCTGACACCGCAGGCTAAAAAGAAAAAAAAAAAAACAAAAAACAACCACCAATAAAAACAGAAAGATGAAAAGAACTTATTAGTGGCAGAGTTTTTAAAAGGGGGTGGGGGGGGTCAGGGAGGACTACAGATGACCTTAATGACCCAGCAAGGAAAGGACTGCTGGTAACAAGAAACAAAATGGAGACACCCCTCCCCCCCCCCCCCCCCCCCGCCCCCCTCAGGCCCTGGTGCTTTGCTGCCAAATTCCCTGCCGCTGCTAACTAGTTCTGTGTGGCTGAGCCACCCCATTTAATTCCTCCGGGTTGTGATACTCATGGATTTCAATGTCTGTCTGATGCACAGCTCCAGGGACAAGGCTGCATGGTGGCCAGGGGTCAGTTGGCATTTGGAGTGCCAAGATGCAAAAGAAAATGTCCCACCTTCCTGCTTACAGCTGCCTCTTCTTTTTTTCCCATTAGGGCAGTTAACTACTTGGGTAGGTAACTTCAAAACACGAACTACATTTCAATAAAGGGAATGGAGTGGAATTGTCCAAGTTTCCAAGATTTTTCTAATATTGGGTTTAGATGTTTTGTCTTTGCACTTGGGAAGATGTTTCCTCCTGTCTTCCACATGCCTGATTTGCTCCCCCTGACTTGATTATTGGTCACTTTATTAGTAGTAGGCAGTAGTTGAGCATGAAGAGAGAAGGCAGCTCTTGATCACCACCTACAACACCACCCATGTGTTCTACCTTGAAACAGATGTTAGTTTTCCTGCTGTAATAATGATACATACTTGCAATGGACTCTAGGATATATAAGTCACAGTGACCTGAGAAATGGGGCTCAGCAGTATGGTGAGCTTCGCAGAGGTCGGTCTATGATCCTCTCTGGAAGGATCCAGGCTCAGTAACTTGTCAGAACAGCCTCAACAAGAGGATGTGCATGGAGACAGGATGGAAGCTACGAGATACCTAAGGAACTGTGCATCCCAAGGCATTGAATTCCCAGGACACGGGTGAAGTTGAAGACCATGGAGATAGGGAGGCAGCTCCATCCTCCTGAGACAAAGCAGATTCTTCACGCAGCCAGCGTGTGTCATTGGTAGGAGAGTGATCCATCAGAAAAGGGGTCGCTGTAACCTTTTCCAACATGACCTTGGGAGAAACGTTGCCTCCCATTACCTTGGCAGCAGGCTGGATCCGTGTCTCTCTTCCCAGCCTGATTAACGGCAGGGCTGCCTTTCTCATTTCAATCCAAACTGATTTTTCACTCTCTTCAGTCGTGGATAAGTTTGACTCCTTCACTTGCCACAATAGTTTCTCCTCCAGGACGTCAGCAAGGGTCTTTGTTAGATATTCCCAAAGTCCCTTGTCCTGACCCTGCTCATGCAGTTTTGGCTCCTGCTGACATGTGGGTCCAGGTAGGACCTGCCGACACCTCTGCTGGGAGCCACGGCCTGAAATCTGGGTGTCGTCATCAAAGGTCTTCCGCTGCATCCTTAGCAGGTCCCAGGTGGTGAGCACCTCCCCGGAGGGTACAGATAACTGACTATAGAGGTCAGCATAAGCAGAAAAGCCTAAAGTTGGTGCTCTCTCCCTCACTACAGCTGTGTGATCAGATGGTGGCTTTGATGAAGAGTCAGAGTGAAGGGGTTTTGAAGACTCGTGGTAAGTGCCTTGCCATGGGGATTAGCATTCTAACCCAAGGGCAAAGCCTAGCTCCCTGAACAGAGCAGGGGGCACCCAAATTTCTCTACTGGAACCCCTTCCTCTCCTCACTGTCATTTGAAGTGTGTTGGTCACACCCCCAGCTTTAACAAGCAAACGCTGCAGGCTTCGCCTGGAGTCACCCTCTGATGGCCTGACCCAGGACATGTCATAATGTCCGCAGGGATGTTTAGCGAGTGCTTTCAGGAATGGGCAAAGAGCACCTTTGTTGTCCTAATTTCTATTTCTAAGGACTATACCTCCTTGTCAACCCAGGCGATAACAACATAATCCAAGACTGGATCCACGAGAGGAGAAGGATCAAGCAACAGAGATCCTACACTAAGTAGCTTTTTTTTCTTTTCTGGCATTTTTTCCAACAAGTATAGAGCACCCACCATGTGCAGGGCAGAGAGGGTCAGCTGTTTGCCCAGGGTAACATGGGAGGTGGAGGGTCTGTGATTAAATCCAGGAAGTCTAAGTGCAGAACCTCTCTGCAGCGCTACCTGGCGTGGCCTGGGGGTTGAGGAGCCTGGCTCCTGGGCTGAGGCCAAATGCCCCCCCGTGACTGTAGTAAGTAACATTCCCCAGGGCTATGGAGAAAGGGAAAAGAGAAATGCAATCATAATAGGAAGTTATTTTCATTTCTAATCATCGCAATCACTGCGGTCTGTGGTGTTGATTATGTATTAGGCATCTGCTAAACCTTCTGTATCCGTTACATGGTTTAAGCCCATAATCACTCTGAGCAGGCAATCCCCCGTTTTGTGGCTTAATTAACTGAGGCTCAGAGAGGTCAGATGACCAGTCTAAGGTCATACATACAGTTAGTAATTAGAAGAGTTGAGGTCCCCAAATGCATTTTTTTCTATTTTGAAACAAAGGTAGTACATGATAAGGGCTTTTATTTTAACACCCATGGCTAATGTCCAGCAAACATCTGCTAGGATCAACCCCGGGCATGTGAATTCACTGTCTTGGTCCCAGGTGACCCAGCCAGACACCTGTCACTGCTTGGCTAAGTGCTCTTCTACACACATGCATTGGAGTTCGTTCTGGGGGCCCGACACATCCCCAGGAGGAATGAAGGGGACCCAGTGACTGCCCTCAGAGGGATCCAGTTTCATGGGAAAGATGTGGGATCCAAGCCATTGTGGAGCACGAGATAAAAGCTAGGATAGAGGTATGCAGGGAACATAGAGGAAGGGACAGTCCATCCTCTGAAAGGATCCATGTTCTACTGAAACAATGTCACAGGCCAGGGGTTACGGAAGGAGGAGGCTTTGCGATGTCCTGGCAAGAAGGGGAAAGGTGGTCTAGCCTGAGGAAAAAGCATAATTAGCACCACCAAGGGGGTAAGCTGGTTTATTCAGGCTGTCAGACATCGAAAGGAGAGGAACCTACCAAATGTCAAGACCGTCCTGTGTCCACAGACTGGAGCCCAAATGGATGAGGCCACAGCAGCCTCGCTGGGCCGGGAGGACAGGAGGACAGGTGTGCGTTGGGGGCCAGGATGGGCTCGAAGCCCCCGGTACCCTAGACGAACTCCAAGTATTCATGCTCGGGGATTCCAAGCCCTGTGAATATCAGTTTACGTCAGGATTTATTTTTGTCTTGCTCTGAGCGGCATTGTTCAAAATGTGCTTTGAGAAATTGTTAATTTGTTCCTTTTGAAAAATCTGTTCACACATAATCTTTTATAGAAAGATACCCAGCTGGGTCATTATTTCTTTGAACCATGTTACACCCTAAGGATCATATGAAGTAAAAATAGCATGATGCCAAGCTGTACAATATAATACCAACCTTACAAATATAGACTGGAAATCAATTTATCGAAGTGCCATTTTTAGGAATTATAATTAGAGATGACTTTTTTTAAATTGCCTTTATATTTTCTGAATATCTTATATTTCATACGAGTGTGTCTTATAAAGTGAAAGAAAGAAAAACAGAATGAAAACCCAAACACCCAAAAGAACTAAATAGAGAAGGGCTTATGGCAGGGAGTAGAGGGGGAAGATATTAAGGGAGCCCTTTGCAATAAAGGCCGGGTCTGGCGGGAGTCCTGGGCCCCGGGGTGACGATATTCGGGCCCTGCTTTCCTGCTTTTCAGACCTGCATAAGGCATAAGGAACCCCATTGCAAGTACAGTAGTGAGGGAAGCATGACCCCAGAGCCACATACTCAGGTTATGAGTAGAGCTGTGTCCGAAAGCAGTGTAGTCCTAACCCCCAGTGCCTGTCAATGTGGTTTGATTTAGAAGCAGGGTCTTTGAAGATCATCGAATTAAGATGCGGTCAGTGGGGTGGGTGCTAATCCACTAGGACTGTCCTTATAAAAGGGGAAATTGGGTCACAGTGACAGATGTGCACAGAGCAAAACGATGTGAAGATATGGGGAGAAGACCCGAGGTAGGAGAGTCTGGAGCAGATTCTGCCTGGCAGATTCTACCTGGCAGCCTCAGGGGAAACCAACCTGCCTATACCATGATCTCTGGCTTCTGGCCTCCAGAACTGGGAGACTATTGTGGGTTTTAAGCACCCCAGTTTGGGATACTTTGTTACAGCATCCCGGGAAAACCAGTTCACTTTCCTTTTCTAAGTCTCTTTCCAGTTGGGCTTTACTTTGAGCTTCCTGGTGGAAGGAGACTGGGGTGCCAATATGTGTGGACCCTGGGTTTTTTCCACCCTCCTCCCCCTCGCCTGGCTTCTGCTTACCCACCCGGGCTTGATTTATTGGTAGCATAGGAAACAGATGATGCAGATAGACTGCCTTGCTCTCATTCATGGACCAATCCAAGGAATCCCTCTTCCTACCCCTTAAAGTCAGGGACCTCCAATGAGTGAAGTGGGGCTGGTAACGGGGAGCACGGGACGAGGAGGATAGTGACAAGCTCACAGGGAGGGGGCAGTCCCACTCAGGTCCAGCCATGATTGGTGTGCGGCTCTTCCAATGAATGGAGACGGGCTTGCACTTTTCTTTCATCCTGTCTGTCTTGTATTTCCAACTGGTGTTTATTTTTATCACTTTAAGTACACTATTCAAGTCCAGAACTGCTTTGGCTAACCACCAAAGCCATCTGCCTGGGAAAAATAGAATTAAACGGTCCTTCAAACCTGGAGAAAGGTCTCAGAAGTGTCAGGGAAAGGGAATTGCTTACACATGAAGCAATACTTAGGTCTGTCTTAGTAACCACCTCTCTGGCCATAAAGGGGGCAACCAATCTTCTCTTCCTTCTATTTGCCTTGCATAAAGAAGTCATAGCAAATGAAGTAATCTCAGGGAGGCAGTCTGTTCTGGCTCCCATGTGCCTGGCTTTTGTTTTCTCAAGTATCGAGGACGGTGTCTGCCCAGCTTCGTTCAGGTACAATGTCTTCTCTTCCTCTGATCAGTGCTACACTCCGCATAGCAGCAACCATTTCATTTAGAATTGGGCTTTTACTTAGCTGACCTTTCCCACACAAAGCTTGTTAGAAAATTAGCTCTTTGTACCTGCACCATTTTGTTTATTTAGGGGGAAAAAGTATTGGGGTTGAGATCTGACCACAGCCGCATGTTATCAGCTCAATTCCTCAAGAAATACTGCGGCTATCTGGTTGATAATTTTGGTGATTGGAAGCACATCGAATATCCAAATGGTCTTATCTTACGTAACTGATATGGTAAATGGAGTTTGATAGGCGACACTGGACTTTTAAAAAGTTTTTAAGAGTAATGTCACTGTGTTAGAGGATGCCGTGTTTAACTTGAGTAACGTCGTTTCTGTATCTTAAAGATATGTTTGGGTATGTGTGTGTGCATAAATGTTTTACGCATAATGAGGGATATATATATGTTACACATAATTATATCTGAATATGATCCTTTGTACAAGAAATCACTATATTTTACGTAGGGAGCAAATTTACAATAGGGGTAGTAAAGAAACAGCAAATTTAGTAATACACATGTGATACTGAATTTTATGAGCAGATGCTTATCTTTGAGCAAGGCGTCTTAGCTGTTGATGTGGTTTATAAATAAATTAATCCTCAGCCAAGGTTCCCATTTGTTTTTGCAAGCATTAAATTTCACTTCTGACTTAAGTTACGGCTTTCAAATTAGGTTATAAGTTTGACTTTGGTGTCTCGTAACTTCATAAGATGATGGTGTGTGGTCTCCAAAGTGGGGTGGGTATTTCCCAGGAGGTAAACAAGACAAGCCATTAGGGTATAGATAGCAATTTATGTTTCTAATTTATGTTTCCTTTATCATTATACATGGATAAGCTAAAAGGTACTTAAAGTATTTTATGAATTATATAAAACATAATTTGCATGTGCTAATGGTGCATACTTACTTTCTTTTACTTAAATAATCATAAAACATTTGAAAACCAACTGCCTGAGCCTACGGGTTTCGGTGCCAGCCTACTGGAGATAGAATTTAAAGTAACACAGAGCTTGAGGCAAGGGAGAAACAGGCTTCATAGACACGAATTCCAAAGCAAAGGGAAGGCGAATGGCAAATCCCCTAGTTTCCTCTACTTCAGTTGAACTTGGGTCCAGATGGGAGGTGAGGCATTTTCAAACAGTTTGAGGCATCCCTTCTCGGGCTTTATCCCAGGTCTTCAGAAAGGAATTAAAAGTATTCCCTCACCCTTTGTTTTGAAGAAAAAAGATCCTAGAAATGCCTCGGTGTTTTATCATAATGTTATAAAATACATATGAGGCCCCTATCTGTCGCTGTGTATGGAGGCCATCCTGGGGAAAGCATTGAGTCAAGTGAGTCTTCTCTCCCATTCTCAGGCTGCCTTCACAGTCCCTGTGCAGCCGTTTTTGGGTAGATTTATTTGCATGTATTGTGTCTGGGGCCATGGGACGACGTGGTGGGAGGTGACCTGCTCTGGTGTTCCCGGAAGGAAGCTGCGTTGGGCACCGCGCGTCCTGGCTTCCTGTGCGCTGGCCTAATCCCCTTGGTGACTGGGCCTTTGTTTTCCCACTTGTACAAGAGGGAAAGAGAATTATACACGCCATAAAAATGTAGGGTGAAGGCATTCTTGCTGTTAGGACGCACTTAATCAGCAGGCGTGGGCCAGATGGTGTTGAATGTATCCTATAAGGAGCTCTGGTAACCTGGAATGGGGGAGGAGGAGGACATGGTTGGGGTGGTGGAGGAACGTGGGAGGGGACACACTGTGGCTGGGGAGACCTGCCTGGGAGACGCCATAGCTGTCATTTCTTGCAGGACACTGCTTGGAGGAGGAACTAGATGTGGCCCACAGCCTAGGAAGGAAGGAGTCGGCATGTGGAGAAGGCCCCCCACAACGTGGTCAAAGACAGCCAGGCAGTGCGGGAAATGCTGAGCCCATCCTGTGAACTCCGAGGAGACTGGGAGAGCTTTCCTCGTGGGGGTAGGAGAGTGTGTTGCAGGGCGTTCTTCAAGCCACCTGTGTGCATGGAGGACTTGTTCAGATGGCTTTCGAATCCCTTCCTGCGTTAAGAACCTGAGTCAGGAACGTTTACCCAGTAAACAGGGCTGCAGGGTACCTGCCCAGGCCTGGGTGCTGAGGAGAGAGTATTGAAGGCTTTCTAATGAGGTAGGCCTCAGAGTTTAACAAAAGAATACAGGGACCTGTCCAGAGAAAGTAAGCTTGGACTAGATGAAGAGATGATGGAGGTACAAGCGTGTTTTCCCGCTAAGGGAGGGGGAGGCTGTCGTGGCATCACTTAGATGGGCAGAGGGAAGAACATCCTTAAAAAGGAGGCCTACTTTGGTGACTGCTTTGCCTGATAATAGCTCCTGGCAGCGAGATGATGGGTACAGGGAGAGGAAGGCTTCCCCCATCTGCCTCCCCCCCCACCTCCGCCCCCGTGGGTCCTATATGCCCCGAAGGTCTTGAGGGTGACCAGCCTTTCAAGTTTGCCTCCAATTGGCAGGGTGCCCAGGCTGTGGGGTTTAGAATCACGACAACCCCAGGCAGACCGACAAATTAATCTTCGTCACTTGGGTCTAAGTGCAGACGCCCAGGCCTAAACCTGTCTCCAGAACTAAGAAATGAGCTGATGTTCACCGTCTGCTCCTTGTGGGTGATCCTAGGCCAAGGACAAGACATTAATTTTCTACTTAACCTGCCTTTTGTCGTATGAGTTCGCCACTTTTCACTTCAAAGGGTGTATCTTTTGACAGACACTCTACCGTGACAATTTAGTTTGAGCGTCCTCTGCACAAACACCACGGCTAATCGTCCTGGGTTTTGTAAACACGGCCTTCATGAGCACTGCTTCAGCTAGTGGTCCTTTCTCAGTGGAAATAAAGGAGTTGGGTAAATTCAACGGGAATTTTTTTTTTTTTTAAGATTTTATTTATTTGAGAGAGAGAGAATGAGAGACAGAGAGCACAAGAGGGAAGAGGGCAGAGGGAGAAGCAGACCCCCTGCTCAGCAGGGAGCCCGATGCGGGACTCGATCCCGGGACTCCAGGATCATGACCTGAGCCGAAGGCAGTCGCTTAACCAACTGAGCCACCCAGGCGCCCGCAACGGGAATTTTTTTTAATGCAAGATTTTTGTTTCGAGGGTGAATATGTCTGGCTGATATTGCACGGGGAGGTCATTTTCACGCTGTTCTCATAATCATTTCGGCCAAGGTTTGACTGGATGGGACAGTTCCTGTCTGAGATGTGCAAGTGGAAAGCAATCTTTCATGTCATTTGCACCAAAATAATGTGTGTGATGCTTAGGGTGATTTTCTTGGAACAAAAGAGGGGAATGCCACATTCAAAGAATCAGGAGATGCCTTCCCGCAAAGGCGCTGGGCAGGTACGCAGTCACACAGGTTAATGTGTGACTTAGGAAGGACCTGAAGTCTTCATCCAGCAGCTCTGTCTCGGTCCTGCCGTTTGTGAAGCCCATGCTGGCTCTTTCCCTCAGATCCTGGAAAGATGAGTCACTCCCTTCCCTGGGATTTCCCGGCACTCGGCTCTGTCTTGACTTACCTTATTGTTGTTGGGAATGTGAACTCCCCGGGGGCAGTGATGTTTGACTGGGGGTCATCCCCGTGGGACCAGCGGCTAGGCCCCTCCTGACGCAGAGCAGTAGCCCTCTCTGTGACAGTCATGTGGCTAAGTCAGGGGACCGTCCCAGGCCTGGAGTGAGCCACTGTGCACATGGAGCACCCTGCTTGACCCTGAAGATATGTTTATGTCACCTGCAGGTGTGGGTGATTGGAAGACCCAGATGGACTTGTTGCATTTCACTGTTTCTAAGTCATAATTATTGAATGAGCCCAAACCTGTCTACTGACTACTAAGCTAGTTTAACACATAGGAGGGAACAGAAGACCATGTTACTCATTCCTAAGTAATATGGGAGAGACTGGAGTATTGTAGGATTTCCGTTACTCTAGTCTGGACTAGTTGGGGAAGGCTCTAGAAAGGGAATGACGTCAGCCAGACCTCAGAGAACAGGAACCTGGGGTGAGGAGAGGGGCAGAAGACACGTGTGCCAGGACTCCCAGTTGTGTGGGGCTGAAGCCCAGCTAGCCAAAGCACCTGTCAGGACTCTACTAGCTCACGGTACCAAACTACAGGGAGGGGGCTAGTATCAGCGTCCGTCCACCGGCCACAGGAGCTGGGATGCTGGCCAACTCAGCTCCCTTAGCTCCTCTGTGCTGGTGGCCCTGATTCTTTCCAGGTGGGTTTTTTTTCACCCAGCATGGCTGCCCAAAGCTTCAGACTCTCCTTCTAATCGCTTCTGCTACCAAGGAGGAGAGGGGCCCCCCCACCGCCAGCTCCAGGGCCTGGCCCAATCCCAGTCACGAGCCCATCTCTATAACCAGTAGAGCCAACAGTCCCCAGTGCCAGGTGCTAAAATTTTCCAAGTCAGTTATGAACCATAACCACCACAAACTTACAGTAGATCATATTATAAAACAAAGGTAATAAGTACTCAAAACTTGTCACTCCCTAAATAGTTGATTGCATTTTACTAGTACGCCTCTTCTGGGGGCCATTTATGGAGACCTCATGTGTCTGTTAGAAACGCTACGTAACCACGCGTTCAGTGTACAAACTGACGGCTTCACATCAACCACAGTGGGAGTCTTTACACCGTGGAAGCCGGCAAAGCTATACATCAGGGCTTTTTCTCCCCGCTAGGGAGCTGATTGGTAAGCATTTTCCAGCACATCACTACCTGCGCTGTCACTCTGGACAGGGAAGAGTACGGAAGTGACCTTGTCCAGGTCACGTGCCCACCACTGAGGGTGCGCTGCTGCTTTTCTCTTTTTTAAAGATTTTATTTATTTATTCATGAGAGACACACAGAGAGAGAGAGAGGCAGAGGGAGAAGCAGGCTCCCAAGGAGCAGGGAGCCCGATGCGGGACTCGATCCCAGGACCCCGGGATCATGACCCGAGCCGAAGGCAGATGCCCAACGATCTGAGCCACCCAGGTGCCCCCTGAGTGCTTCTATTACTCGAAGAAAGGAGGACCCACCTGGTCAGAGACACCAGCCATCACAGAGAGCATCTAGTGGCGGATGAGTAGACAGAGGGCCTTGGTAGGTGTTGGCATAGCAGTCTCTGGGCCAAGAGGTGAGTGGGGAGGGGGGGACTGGAATGACTAAGGGACCACCCTGAAACCCAAGCCCAACCTCGTGGGAGAGAGGTCTGTGCACCAGCGACCCCAGACGAGCCATGCAGGGGGAGCCCGGGGTCGGGCAGAGAGCGGGCGGTGCTGGCCACGCCCGGACAGTGAGGGCTGTGCCGAGTGGGCCCGTGTAGCCCCGGCCAGGGGGTGGAACGGAGGCTGCTGGCTGGACTCTTGCATTCTGTTCCAAGGCTGTAGGTCCTTTCTTCCTGGAGATCTTCCTGTGCCACACGGAGCAGGTGTCCCTGCCAGGCCATTGCTTTCACCAGGATAGTTTGGATGCTCATAAATACATGATTATTCACACACAATGTGTAGCTTTAGGCAGACAGGGACAGATTCTAGTCCCGTGTCTCCAACTAGAGGCAGGATTCATGGGAGAAAAGGTCAGATGAAGTCAAGCACCTTCCCGTTGGGTTAGCACATGCACGCTTGACCCTTCGGGTAGATGAGGGAAAGGTTTCCATCCTGGGCTGGGCTATTTGTCAGCGCCGTTGCAATGAGCCTTGAACAGAGCTCTCCATCTCAGCCCTCCACCAACGCATCGTCCACCTGACACCCCATGCATTTTGGGAAAGCACACTCAAACAGTGGAATGCCCTTCGATTCAATTCAGTAAACATGTATCGAGTACCTACTGTTAGCACATCCCAGGCATTGTGCTCTAGCTGCTGGGCAGGTTGGACCGGGACCCAGGTTCTGACCTGAGGCACCTCGTGTCCCCACCTCTGTCCTCTGCTGCATTTCCCACCCTCAGCGCCATTGCCTTGGCTTCCCAACAGAAGGACCGAGTTTTCCTGGACACTCCTATCTTTGCACGTCTCCACCCCTGTGCTTGCTGTGCTCTGGCTCCTGGCATGCCTCCTTGTTGCGTCTGCTCATTGTTCAGAAATGTTGTGAGTCCGGCCAGAGCCAGGCTGATGGGAACGCTGGGGAGCCCAGCATGGTGCGTCCTGATGAGGGTGTAGGCAGCTGGAGATGAAGCCAAGCAAGCGCAGGAGGGAAGCCTGCACTAGTTAAGGCAGGAGGGGCCGTCACTGAAGAGATTACCTTAAAAGAGAGAGTTGGGGTCCCAGATGCTGCCCGAGCATTTTAGGGAACTTTCATGAATGGAACAAAGCAGGTGCGTGGGGAAAGAGGGGTTGCGTGAAAGCCATTTGACTGTGCGGATGGAACAGCCTGAGAGTTCTCGAAGGTGGGGGTAGAGGTCGTCTGCCCTCCTGGTGCAGGAGGGTTGTGTGTTTCACACGGTCCCCCGAGCACAGAGAGCCTGGGGATGGGGTGGCCTCTCCGCCTCACAGCTTTCTTCCGAGAGCCCCGAGAGCATCGTGCTTTGCTCCCCTTGTGTGTTAGTTTCTTCTCACCCAAGCCCACCACCCCAACGTGGGGCCAGAGCTCTGTGAAACAGGTATTGCCGTCGAGGCTGTGGGTGGCTGTGGGTGTAAGCATGTTACAGTCTCCTTCGTCAGGCTGCAAAGGAGCCTCGTCAGATTGGGAGGCAAGCGAGCTCTTGGCAGCCTCACGAATTTGGCTCTAGTTGAATGAACAAACATCTGTTTGTTTTCTGTCATCCTTGTCAACAGGACATGGGAGCCGCAGAGGGGCAAGCTGGTCTGAGCTGGATCAGCTTCTCAGCTCCGGGGGCAGAGAAAGGTTGACAGCCCTTCATGGAAGGGTGCGTGCAGAGGCTTTTCCTGCAGACACACATTAACTCGATTTTGTGTACTCCATCCACTCTGAGGTGTATATTCAGGGCTAATGTTGTATCCATCGTAAAGGACTGGGTACATACACCTACAAAGCGGACATCGTAGTGGACCGGTGACTGTATGTGGAGACTGAGTTTGACCCACCACGAGGACCCTTGAGATTTTTGTTGTGGTTGAGGTGGGAGAGATATCCTACCCGGTGGTTCAAGTGAGTGGGCCTCTTCCCTCTGGCAAACATCTCTGTATCTCACGTGTGTGCTTGACTCCAGAACATAAAAGACTAGGATGTTGAAGGTTCAAAAAGAACTTATTGTGGGCTAAAATACGGTTGCTGTCTATAGCTTTCTGTGCCAGAAAGCCAGACCTGACAGCCGCACTCATGCTAAGGAACCAGGATATTTCTGTGTGATTCCCAGGAGCCAGCCTGGGCTGAGCCACAGTCATTGGGGATTTATGTATATTGTGCAGATTCAGGAGTGTGCAAAGTAGAGGAGAAGGACGAGCTGTGACCTCCAGGAGCTTGAGATCCAGCACAAATCTGCCCACTGGGTCGGACAGACATTTCAACCCCTAGATATACGGAAACTCAAGTCTGGGAAGTCATTTACAAACTAAGCAACAGATTCAAAATGCAATGCTCAGGGGTATCCAGGGGCAGGCTCCTATAGGATTAGCGTGTCATGCCTAGATGTGAAGACTCCTTTAATATTAGTATTAAATTGTATTCAGGTCTGTAGAAATGAGAAGTGTCTGTAGATATTCCCTTTTGGGAATTTAAGTCAGTATTTAAAATCCTATATAAAGGCCATAGTGGTAGACTCCCTAAAGGACCGATTGTCACTCGTAAGCTAGATGTGAACCGATTTTTTGGGGTTGCAGTTAGCTGGCCCTGTTGCCTTTATCTGAGTCGTATCTGAGGAAGCTAGCAGACCAGGTTTGGGAGCCAACAAAAGCCTAGTTTTGGAAGACTCCAACTTGCAATCCAATCCCACACAGTTCGAAATATTGTACTTTTGCAGGCCCTCCCCAGCGAGGATTCTGGTGGCTGAGGGCAGGCACCGGGCACATCCCTGCTGGCCCCAGGACTGAACAGTCTGGCAGCTCCTCTGAGCCAGAAATGGTGCATAAATAGGGACACAGAGAGCAGGCCAGAGAAGTGACATCCCCCCATACTCAGCTCCCCACAGGCAGATGCACCTGCTGACCTGCAGGACCCAGGCCGGCCAGGCTGGTTTGGTTTCTGCCACCATGAGAATGATCAGAAGGCCCCAGACCCCCAAAAGTCCTTGCTTTAGCTTGTTTCCAGGCTTCTGCCTGTCTCCTTCGTCCCAGCTGTCACCCTGGGATTTGAACACGCCACTCGGCCTGTTCTGCCTCCCGGCATTTCTATTCTGCAGCACATCCTTGTTGGGTCTTCAACCCCTCCTCTGTATTTGGGCCTTCACTGACCTCATTGGTTCACTCAACAAACGTGTGTTGAGCACCTGCTTATACTGCTCGCTGTCCTAGGAGCCGGGCAGACAACGGAGGACACCTTCCCTCTCCATTGGAGCTTCTGCCCCGCCGTGGGCATGCCTGCTGACCCTCCAGGAGTCGACTAGCTTCTGACAGGGGCTCTTGCGGCCTGAGTGGCCCCCCCACCTAGGCCCCGCTCTCTGGCCCGACCCTGCTCTGTCCACGTGCCGGTCTGGTCCCAGGTCTCTCCTGGCCTGTTCTCTCCGACTCCCCCCGTTAGACTGGGTGCGGACTATCAGGATTGGCAATAAAGGAAACAAAAATTCCCTCCTCTTTCTGCCTTTGTTAAAATCATTAACATAGTTCATAGCTAAGTTTGTGAAGACTTTCTCTAGGGGCTTGGCAGCATCTTCCTCGTAAGTGAGCGGTCTCTAACCCCTTTGATCCAGCCCCGTGGTACATGCTGTGTCACCTGCTGTTAGAGAGGTTGATGTGAGCTGCTGGGTGAACTGATGAATTCAAGCGCTCGCAGGAGAGGAGGAAGTGGACGATCCCCTCTGGGCCGGGCTCGGGATTCTGCTTGTGCCTTTCTGCTGAGCTGGCCTCCACAGGGAGGGAGCGCCGTCCACACTGCAGGTTCCCACCCCTATGGGGATTGCATCTCAGTAAAGCACCACTCTGACCTCTCATCAGCAGGCTTGCAGCTGATTTATGGGCGACCCAACTTTTTCCATCTGGCTTGCGTTTCTGTTTCCTTGAGGAAGCCAGCCTTCCCTGCAGGGTGAATGCCCACTCTCCCCGTAATGCACACGCGAGGCTCTTCGCAGGGAACCCGCTAGTGCCGCTCGCCCACGCCGCCGCTCATGGTCCCTGCGGCGGTGCCAGTCACGTGTCGTGTCTGATTATGAGCTGCTCCTTCCTGTCGGGGTGGGGTGCCTATGTTCCTTTCAACCTCGCTGCTGTTTGATTGCTCCAGATTAGGAATTCAGGGAATTCACGCTAACTTCTTTTTGTACCTGGTGTAACTACTTGGGAAAGAATTCTTTCTTTCTTTATATATTTATTTATTTATTTTTTTTTTAGATTTTTTTTTTATTTATTCATGAGAGACAGAGAGAGAGACAGAGGCAGAGGGAGAAGCAGGCTCCCCGCGGAGCAGGGAGCCCGATGCGGGACTCGATCCCAGGACCCTGGGATCATGACCTGAGCCGAAGGCAGACGCTTAACCGACTGAGCCACCCAGGCGTCCCAATATATTTATTTATTTTTTATGCATGTTGAAGGTAATTTTGTTTTCTTTTCTCTATTTATTTTTTCTTTGATGTAGTGTTCCATGATTCATTGTTTGCGTATAACACCCAGTGCTCCATGCAGTATGTGCCCTCCTTAATACCCATCACCAGGCTAACCCATCCTCCCACCCCCCTGCCCTCTAGAACCCTGTTTGTTTCTCAGAGTCCATAGTCTCTCATGGTTCATCTCCCCCCTTGATTTCCCCCTCTTCATTTTTCCCTTCCTACTATCTTTTTTTTTTTTTTAACATATAATGTATTATTTGTTTCAGGGGTACAGGTCTGTGATTCATCAGTCTTACACAATTCACAGCGCTCACCATAGCACATATCCTCCCCAATGTCTATCACCCAGTCACCCCATCCCTCCCACCCCACCCCCCACTCCAGCAACCCTCAGTTTGTTGAATTCATTCTTTATCTAAACCAACCAGCCACAAAGAGTTTCCTTTTGAGTCCATATCATTATTTTCCATTTCTGCACATTTTTTACCCCCATAGCTATGTCTCTTGAAAATCTACGTGATGAACGATAGCGCCTTTTTCAACCCAGTTGCTCCCTGCAGGCATTTTTGTTGCTGTGGATCTAAGAGAATTCTCATGCGGCCCACAGAGGTAGGAATGGCTGTGCGCCTTATTGGATTTTGTCTTAGATTCTGTGAGGGCTGGGAAAAAGAAAAACCAGCTCAGATCTGCGGGTGTCAGGGCCGTCTGGCATGTGTGGGTGCGTACATTTGCAGACAGGGGTGTGTGTGTTGCATCCAGCTTTTGAACACGAAGGACGCCAAGGTTGAGAGAAAGAGAAGGGTCACCCAAGCTGCCGGGATGGATAAATGCTCGGGAGCGGTGCTCCCGTGAGGGAAAGTCCACATAGGAAACATCCTGCGAGAGTTGTCCGAACACCGACCAGCTTACTTTTTAGAACCACGGTGTTTTCCTCGGTTGCTGATGTTCATATAAAACAAGAAAGACTGAAATGTCAAATGGATGCTTGGTTTACAGGAAACCTGTTTTTGAAACTGACAATTCCTGCCTTATTAGAATGGGAACTTGGCCTCACCGAGGTTTGAACAAGACTACAAGGGCTGTGGGTAGGGGGATTAAAAAGCCTGAGAAATGATGGCTGATACTGCTTTGGGTTCTCGTTCTTCAACCTCTTGTTAGGATTTGTAAAGTAGAATACCTCAGGGTGTCCCTTGGCTGATTCTAAATCCACGTCTCTCAGTCTCCAGCTCCTACGCAAGCCTCAGACTGTTTCCCACTGCTGGCTGGGAGCCCCACTGTCACCACAGGTTCGGTGTGGTGCTCACAGTTCACCCCCGGCCCCCCAGCTGCCTGTCCCCAAGCCTTCCTTGCTCTGCCGGTGGGCCACCATTTTTGCTCCCAGTGACTTCCCATCTGCCTCGCCCATATCCAGCGCCCACTCCCTCTCCAGCCCCCTTAGCCTAGACTACCATTTTTTTTTAACCAGAGGAATAGAATTTTCTTAAATACTAATTTATTTATTTTTTATGTCGATGTTAATGGTCATCTGTCTGCACCTCTGCCTGCCCCTCACTTCATTGGAATTTGAGCTCCTTACAGGGACCTCTGTCTAGAGTTCATGTATGTGTTCCAAACACACAGAGCAGTGCTTTGCACCTAGCAGCACTAACAAATATTTGTTGAAAGAATTGATTCGTTGCATTATTCTTGTGTTATCTTCTTAGCGAATGTGTTTACCCAGCTTTACAGCATCTTCATAGCAAAGCCCAGTGCCCTGAATGACAGCTGGTACCAAAACAGCTGGGGCTGATCATGTGACCCAGGAGGTTTTTGTTCTGTTCTGTTTTGTTTTGTTTAGTTTTTTTTTCACTCAGATCTGCCCCAGAGTTAGGCAGGGTCTTGGTACTCACTGGAGAACAGATGGTCGTAAGCCAGTGCCCCAGGAGCAAGGGGGGCTTTTATATCTTCAGTGACTGATTCTATTGACATTTTTAAGCAGCCGAAGACATTTTAGCAATTGTGCCTCCAGGAGATTTCTAGAATCACTGATTGATTGCTCACTCTTCTTTGCAGAAGAGAGATCAGATCGACTCAGTCTGCATAGCTTTTGTGGAAACATGAGACTCTTAAATTCACGTCTGCATTGGAAAGAGTGTCTGGATAATAGCTTTATACTCTCTAGGGACCCAGGATTTCCTTGGAATGTTTCACTGAGTAACTAGAAGGACTACCTTTCAGCCTATTTTTTCTCTGTTGTTCTGATTGGAATTTCTATTGTTCTTTGACCTCATGGATTCTTCTCCTCTGCTTCTGTTCTGTTGGGCCCATCCATTGACTTTGTTATTTTGTTGCTGCTTTTTCAAATTCCAAAATTTCCATTTGATTCTTCTTTGCGTCTTCTATTTATTTGTCGAGACTTTCTGCTTTTTATTTACTTCAAGTGTGTTCATGATTCTTTGTTGAAGGATTTTTAAGATGGCCATTTTAGAACTCTGGTCAGAGAAGCCAAACATCTATAGGATCTCGGTGTTGACAGGTGTCGGTTGTCCATCTTCATTAAAGTTGAGACTCTCTTGGTTCTTGGTACATACCGTGATTTCTAGCTGTATCCTGGGCATTTGGGGTATTATGTTTTGAGACTCTGGATCTTATTTAGACCTGTTTTAGCAGGTCTTCTCTGACACTGTGTTAGTGAGGGAAGGGCTGCCATCTTGCTACTGCCCAGCAAGGGTAAGTGCCAGGGCCTCACCGTACTTCCGCAGATGCCCTGGAGGGTGGACGTGTGTCTTGCTGGTACTGAGCAAAGATGGGAGTTCAGAGTTCCCACCAGACCTCCACTGACAGCACCTGGGCTGGGACAGGGAAGAGTGCCTTCTCACATGGGAGACTTAGGGGCTCATCCCCAAGGGAGGTTGGTGAAAGTCCCAGCTCCCCAAGCAGCCTTCCCAGACACCACCCAGCAGGTGGGGGAGTTGGGGAAAAAAGCTTTGTGATGGCCTGAAAGTGGTATCCCTCCCCCTGCCCAGGTCTTTGCTGATATGAATCAGGGTAGAGCTATAGTTTTTCCATGTTTGGTTGGAGTAGGGCAGTTAATGTCTAAAAGTTTTCTGTCTTAGAGACTGCCTTTTCTCTGCTCCTTTAGCTAGAAAGAGGAGGATGGGGGGTGGGGGGCGGTGCTATTTCCATCTGCATCCCATTAACTTTTCCAGGTTGTGAACATCTACTGCACCCAGTCTGGGATATACGGAAAAAATATATATGAACACCAGGGAACTCACCACCATGTTCTCCCTCTGATCCTGAGGTGGCCCCTGCCTTCTTCTCTCCACCTTTCAGCGTCTCTATCTAACGCCCTGCAGTTAGCTGAACAGGAAAAAGTGTGTCTAATCCACCTTGTCCCAGAACTAGAAGTCTCGAAGGACTATTTTAATGCCCTATTTTAGAAGAAACAACTTTGAAAAGGAGACCAGCAAAGAATAGAGAGTTTCATGTTGGCACGCTTGTTTGTTGTTGTCATTTCAACTCTTACAATGTGGTTTTCCCCCCCTCTAATCTATTCCTCAAAATTCATTTAACTTCCTCTTATTTTGATTTTTGTGTGATCTGCCAATAGAAAGATTCATGCTGCCTCTTTTCCCCCCAAAAGTGCTATTGTTTCTTTCCATCTAGTTGATCTTCCATGTAAGTCGGATGTCTTGAGTAGAAATAAGCTGGATACATGCTTCAGTGCCTGACAAGATGAGTTTCAAGGCCTCTGTTCCCTCTGTCTGAGGAGTGTTGCTCTTTCAAGTTTTTGACTTTCAGGTGTCCCTTCTGGTCATTCTGGAGAGGGCCTGACTTACTGACCAAAGTTGATGCAGGACGAGAGAATGAATGCTCTCACGTCAGTGTCAGGAAACAGGTGGAAGGAGACTCATGACTGCCCTTGTTCCAGGAGACATGGGACTGCCCTTGCTTCCTCTTCTGGCTGGCTCTGCCCATTTGGCTTCACTGCCCATTTGGTTTCTCTGGCTGAGCCTGGAGAGCAGCTTGGCACGGGACCTGGAGGTCAATGGCACATATAGGCCCACTGTCTGAGGTTGGGCAGCCTCGAGGGAGGCAGGTGGAAGCTGTGTTTTAGGAACAGTCACACCAGTGGATCATTACTTGTTTGACCCTGGTAAGTCGGCACTGCAGTGCTGTTCATGCTTTCCTTACAACAGAGAGCGTCCACAGCTAAAACTTTTCTGCACGCACCCTTCCATGAAGGGCCGTCAACCTTTCTCTGCCCCCATGTCAAACTCTTCTTGCTCAGTCGTCGCTGGTGAGGTTGAGGCCAGTGTCGTCTTTGGTTTAAAACCCCCCAGCACTTTTTGATCAGTAGCGCTGTGTAGGCACTCCTACCAGGTAGACTTTTAAACTTGATAATCTTTCAAGTATGGAGGGATCCTCCTTTCCTTTTTTTTTCCTTTTAACTACAACTCACATATTTCTATAGCTGATTCTGTAGTAGTTACAACATAGTCAAAATGCAGGGGTGGGGGAAGGAATGAAAAGTCACTCGCAGCTTTACTTCACTGATGTGTTTAATTCTGGGGGAAAAATCCTGCTTCTTCTATCAATTACATCAGAATATATATACATATATATATATCTATCTACTAGACACCATAGCACACAAATTCTTTGAATTTGAGGGAACAACTTTTTTTTTTTTTTTTTCTTAAAACAGCTGCTGGTGACAAAAAACTGTAGATCAGTTTTGATTGACATTTTGTTTGCTTTTTTAGATTTAATTAGCATTTGTAAAATTTAGGAGAGTTAAACTTAATCATGATATAATGGGATAATGAGAACCGAGTGCTGTTCCTAGATAATTGTCTTTGACTACAGGGTAAATATAGAAGGAAAAGGAAATTTGGGTAGGGGGTAAAGTAGTAGCTGAAGTATTTACCTTCTAGCCTGGAGCCAGTTATAAACGTGGATGTATGAATATTAAACGGAAGGCATTCGTTGTTATTAAACCCAGTAAAATGATAAATAAAGGCACTGGATCAACTGAAGGGCAGTTTGAAAATGCAGTAATTGAAACTTCTATCCAGACCAACTTAAAGACCATTTTCTCAAATATCAGATATGTTTAAAATATATCCTAGGGGCGCCTGGGTGGCGCAGTCGGTTAAGCTTTTGCCTCCTGGTTTCTGCTCAGGCCATGATCCTAAGGTTGTGAGATGGAGCCATGCATGGGGCTCTGCGCTCCGCATGGAGGATGATTGTCTCCTTATCCCTTGGCCCCTCCCCCCACTGGCACTCGCTCTCTCTAAAATAAATAAATAAAATCTTTAAATATATGTATATATTCTATATTGTTGTAGAAAGATATACAAATGTTAATAAACACACAATCCCCTTTGTATACATTTATTAATATGAAGATTAAATGCATTCAACTCTTCTGAAGGCGACTGAGGAAAAATTTAATTTTCTTTTCTTTTTTTTTTTTTTTTTAGATTTTATTTATTTATTTATTTATTTGACAGAGAGATAGTGACAGCAGGAACACAAGCAGGGGGAGTGGGAGAGGGAGGAGCAGACCCCCGGCTGAGCAGGGAGCCCAATGCGGGGCTCGATCCCAGGACCCTGGGACCATGACCTGAGCCGAAGGCAGACGCTTAATGACTGAGCCACCCAGGCGCCCCGAAAAATTTAATTTTCTAAAACACATCTTCCCAGCCCATATATTTGGAATCGAGAAGGTGAAGTCAACTCAAGAGTTCTAAAATTGTTTTCCAAACATTGAACCTAGAATCAAAATTAAATGGAAGTATCTTTTGACTTGGAGTCCACAACCACTTTTATGAGCCCTTATTACAGCCTATTTATGTTAATGGTATGCAAGCCTTTGCATAGCAGCCAAAGGAGGCCTTGATTAAATGCTTTTGTGGTGACTTTAGAAGGTCAGAAGAAGGGCGGGATGAGAATACAACAAAGGAACACAAACTCCATGGGGGCAGGGAGCTGGCAGCAAGCTGGGCAGGCCGATAGCGGGAACTCTACCACAGGACGTCGGTCCCATGGGTCTCATGAATTCCGGCCAAAGAGAACTATCCCAGCACAATTCCATGAATTCGCATCCATTCGTTATTCACTTACCAAACATTTGCTGAGTGTCTATGACATGCCAAGCACTATGCTGGGTGCTTTAGAAGAAGGAGTAAAACACAGCTCTGTGCCCTGGAAGAGCTTTCAGTCTAAGGGTCTAATCAGGGGAGACGGAGAGAGAGCACAGACAATTACGGTGCAAAATAGGTTCCAGTTACTAAATGCTGCGTAACAGAGAACCCCAAAATGTCGCGGTCTAAAACAACCACTCTGTCACCCCCACCGATGCTGTGGGCCATGAAGCTACGCAGCGCTTGGCGGCAATGGCCGTACTCTGGCCCAGGATGTCTGGCTCTTGTGAGAAGACTGCAGACCTGGGGGCTAGAAGGAGCTGGAGGTGTCTTACTCCTGATCTCGCCGTTCACGTTGGCTGTTGGCCAGGATCTCAGTTAAGCGGGGCTGTCAGTTAAGCGCTCTATCCATGTCATCTGGCCTTCCTTGCATGGCAGCCCCAGGGTAGTAGGATTTCTGAGCTAGTCGTTTGGGGATCCAAAGCGCGTGTCCTAGCTCACAGGGCGAAAGGTGCTCTGCCTTGTATGACCGAGTCTTGAGAGTCATCCCCTACTTCCGTCACATTCTCTTGGTTACAGGCACGTTAGCAGCCCTCTCAGAACGGGGGGCGGGGGGAATTTGACTCTACCTCTCAATGGCAGAACGACCCCGTTCTAGAAGAGCATGGGGCATAGGAGACATTGTTACAGCTCTCTGTAGAAAATTCAGTTGGCCACAGGATAGTAATTTTTAAATACATCTTTGACAATCCTTTCTGCAAGAAGTGGGACCCAATTCCTAACTCTCCAATGTTGGCTGGTCCTAGTGACTCTCTTCTAGCAAACGGGGTGGTGGAAATGATGCTCTGTGACTTTTGAGTCATAAAAAAGTATAGCTTCTGCCACCCCCCTCTCTCCTCCCTCCCTCTCCCCCCTCCTCCTGTCAACCCCCCCACCCCCACCCCCACCCCCACTCCCCTTCTGGGGAAGCCAGACACCATATCCTGAGGATATGCAAGCTGCCCTGAGACAGGCCCGTGGAAAGAATTGGACCTGCAGCCGCAGTTAGCCACAATAGAGGTAAATCCGCCGTTCCCAGTCAAGCCACAGCTGACATCTTGACTACAACCTCCCGAGAGACCCCAAGCCCGAATCGCTCAGTCTTGTCAGCCCCAAATTCCTGACCCCAGAAGCTGTTGGAGATAATAAATGTTTCTTGTTGTTCTGAGCCATTAAGTTTGGGGTTACACTTGTTCCAGAACGGTAGATAACCACTGCATCTAGTACAACAAGTATATAGGAGTGCGTGTTGGTGTTTGTCGGAGAGCCACCTTGCCTAGGCTTGCTGGACCAGGAAGGCTTCCTCAAGGAGGACATGCACGTGCCGAGTCTTCAAAGGCTCAGACTGGGAATGGCAGGCTAAGGCATAGGAACCTGGATGTACCACATAATAACAATGGAAATAGGGAAAGAATTATGGGTGAATAGTGACCCAGGTCTAACTAATTGTCTGTCAGATGGGGCCTTCCTTGTGGACCACTCAGAAACTGAGGAGAACTAATATATTCCAAGAGCTGAGACCAGGACCTGGCCTTAGTTGGGATGCAGCGTTCACTCACCCTTCTCCCCCAGGTCAGCCTCAGCATCACCCTGGAGTTATTAGAAGGGCAGATCCAAGCCCTGCCCGTGCCCCAGACCTAAGACTCTACATCAGGACACCACCACCTGCAGATGGTGCAAATGGCCTGTGAACGTTTGAGAAGCCCCCTGCAGAGGACAGACGTGGAGTCCCCACTCCAGAGCCCCTGGTGCCTCATAGGAAGAGCTCACGGTTGTGGGAAATGTAGACAGCAGCCTGGGAAGCCAGGGACTAGTAAAAGAAACAGAAAACCATCTTGCCTGGTGGTGACAATTGACTTTCTTACTTCTGTCTTCCATTTTTAACCCAAGGTCCTCTTTGAATTAAAATAAAACCTAAAAAAAAAAAAAAAGGAAATTAGTTCCTGTAATTTCCTCTTCTTTTGGTATTTTGACGTCTCCCTTAGGACCACAGTGCTCATTAATCTAGTCCCAAGGCAAATCATCATTTTTCCTTAATGACTTCCTAACCTTCGCCTTATCTGATTAGGTGTCAAGTTAAGTCTGCCTTGAAAAGCCTCCAGTACCCTCTTCCTTGCCAGCTGATTTTCTCCAGGAAGACCTGGAGGATCAATACTGTGGAGGAAGCTGGGTGGATCAATGGGACAAGGTTTCCTTTGTAACACAGCTCCATGTCTGATGACTTCCTCTGCTCAGTTGTGTCCCTGGCGGCAGGCCGGGGGCTGAGGCCAGGCTCTGCAGGGAGCTACAGCTCTCCCATCTCCGCTCCTGGAAGGGTCATCTTGCCTTGGACTCACCAGTCCGCAGGCTGGATGTGCAGTTTCAGCTGAGAGCAGTCATCCGAACTGAGAGAGGGACTTGTTATTCTCCAACAAGGTGGTAGGAGGTCTCCATGTTGATGAATTTGGATGGATCAGAAAGGGTGGCCAAATGGAATGGCCTTCTCGGAGACAAGAGTCATGGGATGGCAATGCACCAAATGGTCCAGGAACAGATGGATCCTCCTTTGAGTTCACACATGTCATTTGTCCCTGATTCTTCCTCCTCTTCTTCTTCTTCTTTTTTTTTTTTTACTCATATTTAAAATTCAGGATATTTAAACTAAAAAACAAGCAAACTCAAACAGTTAACCCGCTTTTTTCCACCTCTGACCCTCTATATCTGGCCACCACCAGTCCGTTCTCTGTATTTATGAGCTTACATATTTATTTATTTTTAGATTCTACACGATATTTGTCTTTCTCTGTCTTAGTTCACTTAGCATAATGCCCTCAGGTCCATCTGTGTTGTTGGAAATGGCAAGAGTTCATGCTTTGTTATTGATGAGTAATATTTTACAATATGTATTGTAAATATGTATATGTAATTGTATTGTAAATATGTAAATATGTATATTTACAGTATGTACTGTAAATATGTAAATTGTAAAATATTATACAATATGTGTGTATATGTATATGTGTATGCACACATCATATCTTCTTTACCCACTCACCTCTAATGGACACTTAGGTTCTTTCCCTATCTTGGCTGCTGTAAATAATGCTGCATTGAACATGAGTGTACATATATCTTTTCATATCTTTTCGAGTGCTTTCATTTTCCTTGGGTAAATACCCAGAAGTGAAATTGCTAGGTCATAGGTAAGTCTATTTTCAATTTTTTGAGGATCCTCCATGCTGTTTCCCACAGTGGCTGCACCAATTTACATTCCCACCAACAGTGCACAAGAATTTCCTTTTCTCCACATCCTCGCCAACACTTGCTATGTCTAGTCTTTTTGAAAGTAGCCGTTCTAACGGGTGTGAGGTGATAATCTCATTGTGGTTTTGATTTGCATCTGCCTGATGATTAATGATGTAGAGCATCATTTCATGTACCTGTTGGCCGTCTGCATGTCTTTTTTTGGAAAATGTTTATTCAGATCTTCTGCCCATTTTTAAATCAGATTTTGTTTGTTTCTTTTGCTCTTGAGATACAGGAGTTCTTTGTATATTTGGTATTAGACCCTATCAGATATATAAATCATATATCGAAATACTTTCTCTCATTCGGTGGGTTGCCTTTTCATTTTGTTGATGGTTTCCTTTGCTGTGCAGAAGCTTTTTAGTTTGGTGTAGTCCCGCTTGCTTATTTTTGATCTTGTTTTTTTTTTTTTTTTTTTGCTTTGGGCATCAGATTCAAAAAATCATTGCCAAAACCTATGTCAAGAAGCTTACCACCTATGTTTTCCTCTAGGATTTTTATGGTTTCAGGTCTTACTTTCAAGTCTTTAATCCATTCTGAGTAATTTTTATGTATGGTGTAAGAAAGTGGTCCAGTTTCATTTTTTTGCATCTGGCTGCCCAGTTTTCCCAACACCATTTATTGAAAAGACTGCCCTTTCCCGCATTGCATAGCCTTGGCTCCTTTGTCATAAATTAATTGACTATGTATGTGTGAGTTTATTTCTGGGCTCTCTATTCTGTCCCGTTGACCTATGTCTATTTTTTTGCCAATACTATACTGTTTTAATTACTATAGCTTTGTAATATTGTTTGAAAAAGGGAGCATGATGCTTTGTTCTTCTTTTTCAAGATTGCTTTGGCTGTTAGGGGTCTTTTGTGGTTCCACACACATTTTAGGATTGTTTGTTCTAGTTCTGTAAAAAAAAAGGCATTGGAATTTTGATAGGGATTGCATTGAATCTATAGATTGCTTAGGGGTAGTATGGACATTTTAACAATATTAATTCTTCCAGTCCATGAACGTGGACTAGCTTTCCATTTATTTGTGTCTTATTCAATTTCTTTCATTAATGTCCTATAATTTTCAATATACAGGTTTTTCACTTCCTTGGATAATTTATTCCCAGGTATTTTATTCTTTTTGATACAATAGTGAATTAGATTGTTTTCATAATTTCTCTTTCTAATAGTTCACTATTAGTATAAAGAAATACAACAGAGTTGTGTATTGATTTTGTAGTCTTCAAGTTTACTGAATTCATTTATTAGTTCTAACAGTTTTTTGATGGAGTGTTTAGGGTTTTCTAAATATAATATCATGTCGCCTGCAAATACTGACAATTTCACTTCTATTCCAATTGGGTCCCTTTTCCTTCTTGCCTAATTACTCTGTCTAGGACTTCCAATACTATTGAATAAAAGTGGTGAGAGTGTCCTGTTCTTGATCTCAGAGGACAAGCTTTTAGCTTTTTACCATTGAGTATGATGTTAGCTGTGAGCTTGTCATACATGGCCTTTATTATGTTGAGCTCTGTTCCTTTTCTGCCCACTTTTTTGAGAGTTTTTATCATAAATTGATATTGAACTATGTCAGATGCTTTTTTTGCATCTATTGAGATGATCATATGATTTTTATCCTTCATTTTTTAATGTGTATAGCATTGATTGATTTGGAAATGTTGGACCAAGCTTGCATCCTTGGAGTAAATCCCACTTGATTCATGGTGTATGATCCTTTTAATGTATTATTGAGTTGGTTTGTTAATATTTGTTGAGAATTTTTCCCTCTATATTCATCAGGGATATTGGTCTGTAATTTTTTTTTTCATGTGACATTCTTGTCTGGTTTTGGTATCAGAGTAATGCTGGCCTCATAAAATGATTTTGGAAGAGTTCCCTCCTCTTGTGTTTTTTGGAAGAATTTGTCCCTGATCCTTTGCTAGGAAAGGAGTGACCTCTTGTATACTCAGTCAGCATAATAAACATAATTACTGAAGAGGACAAGAGGCACAGATGAATTCAGAGTATTCTTGAGCAATCAAAGACTGACATCATGCTACACTGTGACATATACTCAAAGACACCCATTTTTTTTTTCTCCTTGTCCAGCTCCAGGGTGGTAAGACACTGGGCAGGGATGGGAGGAGAGGAAGAGAATGCAAGTCTTCTCAGATAATTAGAATTTTACTACAGTTATTTGGGGATGAAATGGCATATTATTTAAGATATGGCTCTCTGAATCAGACAGCCACTCCATTATTTAGCGCTTGGTACACAGAGCTTAATTAAAAATTTAATAACACTTATTGAATGCCTTCTATAGAAGTAGTAAATATACCAGTGTTAAAACTAAGGTTATTAGCTTTATTCTACTGTGATTTTCTTGTAGAAATGATGCACAGTTCCACAGTCTCTCTGCCAGGTTCTAACTCCAGAGCTGAGGATCGTCCTTTCCTTTTCTTTTCTTTTTTTTTTTTAATTTTTTGTTTATTTGCGAGAGAGAGAATGAGAGACAGAGAGCATGAGAGGGAAGAGGGTCAGAGGGAGAAGCAGACTCCCTGCCGAGCAGGGAGCCCGATACGGGACTCAATCCCGGGACTCCAGGATCATGACCCGAGCCGAAGGCAGTCGCTTAACCAACTGAGCCACCCAGGCGCCCCTCCTTTTCTTTTATTTCTTCCTTCCCCGTTATGCCGAGATTCATCCCAATTCAAAGTTGGGCTTCCCAGAAACACTCTTCAGTACTTTTGCCTTTGCCTTTTTCTCAGTCCCCATATCACTCTGCTGGTGCTCAAGGCTGGTGGCTCTCCAAGATTTGAAGGGGCAAGCTGGTGTTCTTGGAGGCCAAGAGGCATATATCCTTCATGCAAGAATTCGCGTGGTGCAGGGGGGCATGACCCCAAGCAGTTTCTCCAGTGGTGGTGATGAACGTGGCCATCCCTCCCTGCTTGTAGCCAGCCGCTGTGTGCGGTAAGGGGCTACTGGGTTCAGTCGTACCAGTCGGTTTCCCCCAAAAAGGAATTGTGTACACGATCTCCACGTCGACAAAGAACCTTCAGAGCAACCCCTCGCTTTAGATTAGGGTTTGATTAAAGAACTGGGTACTATAGCCAGGACACAGTGAACACATAAACCTGCTATCCCAGCAGCATGGCTGGAACCAAGTCATGGTGCCCGCGTGGGGCTAGAGCCTTCACTGTGGCCTCCATAGCCCTGCGCTCTGAGCAGCACGAGAGCAGTGGGAGGGTGGGCATGCCAAGAAGATGCATGGAGGACATGCAACCAAATGCCTGCTGGAAATGTTTGCAGTCCTATAGAAAGGGCTTGATGTGTTTCTGCAAGTCTGATGCATAGTCTTGTAACATGTTATTTATGCAGAAGAGACACCAATTAATTTTTTTTTTTTGTAATTTCTCTACAATTACCAAACTGGAATCTCTTTAAAACCTGCATTGTTAGGCATGCCATATCCAGATGTTTTGTACTAAGCCAGTGAACCATGTTGAGAATGTAGACAATCTGTTCCAAAGGCCTATTGCACCATGAATTTCAAAAACAACTTTTAAGACTTCAGAGCATGAACTAATATTAGTAGTAATTCTGGTATATGTTAGTCTGAGAATCAGAATCTTGGACACTATAAGGTATCTTTCCCTTAACAAGCTATGTCATCCCATATTCATTTGAGGATGTCTAGGAGCTCTGGGTCATATCTCCTGTTAACACGCACATACTTTGCCAGAGGAGAGGGAGAAAGCAACAGTGATCCAATGTTCTAGGCGCTGTCCCCAAGTTCTTGAGCAGACTCTGCACTGAGCATGGAGTCCAAAGTGGGGCTCGATCCCACAACCCAGAGATCATGACCAGAGCCCAAACCAAGGGTGGACACTCAACTAACTGAGCCACCCGGGCACCCCTTATCCACCTTTGAAATGAAGAATAAGGAACACAGAACTTTTCCATTAACATATCAGTAAATACAATGGGAACATACTCAGTTCTTTGTCATAGAAGGCTGGAAGGGAAAACTGTAAAGATACAAAATACACAATGAGTGAGGAAGAAAGAAGTAGAAAACTAAGGAAGAGTAGGGATAAAAACACACATGGAAAAGATATCCGCCCCCCCCCCCAACAGAGAAAACATTAAAATGGAAGGAATAAGTCACTAGCCTGAATTTGGGTGAACTATGCGGGATTGTTCACTTCAGCTGACAGGGAGGCCAGGACCAAATTTCAGTCAATATCTAATGAATATTGACTGATGGTGAGCCCAGGTAAGTAACTGTATTCCCAGAACTTGAATGCCTGCAGGCACTTAACCCTCTGCCCGGTGCCCTCTGCCAGGACCTTCACCAGGAGGAAGGGCTGGGTCATCAGACTCTCCTTGCCCGCCTCCCCTCCACTCTCCACATCTTTTCAGGAGCTTCGGCAAGATGACCTCTATCGGTTAAGAGCAGCAGGGAAACTCCAGATCTGGTTTCGGAGATAAAAACAGGAGCAGTCAGGGTTGGTACCCCTCCAGGCCGCCCCCCAAGCCCCCCACCGCCACCGGCTCCGAGGCAGGAGGGAGCAGGCCTGGCGCTCTGGGAGATTTTCCAGAGGAGAGGGCAACCAGGTTTAGACCTTGAGAATTTTTACCAAGATTATATGGAATAAATCATTAAGAAATCAAGATAAACGCGTGTACTTAACTTCATCAGGAATGACTCACGGTTTCCTGGAACATTCGTTCCTTAGCGGCCCTGTCGTGTGAGGAGACCCTTCTCTGAAGAGTCTCAGGCACATTGAGTGTGTTGTCCTGACAAGGCTGGTCTTCTAAGAGGCACAGCTGGATGCACTAGATACCCCAGCTTTTCTTGTCTTCCTCTGGGTCTCTGACTACTTAATGCAGTTCTACCAAGTACGCTTCTGCTGCATAGACCAGGAACACACTGAGGGAACTGTGACGTTAAGTGCATCTACAAACCTTCTTTGGCCTTTTAAAGATGACTTGTTACTGTATGAAATCCCTGTAATTCTAGATGGCTCTAGAGGTAGGAATGACTGTGTATTCATTGCAGGACACACCACACAATGAATGTTTGTTTGAACAGTGTTTATTCCAGTTAGCCTTCCAGTCCACTTGTTGTCCTATAGTGCTTGTCTTCTCTGGATAATTGCTTTTTCCCCTTTTTGGGGGGAAGACTGCCATTGGAAAGAGCTAGAACCTTACCCTGAAAATAGTAGCCAGCTTCTTGTCCTGAGTAACTCTTCAGCTTGATTTGGACTTAAATGGTAAGTTTGCTTCAAATTCCAAATGTTTCCAGCACGGTTAAATTAAACTGTATTTTATTCTTGTGGAGAAAAGAATATATGTAATTTTGGACATAGATAATGTTGAGATTTCCAAGAGGCCCCGATGACTAGTATCCTTCCCAGATATTTTTCTGAACAATTTGAGAACTTAAGCAAAGACATGGAGGATGGTGGCCAGAATGTTTCCTCTGTCCCTGATGGAGCCTGTCTAGGAAGCTATAGCTTTGTAAAATCCAAATGGGCCTGCTGACCAAGCCCCAGAATTGGGCAGGCAGTGGGTCCAGGGAAGCCTCCTAAGGTCAAAGAGAGCAGTTCCCGGAGAGTGTTGGAATGCTCACTTGAGGATGGAGTGTAGACCCAAGTCGAGAATTCCTGTTTTAACCTTCCTAAACTCACCAGTCATATATTACCCCACCTCTCCTGGGTCAGGGGAGTAAAGGGGTGTTAGGAGGACAGGCATTTACGTAGGGAAACCAGAAGTGAAGAGAGGCTCCCATCTGAATGGCAAGAGTATCAGATCACTTACCTTGGAAAGTGTTTCATTCATTCATTCCTCAAATGTTCCCTGGACTTCTACTCTGTAAGAGGCACCAAGTCTGATATCACAAAGATGAAAAAATGTTTCTTTCCTCAAATAACAGTCTTGTGGAGGACTCATACACACACACACACACACACACACAGGAGTGGTGACCAAGTTTGAGAGTGAGGCTGATCAAGGACATGAGAACCACTCATGAAGGTTCTTTATAACATGCTAAGGAGCTCTAACTTCATCTTTTAGATTAGTGCTGCCCATTAGAAGTATAACGAGAACCACATATGCAATCTTTAATTTTCTGGTAGCCCCATTGAAAAATTAAAAGAAACAGGTGAAATTCATTTTAATAATATATCTCATTACCACAATACGTTCAAATTACCATTTCAAAATGTTACCATTATAAAGCACTGGACAGCACAGCTAGAGACACTGATTATTAACCCCACTTTACATATGGAGACCTTGAGGCTTAGAAAAGTGAACCACCTTGAAGAGAACAGACCATTTTCAATATGGCTGCTGAGGTTATTTCACCCACTCTTGTTCGGCAAGAAGAAAGATTAAACTAAAATTAAAAATTAAACTAAAACCTAAACTCAAAATTAAAACCAACCTAAAAATACTGAATAAAAACTATTTTTGAAAATCTTCTTCAAAGTGTCAAAATGCTGTCAAGGTAGCAAGGACATACCAGGCAACATCTAAGGAAAGAAAGGAGCCAAGAGAGTTCTGATCATTTTGAAGGAGGCGAGAAAGGGGAGAGAAGAAAGACACGTTGGAAACGGGAGATGAATAGAGTGCATAAAATAAGATGGTCACTCAAAGTCCGGGAGGGAGACCAGTGTGCCACCCCATACACTCTACGGCTCGGGTCACAATGCTGCAGGCTGGGGGCCTCGAGGCGGAAGCACCATTTCTGCCTTCAAGATTGGAGAAAAACAGGGGCGCCTGAGTGGCTCAGTCGTTAAGCGTCTGCCTTTGGCTCAGGTCATGGTCCCGGGGTCCTGGGATCGAGCCTCATATCGGGCTCCCTGCTCAACAGGGAGTCTGCTTCTTCCTCTCCCACTCCCCCTGCTTGTGTTCCCTGTCTCATTCTCTTTGTCTTTGTCAAATAAATAAAATCTTAAAAAAAAAAAAAAGATTGAAGAAAAACAAATGACCTTCCCAAAGTCATCACCTAGAAGAAGTAGAGTCAGTGATCCAACCCAGTTTGTGCTGACTCCAGAGTTTGAACTTACTGAGGGAACAGTAACCACCTTGGGGCCTAATTTTGTCCACATTGACTGAAACTCTCTTCTGCCACAACATCGTTACCCGCTGGGGTGACGCGGATGCAATTTCTCAGCTCACGTAACCTGTATCTGACAAAATCTTGGTTATTGATATTTCAAACATCAATCGACAAAAGGCAAATGGCTGCAATTTAACCTTGACTGTGTCCTTACCCTAATGATTCAATCGATGTCTCCAGGACTATGACAGGTGGAAAAATGTATGTACACATCTTTAATCTTGTCTGGCTCTAGTTTCACCAGCCATCAGAGCTGCTGGGAGTGGAAAATCTCTCCACTCGTACCTGAGATGTTTGGCCCCTTCTCTTTCTGCCGCTTGGCATCTTAACTTCAGCGGTCTGGGCGTTCGGCCCCCTTGATCAGAGATCTGTTCTCTATACTTGAGTTTATATTGCGATGGTATAATTGTCCCCGTTTTGTTCAGTTCCTAAGTACCATATTTTTACTGTTCTACATATTTCTTACTCCTAATTTGCATACAGCAGAGTGGTTAAGAGTGTGGGGTTTGGAGTCCACTGGGCCTAGGTTGAGTCTGGCTTTGTGACCCTGGGTGTCTACTCAAGTCCTCTATACTTTGGTGTTCTCATGTGTAAAAAGGGTCTACTATAGCTGCCTCATTAAATAAGATAACATTTGTAAACATTGTCGCTATGCATAGCCCATAACGAGCACTTAATCAATATGTTATTATATCTGGAATCCAGTCATTAGCCTTTCAAGGATTCAGAAACCGAGGTAGTGATGCTGGGGAGATTTGAACACCAGAGTAGCAGTGAGTCTAACTGAATTCTGTTCATGGGAAATCTAGATTGGGAAGACTGTTTGCCTCTGAATATATTTGTCAAGAACGAAGAACAAGCCTTGACTACCATTATAGCCTCAGATGAGAGTCTATTGGATAGATAGGTCAAATTATGGCCCAAGAGCCAACGCCACTGACTCTCCTAATGATGGATTCTTTCTGCTGGCCTTTACCCTAGAGATGGATATTTCAGGTCATGTTGATGTCGTTCCTTTTCCTTCTGGACCTATAGGGGTTTGGCAGCTGCTGATCTTCCTTTCTTGCCCTCATGATTGCAGAGTGAGATTTGAGGTGTTTGGAGGTGCCAGTGGAGTGGGATTCTTTCTACCGTCTTGGTCAACATCGTAAGGCCAGGGATCTGACAGAACCTCAGTTTGCTTTCTTCCTGGCAAAGCGTCTCAAGGACTCTGTTGATGGGCCATCAAGAACTGACACCAGCTGAAAGGCAGGAGAGAACATGCTAAGGGCAGAAACATCAATGGTAGTTTATGTGTCCTCTAGAACATTCTTTTATGGAAGAAATAGAAAAGGATCAACTCACCCTGTCCTTTTTTTAATTAATAGACTTTATTAAGAGTGGTTTTAGGTTTGTAGGAAAACAGAAATTACAGTTAGTTCCTGTGTAACCCTCACTTCTGCCACCCGCCCCCCCCCACACACGGTTTCTGCTACTATTAGCATCTTGCATTAGTGTGGTACACGACAATATCATAGACAACAGTGCCACTGCCCTGAGAATCCCCTGGGCTCCACCCGGGCCCCCCTCCCCGTCCCCGCTGCCTCTGGGCCCAGCCGTACCCAGCTCATGGCCGTGTTGCAGATGCAGCCTGTCTAAAGGACATCGGCTTGAAAAAGGTCACCCTGGTTCTTTTCATTCCTGTCCTTCACGGAATCTAAGGTGCCCCTGATTGTGGGGCGCATCCTGCCTTAGAGATCTCTAAGAAAGAAGCAGACCCGCCACAGTTACACGGAGGTGCAGCTTCCGTGGTAAGAGGCACTGTGTCCAGATGTGCTACAATGAGGACAAATACGCATCCCGGATAAAATGATAAAATGTGACATAGAGCCCAGACCCACACGGGTACAGAGCCTCCGGAGGCTGGTGCCAAGGTTGCTGTTTGGCCTCTGCTGAGGGGACCCTGAGTGGGTTGGGAGGGCCGGTGGTGAGGAGAGGGTGAAGGGGATTGTGGGCAGAAGGAAGCTGAGGGAGGGAGCTCTAGGCTGCGCCCACCCCCTCCCCAGCCTTGGTCCTGGAAGTGCACAAACCAGAGATCCCGGGTGAGTTACCGAAATGCGAGCCTCAGTCTCTGCATCTGTGTAGAAGATCCTAATCCTGACAAGTGACCTGGGACTAGGTGATGAGATAGGCTATGTGACAAGCCTAGGTCCCTGCCTGTGCATGGTTGTGCTCTCCTCTCCTTCCTCCTTCCTTGACTCCCCCTCTTGCCCCCTGCTCCATCCCTTGTGTCCTTCCACTATCCCCCCAGTCCCCACGCGCCACCCCCCAGTCAGCCTGGGCTGGGGTTACCTCACCTCCCCAGGATGCCGGAGCCCCTGCCTCACCTGGGGCTCTGCCGGCTGCAGCGATTAGCCCCCACAACCAGAGCTGGTGGGCATTACGTGGGGTGCTCACAGATGGCAAAGCCTCTTAGTTCTTGGCCTTGGTGTTCCCAGGGCTGTTGAGCAATTAGGGTGTAGTAACGGGTCGTTGTGCCCACTGAGTGGCTTTAAAACTTGATTAGATAAAGCTCAGGCAAAGCCCAGTAAAATGATTTCTCAGGGACCTTTGAAAGATTGGGATATATCTGAAGCACGGGTTTATTATTTAACAATTGCTAAGATTCTCGGAAACACATGTTCTGCATATTCATGAGGCCAGCAAGGTGCGAAAACTCTGCCATCCACTGCTAGGAATCCCGGGTGGCAACAGGAATCCTGCTCGCCCAGATCCGTGACCTTGGGGAGCCCTGTCCCTTCTGTCTTGTCATCTGCAGAATGGGGGAGTCAGGCCCATCTCCCAGATGGCTGTCAGGGTCCCACGAGGTCCACGAGAGCCCATGGGACCGTCGAGGCAGGTCAGTCCATCCAGAGCTGCCTTCCCAGAGCCTCCTCAGGGCTCGTTGCCATGCCAACGGCTGGCTTGATAAGGACTCAGACTGGCAGATTTAGCAAATAAAAATTCAGGCTGCCCAGTGAAATTTGAATTTCAGATAAACAACGCAGAATTTTTTAATATGAGTACGCCCCAGATATTCCATGGCTCATATTTTACTGTAACTGTATCTTTCTTTTACTGTTGCATGAGACATACTTATGCTGAACAACAATTTGTAGCTTATCTGAAATTCAGTTTCACTGGGCACTTTGTGTTCTATCTGACAACCTTAACAGGGACAGAATATTACCTTGTTGAAAACACTAGTGAAATGTTTCACTTGAAACGGCTGATGTTAGGACAGATTCTGAACTATCTGGTGGCCTCATTTATCACTTGTGAGAGAAGAATAACCAATTTATACATTATTCTCGATAATTAAAAGTTGCTCCACTGAAGTTGGTCCTTTACTAGAAAAGACAAAGTTAAGTACCCCATGGCCTCCTAAGCTGAGAGGAGTGTCTCATGTGAAGAAAAGTTCCATTTTTTCTTTTAAGTTTATCTGGTTTTTTTGGTAATCTCTACACAAAATGTGGGGCTTGAACTCACAACCCCAAGATCAAGAGTTGCATGCCCTTCCCACTGAGCCAGCCAGGTGCCCCAAAGGAAAGATGTTTTATTTATTTATTTATTTTTTTAAGATTTTATTTATTTATCTGACACAGAGAGAGAGAGAGCACAAGCAGGGGGAGCAGCAGGCAGAGGGAGAAGCAGGCCTCCCGAGGAGCAGGGAGCCTGATGTGGGGCTCGATCCCAGGACCCTGGGATCATGACCTGAGCTGAAGGCAGATGCTAAACAACTGAGCCACCCAGGCACCACCAAAGGAAAGATGTTTTAAAAAACAATTCCAGGATGGTTTGTTCTTCACATGGCCTTACAAATTATTTGGGGAATAGTGTATATTTTAGCATCTTAATTTTTTTTAACCTTTTACAGATTACAATTTATATATTTCTCGGTGGGTAATGAATCTGAGTTATGAAAATAAGCCTAATTATATTTTGATGAGGGGAAGGTGAGAGAAGATAGCAAATAGATAAAAATTAAGAGCAGGTATTTATCTTAAGTAGATTCTAAAATTTGCTTTAAATGCTCTTAAAGTGATTAGTAATTTCTTAATGTTGCTTTAAAAAAAAATGTACTGGGCTAGAGGACCCTACCAATCCTTAACTGATTTTTTTGACATAATCTGGATCTTTGTGAATTTCCTCTTCCCTGAAACGCACACACTTACCCAGGTTGGTGAATGACAGATATTAGTCTGCGGTCGTGCAAGCCCTGTTCTGTGCGTCACAGGCAGCAAACCAACAAAACGGGCAAGGCTCAGCTGCCCCCACCCCCAAACTCCCAAGGGAATTCGTGCTCTATGGGGGGAGAAATCCCTACCAGGGAAGCCTCCAGAATGTGAGAAAGAAGAGAATCAAGCTGACCATTACCACAGCTACCTGCAGGTTCTTTTGCAAACATTGGTCTTATTTAATTTCAGAACAATTTTTTTAGTGACATTATATTATTCCTTTTTTACAGAGAAAACTGAAAGCCAGAGAGGTTGAGTAATATGCTGATGTTATAAAGCTAGTAAGTGATGGAATGAGATTTCAAGTCACATCTGTCTGACTTTGATGAACTATTGGTACAGAGTCCCTAAATGGGGGGATTGGGGAAGAGAGACAAGCTACTTGTAATGGAAGGGGTTGGGGGGGCATCAAGAAAAACTTCCCAGGGAGATCTCATTTGAGCTGAGACCTGGTGGACAGATAAGGTTTTGACATGCAATGGAAAGGGACTTTGGGCCTAGAGAAGAGCTTGAGCAAGAGGCCAGAACTTGGGGGTAGGTACAGAGTTCTAGGTAGTTCCAGGAACTTGACTTTAGCTCAAGGTGAGTGGTAGGATGAAGCAGAAGAGCCAGGGTGGGCCAAGCAGTAGGACCCTGCTAAGGAGTCTCACTGCGTCTGTGGTTGATGGGGACCCAACAAGCGTGTTGACAGGATTAAGTGGGCATGGGGCACAGACTGGATGAGAGGAGCCTGTGATGCTGGAGGCAGACAGACCAGAAAGAAGGTCATCGGGGGGCATGGTGGGGGACAGGGCACCACTGAGAATGGAAAAGAGGAAGGATAGCAGCAGACACGGACGAGGTAGGACTGGGGACCAGGGCGATGGCAGTGGATGGTGGGGGGTTACTGTCGAGGGGTGACCAGCTGACCCGTGAGTATGCCATAAGTTAAAATTCCTGGCCACAAACAAATGGCTGTTTGTAGAGGAGCCCTAGAGATAGCAGGACGTGGGATGGACCTCCCTCTAGGCTGGTTGTATTTGGAAGACTTACACATTCCAGAGTCTGATCCTCAGTGTTTTGGGCTATGACATTTGATTTATTATTATTTTAATCAGGCTCCAATGAACTGATATTAAGCAATCTTATGATACACTTATGTCTGAAAATAAGAATGCAGCTAATAGTTTATTTCTCAGTGGAGACAGTAGGATGAAGTGAATGCTCACATTTGCTGATCAAGACGTTTTTGCCCTGACGACTGATGTGCACTGGAATTCAGATCACACTTAGGAGGCGGATGGGTACATGTGCAATCTGGGCAAAGGGACTCAGTGGGTATGCCGTGGTAGAGGGGTATCAGCCCCATGGGCAGGCCTGGCCCCCACGTGACCAGCGTGCCTTCTGGTTGATTCACTCTTTCTACAGTTGTGTCCTTTTCTTTACATGAAGCTGGGGTCTGAATGTTGGCCAGGAGACCATTTGTTCTCTTGAAGGCGACTTCTGCACATCTCTGCACGGCCCTCGGCGTTTGTTTTTACGGTTTTACGTTGAGAACGCCATCTTGTGCCTTATTTCCAGGCTTGTTGGCAGAAACTCAGCATGGAATGTGGGTTCCGCCCACATGGGGACAGTTTGGACCCAACTTCCATTCAAGGATGGAAGGAAAGTCCTCTTATCTTCAAGGAGAACATTTGGGCCTGAGGTTTAACAAGGGTATAACATCTTTGTGCATATGGGAAGGTAAACACCTCAGAATATGACCACAGCCTCCATACTTCTTGGTTTTAAGAAAGCTTTCTTTCCATAAAGCAACTTAGCAAGTAATTCTGGGAGGACCACTCTGACGGAGACCTCAGGAGCAGGTGGTAGAAATCTAAGCTTCCAGACACCTCTGGGAACTTAAATAGCGCATTTTGGTCATAGCTCAAGGAGGTAAAAGAGACCCGAGGTGCATGAACCTGCCATTACGAAGCAGAAGGCACAGAGACCCATTCGCGAGTCAAGGACACTTCAGAATTTGGGGTCAGGGGGATTTGATCCGGTCTTGAAGGGCACTCGGATTTGGATCAGAGAAATGGGGAGGGGTCAGTGTGTGAAGGGTTGGAGGGAGGAGTGGGGTAAGGGCCTTTTGCCCTTAAGAGTTGGCTGTCAGCCAGACCCTTCACAAAGTGTTGCTAAATCCCCATTTCGCTTGGGTGTTCCTGACTCCCTTCTGTAAGAGAGCCTGGAAGATTTCTGCCTGTCCCTCCCTGCACCTTACAGGGACTTGGCAGAGAAAGTACTGAGCAAGTAAGTACTCATTCGATCAAGGTTGGAAACATGGCCCATAGCCAATCACTGTCACCAAGCAGTCACCTAGCTTTTATTTACCGAGCACGGACATAGGAGCGTCACCACCGACTAGTGGTGCCATGGTCCCCACTTTAGACATCAGGAGACTGAGATGGGGGAATGGAGCTCCCCAAAGTCACTCTGCTGAGACGGGGTAAGGCTCGGGGGCCCAGCCTCTGTGGCCGGACTTCCACGTGGCCCGGACCAGGCCTGGGAACTTGACACGGTGACCGTGTGGATAGTGGAGCTGCAGAAGATTCTGAGAGCTCATTACCAGTCCATGGAGGAAGCAAAGGGAGAGTAGAGAGGTGCAGGCTTTCACTCGAAGAACTTTAAACCTTCCTTTAACTCGCTTAATAGAATGGCACTGACGTGCAAAGTATTTTCAAATTGTATTTTAATCTTCATCTCTCTCCGAAATTAAAAAAATGGAAATCCATTAGTCTGCATTTTACACGTGGATATCTTCCTAAGATTTTTGTCTTTGTCTCTTTCTCCTTGTTGCCTCTAGAGAAGTGGAAGTGAATGCTTGAGGCAGGGCTAGAGTGTTTTTGGGGAACGCCCTTGACCCTGGACTCATTGCTTCCTGGATGTATTTTTCTGTATAAGAGGGAACTTGTTTCCTTTAGCTTTTTTTTTTTTTTAAGTTACGGAACATATAAACAAATATGACTAGAGAGAATAGCATCAGGATTCCCCATATTCACGGCACCTAAGGTAACTTTAACTATTTCATCTTAGTAGCAGTTGTTTTTCTTTCTTTTTTTTTTTTAAGATTTTTTATTTATTTATTTGACAGAGCGAGATACAGCGGGAGAGAGAGCACAAGCAGGGGGAGCAGGAGAGGGAGAAGGAGACTCCCCGCTGAGCAGGGAGCCTGATACGGGGCTCGATCCCAGGATTCTGGGATCATGACCTGAGCTGAAGGCAGACGCTTAACAACTGAGCCACCCAGGCGCCCCTTAGTAGCAGCTGTTTTTCAAGTGAATGCCAAATATTGTATGTCATGAAATGCCACTCCAAATTAACACAAGGTGTGTTTTATAAAGAATAAGGACACTTTAAAAACATAACCGCAATATTATCGCCACTATCAAAATTAATATTCTCTTAGTATCATGTTATACCATCGAGATTCAGATTTCCCCAGTGGTTTCCGAGCTGTCTTGTTGTTTTTGTTTTTAACATTTGGAGTGTTCAAATCAGGATTTAAATAGGGTCATCCCACTTGTTATGTCTGTCTTCTTTATATTAGAACAGACCCCTCCCACCTTGTTTTTCCCCTTCTTACCTCTGTCCTGTGGAAGGTCCCACATTCTGGCTGTGTGAGTGCTCACAGGGGTGGGGTTTCTTTCACCTGTTCCTCCCTCCCTCCCTGGTAACCTGGGAGTTAGACATGAATGCTCGATAGATCCGGATTTAGTGGTTGTCCAAGAGAATATCTCACTGCAGTGCCTTTCCTCACTGTGGGCAGTGTGCCTCCTGACAGTGGGGAGTCGTTTTAGAGAACAAAATCTGGGTGCTAATGGTGTTGCTGATCCCAAGCTATCGCTGCTTCCAGACCTGGTGAAGTTCAATTTCTCATCTTGCCCAGCGCCTGGAAGGGGTCGGAACCTAATCTGGTGACTGAGTGGGAAAGTGTTTCAAGGAGAATGACAGGCAGGGTTTGGGAGAGAAGAGGTGGGGCAGGGAATGGGGACGGAGTGATCCGAGGTGTTCGGTGCCAGGGAAGGGGGAGGCTCGAGGCCAGGGTGGGATAGCACTATTACTACTGCACTAGTCCGAGCCAAGACTGCAGTATCCCCTCACCTGACTGAGGTGTCCCATCCCCAGTCCCTGTGCCCCTGCCACCCGCCCCTCCCTCCCTGCCCCAGCTGCTCAGGGCAGAAACCTTAGAATCTCTCCCTAACCTCTTCTCCGGCACCCCATCTAGCCTACCGCAGACCCTGTCTATTCCACCTGCCAAAACCCAACTCACCCTCCACGTGCCCACACGCTCTGCCCTCTCCCTGGCTAATCACGCAGCCCACTCCCTGTCCCTGGTCCCCACTGTGAACCTGTTGACGTTTTCCCCACACGGCAGCCAGTCACCTCTTACCTGTGTTCCCAGTTCTAGGCACTGGAAACATCCCTATGTACAAAGCCAGCCCCTTGTCTGGCACAGGTCATATTCAATTAGGTCACGGGATGCTTTGCGCTAAACTGCTGTGACAGCCAGAGAGGGCTCCTCTGAGCCCTCCCGAAAGATCAGCGCCCCCCCACCCCTGCTGTCCTGCCGTCCTGAGAGCCATCTTCCAGGGTATATGTTTCTGTGTCTGCGCATTTGTGTCTCCCCTGCTGGAATCGGTTTGCTCACCGTTACATCCAAGCACCTCCAACTGTGCTGAGCACCCGGTGGGCTCGGGATTTGATGACTGGATGAGCAAGGTCGTTCATGTATCCAGGACTGGAAAGGCAGATGGCACTGGTGCCACGGCTCCGTGATCTCCGAGCGGCTCACCTGGAAGGGAGTTTCAAGAAGCCAGATGTCAGGGCACCAGAGTGGTGCGGTGGGATTTGGGTTCTAGACCCTTTCTTTCCCTCTCCTCCCACCTGAAGGTTTTGACTGAGGGTGGGAAGCATAGGGCTTCTCCCCGGCTTTTATACTCCTCACTCAAGAGAGTCGTATTTCTTGACGTTTGGCCTCGCTGAAAGATTGACCCAATAATTGGAAGCAGAGTCTGACTCCACTTAATATAAAGCTGCTTTTCCACCCCTAACATTATTCACACCATTGTTCATACTGTAAAGTCTTGGAGCATTTTTACTGCCTGGTCTCAGTCCACCTCTAGCTCAAAATCCGTTGCCCAATTCCCCTTCCCTTCATTTGGGAGGATGTGCATATGGTGGGGAGGGGAGCAGGAGAAACCAGTACCCCCTGCCCCGGCCAGTTCAGGCATGTTTTCATGGCCCTTCATTGCCACCTGCTCAAGGCTTCAGGAGAAAGTTACAATGTAGCAACATGAAAGTTACAATGTAGCAACATGACCTTTTCACGATTTGAGCTTCAGGTCCATTCCCTCCATACCCTGCCAAGGGCAAAGTCTGCCTAGAAACAGGCACTTTGTGGGGGCCGGGAGGGGGACAGTGATGGAGGAAGTGGCTTCCCACCATGCCAGCGCCTAGCAGATCAGTTTCAATCAGAGCCCTGCTGCCTGACTTCCCAAACTTTCCTTCCTCCTCCCCCACTCTGCGGAGCCTTTGTAGACATTGTTTCCTAACCTGTCCCACGAAATGTTAACAGCACAGGTATACTGTGTGTGTGCTTCTGGGCATCTTGCCTCAGCATCATCCATCCGATGGCCCGGGCACCGAAGTGGGAAAAGCTGGAATGCCTCCGGGGTGTGGACTGAAATGCAGGAAGTGCACTGGGCTCCTTGTCTGGTGTGGCCGGAAGGGAGCACTGAAAGCTGCGTGAGGCAGGAAGGCACCTGCTGGGGTGCTAACTGGAAATGGTGCAGACAAAATAAAATCCAAGCAAGTGCCCAAATGAGTGGAGCACACTTAGCATCAGGAAGTTCGGGAGACCCGGGTCTGTGGCCTTGGATCTGAGATTTCACGGAAATGGGGACATGTACTGAGCCTGGAAGGCTGGATAAGAGGTGGTGGGAAGAGTGGGGGAGAAGAGAAAGTGCGAAGCAGGAGGAACGGGCTCCAGCCATGTTTGCAGCTGGTTAGGGACACCATGAGTGGGGCGTGGGGAGTAGGTAGCTGCACAGTAGGGCCTAGAGGTGGACAGACGGGGACCAGTGCCCAGATCTGGTCTCAGATCAGAAATGCCAGCGTCTGTGTCAGGCCCCATAACATAAAAGATACATTTGGTTATTTAAGTCTATTCTCTTTTACAGTGTGTCCCCGCTTGGCGCCCGCAGCAAGACCCCCCAGGGGCCGCAGCTGAGACCGGACTTTCCTGTTTTCTCAGCTCCCCAGATTGTTCAGTTTCATATATTTATTCCAGTTTTTGCCTAGGGCTCAGAGAGTGCCGGGTGGGTGCTTGATGGATGGCCCCTAGGTGAGGGGTGAAGGACAGGTGCAAAGAGCACGTCTCCAGTCCCCTCCCCAGCGCGGTGTGGCCAGGGGAGAGGCGTGTCCCCTCCACCTTTGGTTCTGGATGGGGACAATAGCACATCATGCATTACAAACTTGAGAGCTTTGCTTTTGCATTTTGGGGGGGCTTCTGAGGATGAGAGGTTTAATTTTTCACCTAATTATTATCAGTTAAAATTATAGGAACTATTAGAAGCACATAATTATATGTACTTAGTTTATAGATTACACATCATTATAGATGTAATTATGTCATTTTTAAAGTTAGATAAAGTTAATTATAAAACTACTATTTTCCTTTGTTGCATCTCTCCCCTGTGTCCAGATGTGGGAGATGCCATATGGTTGACACATGCTTGAACAATGAACTCTGATCAACAGTCTGAATTTCAGGGTCTTTTTGGCAGAAACGTTGCCTGCCCTGTTTTCTTAGACTTCTCCTCAGCACCTCTACCAGAATGGGCGGCACAGAAGAGAGAAAGCGGCAGTCTTGCCAAGCCGTGAGTGAGCAGAAAGTTCAGTGTAAGGTGTGCTGGGCAGGAGGGAACCTTAACACCCCATCCTCCAGGCCGGGGAGAGGTCCTGGCTGTGGGTCTGCGGGATGGTGGGGTCCCCAGGGAGTACGTGCACGACTGGGCTCCACACCAGGGTGGAGGCTGCTCAGCATTGGCTGTGTCCGGGGAGGCTGAGGACAGGGTGGGTCTGGGGTTGCAGATGGAGGGCTGCCTGGAAGTGGACGCTCAGGGTGGTGTGTTGCTCATTTCCTCCATCTCTGGAAGGAGATGTTTTTCTCCATCTCTTCATTACGTCTTTGGTCCTACTGCCGTGGGGTCCCTGGTAGGAGTGATATGCAGAAGACCAGCTCTGTGCCACGCACGTGGTAAATGCTTTGAATACATCGGCACGCTTCACCTTTACCACGAGCCTTCTGCATCTTACAGATAAGGAAGTGACCACCATCCGCCTGAGGCCAAGATATGATCCTTCCCCTGTGATCTTCCTCTTATCTGCCCCCCTCCCAGAACGCTCTCTCTCACCTCCCACCCCACCCCATATAATCACAGCTTTTCGTGTCTGTGCAGCCTCGAGGGGCCTCCTGGGTGCCCGAGTCCGCCGCTCACCCGGGGTTCCACACCCCGCACGCTCAGGTCCCAGCTCTGGGAGTGGACCCAGCTGCCTGGCCCCACGGGTTCCAGGTCCCCATCTGCAAAATGGGGACAGCAGCAGTAGCTTGCCAGGACGCCGCGAGCTAACTCAGTGAACGGTGCTCCTTACCATTTTCCTTCTCTTGCTCCTTTGTTACCGACAGGAAAATAGGTACCTCCTGCTCCCTCCTCGCTTTTCCTCTGGTCCGTCTACCCCTCGTTTCGACCCGTGACTAAGCTGAGCAGCACAATAGCGAACACAACAGAAGCGACTCTGCCCCCGACCGAGTGTCTCCACCGGCCCGGCCGCCCACGGGGAGCTTGCGAAGCAGGCCGGACGGGGCCCCCCGGGTAGGACTGGGGGTGGCTGAGCCGCGGGGAAGTAGCTGCTGGCCAGCTCCAGCCCCCGCCCGCACGGAGTTGCCACGGGAGAAATGAAGACTGCAGAACTGGGCAATCTGAAAATGTTTAAACAGGACGAAGACGTCCGCATGGCTGCATCATGGTGTAGAAACCGTGCTCGTAAATCTTGTCTGTTACGAGTTTCGGACAGCCCCCGAAGGCCCTGCTGGCTCCCTGGGCGGGTGATCGGGGTGTCCCTTCCCTCCTGCCGGGAAGGAATATGCAGGCCGAGGCTGCAGGGGGTGGCGGGAAGGGAATGTGGTAACTTAGGTATCTGTTGGGGTCAAGTGGGGGAGGGAGGATGGGAAGGAACCGGTTTCGGTGATAAGGCGGTGAGGCCCCGGGACCAGAGGAAACCTGCTCCTCAGCCGACCTTGTGAGTGGCATGCCTCCCTTTCTCCTGTGTCCCATGCATCTCCTCCAGCTTTGAACACTTAGATTCCTTCTGAGGTCAAAGTAAAAATGGCTTGAGGGTTGGGGCAGCCCTGTCTGTGTTGATGGTGAGGTGGGAATGTTCTCGAGGACCGAGACAGACATGAGAAGGACAGAACCTGGACAGAATGTGAAGTCCCCAAGTGGGTGTCAGCTCCACTCAGCCAGCGAGGTGAGGAAGCTGAGAGGAGCTCAGGGCCCTGGGGTGGGGGGCTCCTGGCGGGGCCACCGCAGAGCCACCAGCAGCCCCAGGAGTGCAGAGCCCACTGTCCCCACAACATCTGGGCCACTGCAGAGGCCAGAGGAAAGCGTGCCGAGTCCCTAACCTGAGGCAGTGCCCCTGGGTAGAAGGACTTCCGGCACAGAATGGAGAGGGCTCCTGGGGGGAGGCAGCGAAGAGGGAAGGGCCCCCCACCCCCCAGGTCCCTTCTTAGGTCAGGGACCGAAGTTTGTTCATTGGCACCAATAAAGGCTGATTCTAACCGACAGCCACATGTGCCCAACCTGCAAGCGTCAGGAGGAGCCGGGAGAGAGAGGTGACTCCAGGGTCTGAGGACACCGGGAGGATGGCTTGTCGTGGTCTGAGCATGACCCCCCTGCAGCCATCATCCCTCCCGTGTGGACCCAGTCACCACTCACTTTCCGGGAGAGCAGGAACAGGCTGATCAAGGAGAACCGTGAGGCGTCACTGGAAAGCTCTAGTTAGTGAGGTGCTCCATGAGGACATCGCTGAGGGACAATAGCGGCTTCTCCGTGTTCCAAAGTTGTCTGTCGTTCTTTGCCTTTTGTGTCACATGGCTGTGAGTTTCCCATGGGTGACTCAGTCTCAGGTGGCAGCAAACAATCACCACACACAGTAGGGCCAGGCCTGGGAACCTGGAGGTCCGCATGTTTTTACCTGGGGGTGCCTGACCTTGGAGGAGTCGAATCCCAGCCGCTTTCCCGAGTGACCTTCCTGGGCAGGGGCCTCAGCTGTCCTGGGCCCCTGTGTCTTCCTACAGCCTGCTCCTCCGGGGCCCCAGACAGAACGCCCTCCCCGTGCTCAGGGACGCGTGGGGCCGGGCCCTGAAGGGCCGTGTCCACCGATAGACCCTGCGCTCGCTCACCCTGCTGGCCAAGATATGACTGCCGCGTCACGGTGGTCTGAGCCGGGCCCGGGGAGGCCCCAGGAACGTTGCCCGCCCGGTTCCCTTCCTCCCAGCATCCTCCCACTGAGAGCCCCCTCCCGATGGCACCAAGCCCCCCGCCCCCCTGCTTCCGCTTCAGTTTTGAATTGATGTGTCGTTTTCATTCCTAGCTGTACTGTTTTTCAATTAACTACTCCATGACTGGCCCCAGTTCTTGTCAGCTCAAAGCTCCTATGCTTTTTCCTGGTTGCTTCCCGAGGGTTAGTTTGGAAACACAAAGAAGATGGTGAATGCTGTGGGGGCAAAGACCTTATTTTGCTTCTCTTCTATCTGCGCTTTTAGCATTTGTCATTGACTCCCGGCGTTGTAATGCAAGCTGAGACATCTGCAACCCACAACTGCTGACAAGAGATTTTCCCCCAAATACACAAGGGAAGGACCCCGCTTCCTCACGGGCATCCTTGGTGCCAGTCACCTGCCCATAGTTTCTGATCAGGTGCCCTTTGGCAACTTCCTAAGTTGAGTTGGAGGTTCCAAAGGTTGCAAGGAGTTGGGACTCCCATTTTTCCTGGAGGGAGAGGGTCAGAGCTCCCCCAGGTTCTGCTGCCGCCCTGGACAGATGGTGGGGGCAGGCAAGGCAGGCTGTTGAGGGAGCTGCTGGGAGACCCCCCAGAACCCTGTGCATGAGGACCGGGGGCACCATGCCTGCCCTGAGCCCGGGTGCCATGGTGTGGAGTGCGTCTCACTTGAATGACAGATGTCCCCGCTCACATGGGAGCACCCCCACGAGGTAGTTGCCCTTCAGCTAGGAAGATGGCGCTGCCCGGCAGCTGGCTGTGACACTGGAGGGAAAGACTGAGCCAGGCCCTGGCCCACAGCGCTGAGAACAGCCACACCACAGGGTAAAGGAAACCTTAATTCATGGTGGTATTTCTAAGTCGTGTGTCGTTACTTATATAAGAACATCCAACTAAAACATCAGCCAGGAAGTCATTCGAATGACAAAAGCTTTCTGAGTATCTCCCGTGTTGGGTGTTGAGACAAGGGTGGCAGAGACACAAAGATGAGGCGATTCAGGTGCTGCCTGGAGGCCAATCACAAGGTCATTGACATTATTCCACACTCCACGTGGGAATACTTGTTGAAAGACACGCATGGCCTCAGCCTGCAAGGAGCTTAGTGTCAATTCCAGGCAGTAGGACACAGACCCTCTCCCACACTGTTGATTCAAGTGTAGATAGGTAGGATCTTTTTGGAGGGCGATTTGGAAATAACCATAAAATTTTAAAATATGCATATGCTTCGACCCATAATTCTACTTTTGTGTATACCTATGCTGGAGAAATACTCTCACAAATATTTTTGTCTAAAACATGCATTTTCAAGGATGTTTATTGCCGTGTGTATAACAGTAAAAAAACAAGGGGGAAATGCTAATCAATGGCAGAAAGCCCACATAAATCACGATGGAGCCACAGTGTGAACTGCCATGCAGCTCCTGTGTTAGCCTTTATGAGGCTGTCATTCTGGCTATTCTTGACCTAAAAAAATGACAGTTTCATATATTGAACAGAAGTTTCTCTGCCTCTGTTTCTTTGTCTTTAAAACGGGGATAATAATAGTGCCTCCCAGTCTCAGAGAGTTAATATGAGCATTTCACACAATACCTCATGCAAAGCCCTTGGAGCGGTCCCCAGCACATGGCCGGAGCCCAAGCAATATTTGCTCATATCACTCTGAACATGTGTCAACATGGAAAGATCCAGAATATACCATTTGGAGAAAAATCACTATATGTATATTTCTACAAAGGTCGATAAAGTGTGAACCCATTTGTGGGTGGGAAACACATGAGTGTGTGTGTATGTCTTTGTGTAAATGCCTAGGAACAGGACGAGATGCCTTCCTTCCAAACTCTTCCTAATGGTTAACCCTGGACGAGGGAGTGGGTTGGGGGCAGGGAGGAGGATGTGCCTCATCAGGGTTCCATTGGGCTGGGGTGGGGGGGTGGAGCAGAGCTGCTGGGAGCTCTGCACTCCCCAGTGCAGAGAAGGGTCGCAGGGACTGGTCCTTATTCAACCACAGGGCTGGCCAGGCTATCTCTGCAGCCGGGGGTGTGGTCTCGGCAGCTCCCTTCGGAGCTTGAAGCCTCAGGGAAGGCAGTCAGAAAGGCGTGATGGGTGTAAGATGAGGAGATCAAGGGGTTGGAACCCCCAAGCGCGCTCTGAATGTCATGTCAGTTCTCATTGCGTCTGGTGTTGAGGGCGTGGGGGCCCTGCATCAGCCAGCAGACACACAGCCCTGGCCCAGGAGTCAGAGAAGCTGAAGGAGGAGGATGTGAAGGAGGGGGAGCAGTTGCAGGCCCCCTCTGCTGCCGCTGCCGCTTTGTGCTGAGGAGGTGAATCAGCAGATCAGCAGCAACGTGCATGAGTTACGCTTTCCTTTCGCCTGCCAAACCGCCCAGGATTGTCCCTTGTGGGCCTCCATACCTGGAAACAAACACACAAACCAGAAAGGCGTCTGGGAAATGTAGTCCGGCCGAGCCTAACGGACACATCACAAAGCCACCAAGGGGAGTTTCACCTTTTCCTCTATATACTTCTGGATTTCTAAATTCTTTTACAATGTGGCTCTATAAATGTATGTATTGTGAATAAAAAAGAAATTGAAAGCCTTTGGTAAAAAAAAAAAAAGGAAAGAAAACTCTTGTTCCCAGTGAGATTTAGTGTTTAGTTATATGGCTAATAGTGTCCTGAGAACCTAATTCTCCGCTGTTAGCTGCCCAGCCTCAGCACCATCACCTCCTCCCTGGGCTACGGCACCCACCCCCTAACTGCTTCTGCCCGGCTCTTGGGTCTGTTCCCACTGCAGCCAGAGTGAGCTTTTCAAAATGCTAATCAGATGCTGCTGTGTGCCTATTTAAAAACGCTCCAGGGGCTTCTCATTGCCTTCATTATGAAGCCATAAATCATCGCTCCCCACTCTAGTCCAGAAGTCGCCGTAACACTGTCCCTCTCGGTCTGGCTCCATCTGGCTCTCTCCCTCCCCCGACTCCGTCCCTCTTGCCTTTAGTGGTTGCAGAGCCTAAAATCACCGTGCGTATCACAGTAGTAAAAGGCTGGCCACTTACCGATTCCCTACTATGTGCAACATTATGCTACCTGCCTTGACGCCGTAATCTGATTTAACACCCTCAGTCTCGGGTGAAGTCGAAATGCTTTTCCTATCCCTATTTTGCAGACAAGGACAGGGAGACTTAGGGGACATTGAGAAATGAGCGAGTGGTGAGTGGCACCCCCAGGATTGGAGCCTGGAGTGTCTGACCCCCATAGGCATGAGCACGATATTCAGCAACCATCCATCCTATGAATAAGTCCGTCCTTCCCTGTCACACCACCTTGTGAGTGGAAAACTGTCTTCCCCCTGGGCAGTCGGCTCCAGGAGGGTAGGCATCGAGCCACGCCTCCAGTACCTCGCCTGGTGCTTGCACACAGTAGGTCACTGGTATTTGTTGAAAGCTTCAATGTGCCGGTGCTGTGCTGGGTTCTGGACTAAGGCCAGCGTGAGAAGAACCAGACAATGCAGTCCTTGCGCCCAGGGCTTGCGCTTTGTCATCGGGGAGCTGATCTCACGCTGGATCACAAGCCGCTCTAAGTCCCGGGAGGGTGCTGGGGAAAGTGTGCATCCGCCCCGCCTGGCCGCTGCTGGGGAGGAGGGGGGCCCGGAGAGGCATTCAGCGGGTATTTGCAGAATGACGGTGGGATGTGAGTCACAGGAATGGCCAGCCTTATCTGGTGGACTCCCATGTAGTTCTGCTTTTGGGGTTTATCTGTGCTCTGTGGCTGGTAATGGAGGAGATTGGTCCTGCCCATCCTGTCTCTTAGAAGAAATCAGTGCAGCAATATAAGCATCCTTCTACCCAGTGGTGACAAACTCCCTTTGTCCCGGCCGGCGGTGCTGCCTGCCCCTCCCGCCCTCCCTACACACTTACCTTCTCCTTCCCTGACTTGCCACGTGAGGTCCCACTGATGTCACCGTCTGTGGGACAACTGACTGGGGACTTGGCGCTTTCTCCGAGGAATAGGTAGACACTTCTCCTTGTCAAGTAAGGGGAGGGTGTTGGTTTGTTTTTAATGATAATGCTGGATCCTGAGTGGCTGATTTGCTGGGACCTTCCCGTGTGCTCTGTGTGGAGTGCCCTGCAGTGCGTCCTGTACTTGAATCCTCACAGAACCTGTGAAGCGACCCATTCTAAATATTAGGACACCGAGGCGCCAAGAGGTTCACTTGTCCAAAGTCCCACAGTGTTCACTGCTTAGAAACTAGCAATGCCTTCTAGAGAGTTCTAGTGCACCAGTTAGAATGCATCAGTCTCCAACCTCAGGAGAAAGGTTTTAAAACATAGGTTTGCCTGGAGTCAAGATTGCACCTGCTCGTCTGCGTGTGTGTGTGTGTGCGTGTGTGCATGTGTGTGTAGGGGGTGGTGGCGAGTGAGTCCTCTGCTAAATGCAAATGCGTACCCCACTAATCAGCAATAAACAGGGCTACGACCTTGGCAGAGGCCTCACGCACCCACCCATCCACCTGCCGAACACCTTCAGCTTTCCAAATTCTCTTTAAAACTGGTACATAGATACAGTTTTTACACCAACATGCAACTCTTTTTCTGGACAATTTCTACCATATAGATAGGCGTTTCCTGAAGCAACCAGGTTGGGAATGGGACGCCAGGATTAAAGCCATCACTGAAGAATAAAGTGAAGTTGGACTTCTTTTTTCACAAGCTCCTACAGAGTATTTTAAGTTTCACTTACGCCCGCAGTATAATGGCTCTCATGTAACCTCACTTCCTCACACCCTGGGTCTTCATTATTTTGGGTGCATACAACCATTATGAATGGGAGAGAGAAATAAGGTATTTAGTGTTCTCTGATGGAGTTTATAAGTATCCTGATTAGTCACTTCCCAGGATCTTCAGAATTCTGGGCATGGTCTCATGCCGCCTCTCAGAGCGCTGTAAACACGGGGGCAGGAGTTCTTGATGGATTCAGGCTTTCTGATTGACTTCTCCCCAAGGCAATTAATCAAGGAATGCAAGTCATTTGCCTTCTCAAAGCTTCCTCTCCTTCCCTGGACACTGTGGTGGAGTCTTTCTCGTTTTCCTTCTGCTTCTAAATCATGTCAGGGATGGGGGCCGGGGCAGAAATGATCCAGAACTTGACCCCTAGAAGTTGCTTTCTGCCCCAGCCGGGAGGGGAGAGCCTTGCTCCAGCTTGGCCCAGCAGAACCGAGCCTTGGTCACCACGGATGCGTGAAATAAACGTCTGTCTGTTGTTATGGTTTGTTCCAGAGCTGGTGATGTTGCTGGAGTGGTGGTCGGGCACGGAGTGCGTCATCCACACAGACCCCCAGGCCTACCCCAAGTATGGAAAGGAAAATGCCATCGTGGTTCTGAACCACAAGTTTGAGATTGACTTTCTCTGTGGTTGGAGCCTGGCCGAACGCTTTGGGGTGTTAGGGGTAAGTCGGATTCATATTCCCCCCCTCGCACATTTCCCCGGTTCACCACTATGACTTGCCTTTTTGCTCTCAATCATGCAGGATAACAGAGGCATTCACGGTTTCTACCTGATGAAATGTTCTTCACAATTGCTTTTCATTCCTGCTTGGAATCAAGATGCACATCTTCTAATGAGCAATAATGATACTGATTCAGCGATTATTATGTGCTAGATACGTTACACACAATTCGTTTATTGACTCCTTACAGAGACATTTACGAATCGATGATATATATCTTCCCTTTTTTAAAAAACTGAGTTATAGAGGGTTTAAATAATGTGCTCAAGGTCCCATAGCTAGGAAGTAGATTTGGATTTGGACTCGTGGTGTGAGTCCACTTCACGTCCTTCATCTCTATGCTCTCCTGCTCTCCTGGCTCACGGACAGTGCTCACCTCTGCCTTTTCATCTTGGTGGGCTTAAGAATGTGGAATCCCCAAGCTAGAGAGTTTCAGTGGCAGAATTCAGAATGCCCATGAACTTCTATATCCTCCAACTAGTTTGACTCCTCGCATGCCTTTGGGGCTGGGCTTTCTTAGCTGACTTTTGTCACCTTGAAAATGTCGAGGTGTGTCTTGGTCGCGCCTGCATCACATAATCGAATTGAAGTTGTCTCCGTGCTGAGCTGTCGCAACAGGGGTTACAGCATGTCCTGGCCCGGGGGCGGGGAAGGGCTGGGACAGCTTGCACCAGAACTTAGGGATCGTGGTTTGCACCTGGGAGTCACCCCTGCAGACAGCTGGGGTGTCTGCTCATGTCACGTTGTCTTTGGTGGACCAGGTGGACCAAATCAGTGTTCAGAGTGGAGGAGATGGAAGACCAGGAGAGAAGCTGGGATGACGGAGTCCCTGGGTCTGAGCCGGCGGCGGGGCTCCGTGGGCCCAGTCCCTGATGTGCCTGTGGGCCAGCAGCACTTGGGGGCCCCTTTGACTCGGCCTTTTTGGGAAGACCTTGGGTGAAGGAAGACTATATAGTGTAGGACACATTTTGTATCTGCTTTTAAACATTTATGCACCTTTAAATTGGGGGCAAAAGGAGAGAGAAGGAAATGTGCTTAGAACCATGTCCCGTTCACATCTTTGGGACAAAGGATGCTCATTATGATGCAGTTAAACTATCAAAAGGCAAGTAAGGTCGTTAGCCGTTTTTCAAGAGATAGACACAGTGAACTCCATCACTGTTGCTGCCTTGAGACTTCTAGAAAGCTGCATTGCCTGTGGGTGAATCACTGAAAGGATTTCTAGGAAAGCAACAGGCCCTCCTGTCAACAGTGTCTTCTTTGTTTTCCTATTATTCTTCCAGTTCCAATATCTGTGTGCGCATGTGCACTAAATGTATTTTCAGGAACAAGATGGAACATTCTAGCATCTGCCTTTCTCCGTTTTAGAAACCCTGGGCAGAGATCTCAAGTATGGTTTTGTGGTCTTATTCTCTGCGAGAGGAGACTACCCCCTAAAATGTCACCATCCCAACCCCATCATGGATGCGGATGATTGTGACCAGGTCCTTCTCCTGTCTTGGGAGAAAGGGTACCTAGTGTCTTTGCACCCTGACTGCTAGGACATCCGTTCTCCTGCCTTAGAGCTAGCTAGACCTCCCGGCATGCCCACGTGCCCCCACCCCTGGTTCTCCCCGTGTGCTGGAGGGACAGGCGGTGTTTCCCGGGCTTCCCACGTGGCTTTGGGAGGGAGCCAGGCTCCGAATGTGAGCGCACATCCAGGAGAGGCTCCCAGGCCAGGAGAGGCTCTCAGGCCCTGTGGTACAGCAGGCATGCTAGATCTGTGGTCACTGCCCCCTCCACATTGTGCTCCTGGTAGCTTGATGACCACAAGCGCTTTCCAGGTGCTGTTCACTGCATTTACACTCTTCCTAATTCTTATCGCATTGTTATTATTGACACTTCATCAATAAACTTCCAGAGCCTCCGCTTGGCTAAATCATTGGTTCCAGGATAGTAACTAGTAAGTCCGGAGGAAAAGCTGCGGGGCCCGGGGCCCCAGAGCCTTTGCGTCAGAAAATGACCAGGGCTGACTGGGACAGGGACCAGGCTTCCCATTCGCTCCCGGCTCGTGGTCTGCACGGGGCTCATTCTGAGGAGTGAGAGTTGTCAGTCTCTTCACCAGGTCAGGGAGGGACCCGGCAGGAACTAACAGAGCAAAGGCACAACAGAGAAGCTCACAGAGGCATGCAGCCATGCAGAAACAGGCACAAACAGATGGAAAGAGTGCGTGCTTGTGATGTGCTCACAGGAGAAGTAACATGGAGACGGTCCCAGGCCAGGAGACAGTCTCGGGCCAGGAGAGGGTCCCAGGCCAGAAGAGGGTCCCAGGCCAGGAGAGGGTCCCAGGCCCGGAGACGGTCCCAGGCCAGGAGAGGCTCCCAGGCCAGGAGAGGCTCCCAGGCCAGGAGAGGGTCCCAGGCCAGGAGAGGCTCCCAGGCCAGGAGAGGGTCCCAGGCCAGGAGAGGGTCCCAGGCCAGGAGAGGGTCCCAGGCCAGGAGAGGGTCCCAGGCCAGGAGAGGGTCCCAGGCCAGGAGAGGCTCCCAGGCCAGGAGAGGGTCCCAGGCCAGGAGAGGCTCCCAGGCCAGGAGAGGGTCCCAGGCCAGGAGAGGCTCCCAGGCCAGAAGAGGGTCCCAGGCCAGGAGAGGGTCCCAGGCCAGGAGACGGTTCCAGGCCAGGAGGGGCGAGCCCTCCAGAGATGGAGACGCTTTCATGGAGCGGGAATGCTACGTCTACGTCCTTTAGGGTTTTTAGCTCAGAGACTTTGGAGTCCTTGAGGGCGTCACAGCTTGAGCACAGCGCTAAGACTGTGGATGGCCAGAAGGTTACTGACGGGACAGCCGTCCCGCTGACAGCACGGAGACGTTTCACTTCCAGCTGTGATCCGTAAAGGAACACCATGGTCACCCGATTGCCTTTCTTACTGTTGAAAACCGAGCAGCCAGGGTTGCCGGTGAAGGGCTGTGAGCACTGCCGCCTGAGACTGTTCTAGAAGTTTGGAGGTTTAGGCCTCCGGTTTTCCGGATTCTTGCTAATGTGCCTCCTGGAGCCCCAGAGTCCCCACCAGGACAGGAGGGAGGGTCCAGACAGGGACAGGAGGCGGCCACCTTCCCCTTTCCGCCGAGCGCCACGCACCAGCCATGCTGTGGCCGCACGTTCTAAAGGATGCCTCGTGCTGGCCAAGGAGCGGCTGCCAGGAGGGGATGAGCGAGGCACTGGTGAGCTTTGTCGGGGTCGGGGGCTGGGCTGACTCGGGGGGAAGCTGCCAGATTCTCCCCCCAGGGGAATGGCCTGTCCCCGAAGCAGGGAGCAGTTCCCTTCCCCGCTGGCTGCTCCAGCGGCTGAGGTCCAGCCGGAGGCCAGGGTGCCAGGTGAGCGGCTCGGCCCCCTTCCCAGGTGGCGCGTTTCTTCCCGCCACTCTTAGGAGGACACAAAGCAGCAGCTTGCTGTATTAATTGCTCAGCAGTACCTTTGGTCTTAAATCACCTTCAAAGAAAAGACACCTGATTGATCTCTTTTTAAAAATAATGCATGACGTTGAGATCCTTCTGGAGTCTGGGGAACTTCCTTCTTAGAGGAGAAGGGCCAAGGAGAAGGTTCCTGACGGGGCAGTTTGTGCCCACACAGGTAACAGCCCGAGAGGGAGTGAGTTTAAATTGAAGCAAGTGAAATTTGCCGAAATTCTTGAGAATGGGCTAATTAAATGTGAAATTGGTTTTGGGGGGAAAGTGATGGGATTTTCTTAAAAAGGAGAAAAAGGTCTTTTAACCTTTTACAGACATCCGAGGTCATTCCAGGGGCCCTGGTTCCCAGGGCGCCAAAGGCTCTGGTTATGACCTTCGAGGAACACACGGACTCTTTCCTCCCTGGGGAGGGGCATGGCCTGTGGACAGTTGACATGAGTGTCTCTAAAGTGCCCCACAGACTGTGGTGTGCAATGCAGAGGCTCAGGGCTTCCGAAGCTTCCGGTACCTCTTCACCCATCTTTCTGTCCCAGTAAAATACATACGCATCGCTCCACAGTGGCCCCGTCAGGTTACGGCGGGCTACCCACGATCACGTTTGTCGGGTCTTCCAGCAACACCAGGCCCCTGTTAAGCGCTCCGTATACGGCAGCCGAGAGGCTCAGTGTTTACCAGCTGGGTGGGTGCGGCCTGGAGGCTGACCTGGAGGCCAACTGGGATGTTTCTCTTCAGATCGGCTCTGTTCTGTGGCTTGTCACACTGCCGTAGATATAACATATCTGGCCTCTGGCCTCTGAAGGTTTTAGCTATGGTAGTGTGACAAGCCACAGAACAGAGCCGCTTAAGACAACAACAGGTCTTACCTGGGTTTGTGTGGTCTGGGATCCAGGCACAGCTCAGCGGGGGGTCCCGCCAGGGTCCTTCATGAGGTTGCCCTCAAGGTAAGAGAGCAAGGACATAGGGCTGACCGTGCTGCTCACTTGGGGCGACAGGCAACTTATTTAGCCACAGACCAGTCAGCCCTTCGGCACCATCCTGGGGGCGCCTGTCGTTCCCAGTGTCCCCCCTTTGTTAGCTGGGGAGGGCCTGGAGGGCTGGGGTCACTGTGGTAAAGGTGGAATATTGGTGTTTGAGGCAGTTCTGTTTACCAGATTGGGGGAGGAATTTCAATAGTTTCACAACTGGTGTAACATTTTGGTGCTTACAAGCACAGGGACTATTGGCCCCCGGGGACACAGGAAACTTCTAGAAGGTGGTAACATTGGAACGAGGCCTCGAGGGCATGATTTTTTAGGAGCAGTGGGAGACTGGGGTGAAGGGATGATTATCAGGCACCGGACAGAGGTGGGGAGGTGCCTCAAGGGAGAGACCGTGGGTGACGTGCCCCTCCGTGAGCAAGCGGGTGGGTGCCATGTTCTTGGGCTGCGCTGACAGGCTCCTCCCCACTTGGGCCTGGCCAAGGTGCATACTCACTTCACCATCCTGCTCACTTCCCTGGCCCCCAGCTCAAGGTCACCGTGGGCTGATTTCAGACTTACCACGGGGCGGCTGTTTTGCCGAACTCTCCTGGGCTCTCAGTAAAACGAACCGCCGAGGCCATAAACCCCCCAGAAAAGCACCCAGGAGCTAAAACTAGAACAGAACCCCACCCGCTGGTGTTCTGATTTAATTTTGCCAAGACGCTTCTGGTCCTTAACATTAAATACGGTTCTTTCTGTGAAAGGTGACGCGTGTCTCAAAACCAGCATTTCTTCAAGTTTGATTGTGAAAGGATCATTTTCTCTCTAAAGGTTTTCTGCAGGAAAAATGTCAGTGCAGAGTTGTTTAGAAAGTCTACACGAATGTGATTTCCTATAAACCTCCCTCAGTTATAACATCCCCCCAAATGGTGGGTTTCCTCTGTCTTGTTTTTGAACATGTAAAACTTAGCAGCAAAGCGGATGGTCAGAAGGGTGAATCTATGCGTTCTGGTTCAGATATCAAGAGCAATTCTTTCTTTTCCCTTCTACTTACTCCAGAACAATTCTCTCCTAAGCGTGGCAGGAGAGAGAGAGATATGCAGGCCAAAAAAACCCAATGTCTTAAGAGTCCCACAGATGTGGACTTGAACCCTGGCTCCTGCATTTGTGTGACCTTAGGAAGGTTATCTGACTTTTCTGAACCTCAGTTAATAATTTCCATTTCATGATGTTGTAAGGGCTTAGTAAATATATAGGGCTCACTGAATATATGTGCTTGTTTAATGAATATAAGAAAATACCTAGTTCAAGTGCCTTACACAAAGTAGGCATGTAATAATGCTTAGTTTCCTTGACCCTAATTAGTTCCCCTGCACTGAGTGTTTTCTTATGAAGAATAGGATAAGGTATGGAAGACAAGAGAGAGCAAATGTTTTACTAGGTGGGATTTAAGCGGAGCTAGATCCCCATGCAACTGACATCCCCCATCATTTTTATGCAATGCCAAGTGCGCTTGTATTCGTGCTATCGAGGTTTCTTCATACACATTTGTCAAATTCCCGTTGGCTACAGAGAGATGAGAAGTTTTTAGATGTGGAGAACTGTTTTTCTTTTTTTAAAGATTTTATTTATTTATTTGAGAGAGAGAGAGAGCGAGCGAGCATGGGGAGGAGGGGCGGCAGAGGCAGAGGGAGAAGCAGACTCCCCGCTGAGCAGGGAGCCTGACATGGGGCTCGATCCCAGGACTCAAGGGTCACGACCTGAGCCCAAGGCAGACACTTCACCAACCGAGTCCCTAGATGTGGAGAAGTGTCCTACGTTTTCTTGTCCATCAGATATACCTGCAGCTCTGGTTCATCAGCTCCATTAGGCGGGTTTGTATCACCCTCAATGCTAATATCATGTGGGTGTGTGGGAAACATGGTCGCCCACCCCACCCTCAATGGCTTAATCAGCATCATCCGTATCGTACTCCGGCACCACCCACTGCAGTAAGAGTGGGCGGGGACACCACTGTGGGCCTCCAAGTATTCACCCGTTGGGCCAGGCCTGCTGGGACCCGGCATTACCCAGATAAGGAAGCCGAGAGAATGGTGAGGAGGTGAGATCCCTTACAACTCGGGCAGCCAGGTGCAGCACTGGCCAAGGAAAGAGATCAGTAGCTCAATGGAAGTAGAGATGCAGCTTGAGTTCATAACTGAATACGTCCCTGGAAATGTTAGTGTACACTTTATTTTTAAAAGTTATATTTAGAAGTGTAGTGCTGAGTTAGACACACCAAGGCCTTTTTAGTCTTTTTAAAAATTTTATTTATTTATTTGCGAGAGGGAGAGAGTGCAAGAAGGAGCAGAGGGAAAGGGACAAGCAGACTCCCTCCCAACACGGGGCTCCATCCCAGGGCCCTGAGATCAATCACGACCTGAGCCGAAATCAAGAGTCGGAGGCTTAACCCACTGAGCCACCCCCGTGCCCCGGTCTTCTTTTTTATTAAGTAGGATCCTCTGGCAATGTCTTTAACAAGCCAGGGTTGGATTACACCAACAGATCGTAAATCCAGACTTGCTTAAAGCGGCAATACATTGGGCTTCCTCCCTCCTCTTCACACAAGCCTCAGCAGACCTTCAGAGCAGGGGATGTTTGTCCTGGGAACCAGCTCTGACTCCTCAGGGACCCCGGTAACTGCTCCCTCTTTGTCACACCCATCTGCTAACGTGCCCAGGGCCCTCCCATGCCTCCGTCTCCCTGTGCTTCCATCAGCTGCTTATCAAACACCTGCCGGCCACAGGAATTGGCAATAGCTCCTAATATCTTCCGCCCTTGCAAGGTCCTGGTCTCCCAGCCCTGCCCCTGGAATTCCTTCTGCTCTGTCTCTCCTTCTGCCCAGGGCCACCACGGGAGGGACTCAGGCTGACCATTCGGAACAGAGGCTAGGAAGGGGACGTGAGGATCTGTGCTCAGGAAGGGGGAGCTGGACACTGCATCTTCTCTCATCTGTTTTATCGGGAGCCCTGATCCTACTGAGCAGAGTCAAGTGTGACAAGTACCCAACGTTCAAGAGTTTCCTTTGTCCCCAGATGCCCTTTCCCTCCCCACTCCATATCCACACACCAGGCAAACAAAGAAGAGTTTCGGGTTTGGTCAGGGGGTCGGACGCAGACTTGGGTGGGGGGAAGATGCTATCGAGAGTCTGGGAGCTGGGAGCGCTCTACTCCACCTGGATAAATGATACACGTTTATTTGCAGTCGAAGAGAGATGAATTCTCAGAGAGTGCTTCTGTTTCATGTTTGTTCTATGCGTTCCCCCAGCGGCTGTGAATAATTGTGGCACAGTGTTCATTTTGTTTTCCGACTCTCTTGAGATTTTTCTGGTAGTGTAAGGTCCCCAGCATTTTCTTCTTTAGCATCAGAGAAGGGAGACAGCCAGCCAGAGAAAGAATGAGGATAAGCAGATTTAGGCCACATATATGTTACTCTCATGGGCACAAATAGAGTCTCACCGTTTGACATGTGAATGCACCCACACGCGCGCATGCGCCGGACTCGTGATTTTTGAGCTCCAGTCCTATCTCCTGCCTTTTACTGTGGTAGGGGACTTACATTTCAGAGACACATTGCAGCCCCATCTTGTCCAGGCTTGTACCCCGCATCGTTTGCCGGAGAGCATGTCGGTTCAACAACTTACAGAGTTCAGTGGCCGAAGTAACACAGACATTGGCAGCTTTCTGTTTCTCTCCTCCCACTAGACTGCACGTCTCAAGGCCACAGATAATCACCTTCACTTTGGTGTCCCCACCTGGCCCAGTGCCCGGCACAAAGGAGGTATTTAACAGGGGCGCCTGGGTGGCTCAGTCGTTGAGCGTCTGCCTTCGGCTCAGGTCATGATCTCAGGGTCCTGGGATCGAGCCCCGCATCAGGCTCCCTGCCTCAACGGGAAGCCTGCTTCTCCCTCTCCCCCTGCTTGTGTTCCCGCTCTCGCTGTGTCTCTCTCTGTCACATAAATAAATAAAATCTTTTAAAAAAAATAAATAAAAAGGAGGTATTTAACAAACACTGCTTACATGGACAGAACAGTCTTGATGTTAAAGTTCACAATACCACACATCAAAAAAAGAGGCTGAGCTGTTGGCTGACTTGCTAGTCCTCTAGAGTGATGGGGCTTAGCTCATAGACGAGAAAAAATTTCAGAGGGTTAAAGTGTGGATGTTTTAGTCTGCTTTCAGTGTTCCACTTAAGAGATCCTATTCAGGTATTTTATATTTAGTAGAAATAAATGACCTTGGGTGAATCCAAATGACTAACTGTGACCGTGATGGTAAACCTTCAGGAATGGCCACGTGTTTGGAGGCCAGAAAGATATTTGTGCAAGCAGCATGTTGACCAGGGGCCATCGTACTGACCAATGTTAGAACCCAATTGTGTTTTCTGTCAGGGCCTACGGAGTGGTCAGAGGAGGTGGGAGAATCACGGAAAGGTGGCTGAACTGGATGCCCTACCCATTCCAACCATCCTACAAACCCAGCCTCAACACTAAACATTTTCATTTTATCAGCCGGCAGGTGGCCATGCTGGAGAAAAACCTTAACTAAAAAGCCCTGATTCTGCTCATTTTTCATCACAAAGGCCATGGACCCGACACAAGTGAGGGGAGAGCCTCATAATCTCAGGGTTGCAATGTACTGGATCTCAGCGCATCTTCAAAGCAGTTCTTTCTAGCACCATTAGCACCATGTGGTCTCTGCACAGGGGTTGACCAGTTGTTTGGAGGTGCTGAAGGGGTTCATGGGGTGTTGGAGGGTTCATGGGGTTTGCTGTCTCCCTGAGCAACTGCGTGGTCCCAACTGTGGTTATGGGCTGCTCAGTTAGATTGATCGGGCAACTGTGGTAAGATAGGTCTCGCCCTCGCTCTCTTACACACACACATATACACACCCTTTCTCTCTCACACACACACATTCTCACATAGTCTCTCTCCACATGCACAGTCTCTCATACACACTCTCTCTCTACACACACACCCTTTCTCTCACACACACACTCTCACATACACACTCTCAAGTCTGTCTACACACACATACACACTCACTCTCACAGTCTGTCTCACACAAACTCTCTAGACACACACAGTCGCTTTCATGCACACACACCCTCTCTCACACAAACCCTCTTTCACACTCACACAGTCTCTCTTTTTACACACATATAGTCTCTCTCACACACTCTCACATACTCATTCTCACACACACATACACATATACTCTCACAGTCTCTCACACACACACTCATACACACTCAATCACACACTTTCTACACATAAAATTCTCTCATATACACTTTCTCACACAATCACACACACACACACACACTCAAAAGTTTCATAAACTTTTAACTGTAGAATGTGATATCATGTCAGCAACTCCCTACAACTACCAACAATGGCCAGGTCCTTGCAGTTGTGGATTCCTCATAAGAAGTTGCATTTCCTATGAACATTTTTTATTTTCCAGACATGCCAATGAGTAGATGGGCCTGTGGTCAATCTAACTCATCAGTAATCCTCTCAGATCTACCCTCAAAATAAATCCAGAATAAATGAAATTGATATTGTTTTTATACATTCTTTCCTGAAGACTTGACCATCCACATATAGAAACCCTTGCTTGGCCTGGGAGGGTCATGATATTGATGGCGTACTGAGTTTCCTGGAGGACTGTAAGCATATTTGAGTAGGAAGTTTCTAGTCTGTGGGTCTTAAGTGAATGAACTCCTGTAAATCTCTCAGCACACTGCCTGTCAGGTAATGCTGGAATACCCGCAAACTTTTGTTATCACCATATGCTAAAGCATGGTTTAGGAAATGGGCTGAATTGAAAGGGACATTTAGCCCCTGTGCTTACTCTGTGGTAGTAATAATAGCTATACATTATTGAACACCTGTTGTCAGGTTCACAACTCCACACTTTTGTATATGTTTCCATATGTTATTAAATCTTTACGGCAACACTTGGAGGTAAGTATTCCTTTCCTCATAATACAGCTGGGAAAATTGAGGCTCGGGAAGGTTAAGTCTCAAGACCAAAGTCACACAGCTGGGCCGTGGTAGAGCCTGATCAAAATCAGGACTGATTTCAAAGCTCTCCAAATCCTGTTATCCCTGCTGAGGAAAGGAAATCAAGTAAAGTATCTTTGATTTGAAAGGCAAAAGTTTCTACCTTAATATTTTAAAACATTTCTTATATCAAATAAACATAGTCAACATCAAGGTCTAGGCCTAATGATAACATCCAGAACTTTAAAGTTGAAAGACGTATTAATTCAACATAAAAACAGAAATAGCTCCTCTGTTCCTTTTGATCATCATTATCAAATAGGCTGTTTTGATCCAGTCTTACTTATGTTCCAGAAGCAAATGGTTGAAATGTGCTGATGTCAACTACTTCTTAAAAGGGGCATTGTTAGAGGAATGCTGCAAAATATTTTGTTGATAAAAAACAGGAAAATCTAATAAAACAAAAAAAAAAAATCGCTTCTGATTTGACCACTCACCCAGAGCTACTGTTATTTTCCTGTTTTACTTTCTTCATGTAGTCATAATCAGACTCTAGACTCAGCTTTGATTCCAGACCTTTTAAAAGTTTAGTTTTATGTAATAAGCATTTCCCCAGCTATTAAATATTCGTAGGAAACAAATTTTAGTGGCTGTAAATCAAAGGTTGACAAACTTTGTAACTGGCAGGATAGGGAATATTTTCAGCTTTGTGGACCATATTGCCTCGGTCACAACTATTCAGCTCAGCTGTTGCAGCGTAAAAGTAACCATCGGCAGTGTGTACCCGAAAGAGAGTGGCTGTGTTCCAGTAAAACTTTATTTATAAAAACAGGTGGTGGAGCTGCTTTGGCTCACAGGCTACAGTAACTGCTCTGTAATATCGCATTATGCACTGCATGTACGGTCTGTCGTATATACTCTAATTCATTGAGCTCTTCTCCTGTGGGGCATTTAGATGATTTGCAGAGCTCCCTCTAACACAGTAAGACAGTGATGGATATGTAGACTCTTGAGCTCATCTCTTTGGTCTACACATAGATCCCACATCACTGTCAAAGTTCCGTTTCCTCTTAGCAGTAGGTTATCAAAAGCCAACCACTAAGACCCATTTGGGTCTGGTGGGATAGTTCCATTAATAGGAAATACCCATGAGAGTACTTTCCCCACCAGACAGCTAGGATTGACCGCATGGGGCCACTTACCTTCCTAGACCCAGTGGCTGCTCCCCTACAGTATATGATTCCCTTCTTGGTTATAGAACAGATCATCTTTTAGAATCCCTTCATGTTGCCGCAAAGTCTTTTTGGAATGAGTTCAGGAATATGTAAATTTTGTACATAGTCCTAACCTACCGAGAAGGTAAGTTGAGTTCATTGGTGAGGATTTTCTATCTTGTTTCCATCTCACAAGCCATGAGTAAGGAGTTAACTGAGGCTCAAGAGCAGAAAGCATGAGGACATCCCTGCTGACAAGAGGAGGGGGTTGAGGGAAGGCCGAAGGGGCCTCCCTGGACCTGAAACCTGGCAGTGGACACACGCTGATAGGCTTGTCAATGGCTCCTATGGGCAGAGTGGTGATGCCCCAGGCAGTTTGGTTTTGTGTTCTGAGTGACAAGCACTTCCTTCTCACTTAGCACAAGAAAGCACAGTCAGAATAATTAGTTCATGCTTTGAGGATTTAAAGTAACCCCATGTTGAAAAGCAAAGAGTTTTCTAGGGTGAAGTGACTGATGCTCTGTCACAGGCCTTCGTCAGCTCAAGATGGACAGAAACCCTGACCCCCGGGGCTTGGGCCATGAAGACACTCTGTTCCCTCAGATGATAGTGTAGCCAGATACCTGCCGGGTTGGCACGGTGAGTCCAGTGGCCTCAGCATGTCTAGCCTGTTGTCTCAGGGTCACAACATGACGTCAAAGCCGTGACACACTCAGCAACCGTGTTCATGGCAGAAAAAGTGGCCGGGCCTCCTGGCCGTCTCTCTTTTTGTCGTGGAGCGAAATCTTCCCAGAAGCCCCAGAACCCGTGCACCCTAGCAGACCCTCGAGCCACCTCAGCAGAACTGGGTCAGAGGCCCACACTAAGCTGAGGGGCCCGGGGGACGCGAGGCTGGGTTGACGTCACTCATGGTTACCCCCCAGAGCCCGAGCATGTCGCCTTTGGAATGGAATGGAGCCTGCAAGAGAAAGAGGAGGGGACAGCGGCTGTTGGGTAGGCGGCCCTCCATGTCTGGCCCCATGCCTTGGTAGGCATGAACGTTTCTCATGGACTGTGGCCCGCGGCAGGCCACCTGGCCGAAAGTCTCCGCTTCCCCAGCTGTCAGCTCCGTGATTCTGGGCAAGTTACTTAACATCTCTGAGCTTCAGTTTGATTATCTATAAAATGGGAGTATCTAGTGCTTTTGATTTCAGATGGAATAGAATTTATAGACGTGCATCGTCTGTGCCTGGCACGCAGGAAGCCCTCCTCCCAGGTACGGCGAGGTCTCGGACCCATGGGGACTGGCCTCCAGGTCCTCTGGGGGCAGGCCCCGGATTTGATGGCTTGGTTCTCTTCTTCGAGAGAATTTGCATGTTGGGTCTGTGGGAATAACAGAAACAAAACCCGTCAAAACACGGAGACACTAAACCTGAAAGGTGTCTGTGCTTTGTCTTTCCCAGCACGGCGGAAGATGTTTATTGTTGGGGTTTTTTAACATAAAGGGAGCAAGCGGCCGTCCGTGCCTTTCTCCAGTCCGTGCAGGTGGCTAGGGGTGCGGCCCGTCGCTCTTCAGCGAGCTGCAGCTGCGTCGTTGCTGCGGACGCGACAGGCCTCCTAGGTTCAGGGCCTAACTAGACAGTTGTCACCAAGAGCACAAGCTAAGCCTGCCTGCCTGTCCAGATCGCTGCCCCTGTCACCTGCGCCGTCGACCAACGACAGCCATCTCAGAGAGTATCTTGGCCAATTCCAAAATTCAGGGTGAAAAGTATAGAGCCCAACCCACTAGATGAAAAGCAGTTTTGGGGTCTCTCCTGCCCCCCCAGTGCCCCGATCCCTGGTCTTCTCCAGGCCGGCACTGGCTAAGGGCCTACGCCGAGCAGCCCCAGGGGCCAGCCTGTTGGTGGGCCAGGTCCCTGCGTCTTGAGCCAGCCTCGGGCATTCTCAGGCGGGCGTCCAGCCCCACTGCCAGCCTTAGAGATGAGCCAGGGAGCCCCCAACATGATCTGGTGGCCCGAGCTCAACTCTAGGCTCCCCCACTGTGCAGCCCTATGACCCAGGGAACCCTCCAGACCCCATTTCCTAGTCTGTGAAAGGAGAATAATGTCTGCCCTGCTGGCAGAACCAAGTTTGGCTGAGGACTGAGTGAGATCTACAGAAAGAGTCTGGTGTTACAACTGCCTGACCAGCTTGGAAAATGACCTGAGCATCCCCGAGACCCTTAAACGTCCCTCATTGTTCCGGACACCGCCCAGATGCCTGCCCACCCCCAGGAAGACCCCCCCTCCCCGCCACGCAGAGTTAGCACAACCTTGGCCTCTGGTTGACCGGTGCGGAGGCTCCAGGGTCAGTGGCTTCTTGCTTCGTTGTGCTCTGGAACCGTCCCCTTAGGCCTTTGGAGAGCATGTCCGCTCCTCTTTTTCTAGTAACATCTCCGTAAATCGCCCTGGGCCCCCATCTCTGTTTCAGGGTTCCAAAGTCCTGGCCAAGAAGGAGCTGGCCTACGTCCCGATCATCGGCTGGATGTGGTACTTCACAGAGATGGTCTTCTGCACGCGCAAGTGGGAACAAGACCGCGAGACCGTCTCAAAGAGCTTACTGCGCCTCCGGGATTACCCCGAGAAGTATTTTGTACGTCAGACCCCGAGCAGCCACGGCCCCAGCCCCAGAGCACTCCCACGTGAGCAGCCTGACACGCCTCGCGCCTGTCCTGCCAACCTGCCCCGCTGGCCGGCCCCACTGTCGCTCGCTACCCGGTCCTCCTCTTTGAACTAACGGGTGCAGAAATAAATCCTCAGAGCACTCTTGTCACACTCACATTCAGATGCTCTTCTCATGCTCACACACCCACATACAGACTCACGCACACATACGCTCACTCCTCTACTATCCTCAGATGGTAAACTTTTGTCCCCCCAGCTCTTGTGGGCGCAGAGGGGAAGGCCAGCCTCTGGGCTGCACCCCGAGGTCAGGGGCTGGCGTAGCTGCCAGGGGCCATCCCTGCTCTGGCCATAAGGGCTCCTGGGGGACTGCATGTGACTGCGGTATATGGGGGATGGCGCGTGTGACTCAGAATGGGTGTGACCCAGGGCCGCACGTGGACTGGGGGCTGTGTGTGACCATTGCGCTGTTCTCTCCAGTTCCTGATTCACTGTGAGGGCACTCGGTTCACGGAGAAGAAGCACCAGATCAGCATGCAGGTGGCCCAAGCCAAGGGGCTGCCCAGCCTCAAGTACCACCTGCTGCCACGCACCAAAGGCTTCGCCATCACCGTGAGGAGTTTGAGAAATGTAGGTAAGGAAGAGCCCGGTGTCCCCTGCCCCCTGCAGCAAGGAGACCGCACCCCAGCACCCCAATCTGAATAGCTCTCCCCTGGCAGTGCTCCCCAGCTGATTGTGGCTGGTAGCTAGGAGGGCAGACAGGGCACAAAGGATGGATAGCTAGGATCCAGGCCACTGCCTGCTGGCGTTCTCACTCTCTCTCTCTCTCTCTCTCTCTCTCTCTCTCACACACACTCACTCACTCTCATAGGCACGCGCACTCCCCACACACGCACGCTGAGCAAACACTGCCCTCTAATGCTCAGCACTGGAACTGCAAGGCTGTGGTGACCTTGTGGACTCCTAGGTCCTCCCTCCCCTGGTCCTCCCCGGGTTCAGCCTGACCCCACACCTCGTTAGCCCAGGGTTTGGGCGTCGTTTTGCTTTGTTTGGCATTTCTTGCCCATGGGTTGGCCCCAGCTGCCTCCAGCTGATGAACTCCGTGACCTTACCCTCTGTGCCCGCTGACCCCCCTGAGTCTGGAGCCCTGAGCCCTGGGTCCCCGTGGGTGAGAATCAGAAAGCAGCAGCTTTTGTTTCCAGGCTCTTGTCAGGACTCTGTCTCGTCTTAAATCCTCGGCACTTGGGCCTGGCAGCACGAGCTTTGCTCCTCGTCCTCCCGGGCAGCCCGCCCTCCTCCCAAACCCCCACCTTCCTCTGGCCCCATGAGGCCCCGGGGGAGGCCGGGGGAGGCCGGGAGGGCGGCGGGCCTTGGGCTCAGGGCAGGTCCCAGGTCGCACTGGTGTCCCCACGTCCCCCAACCCCCTCCCGGGGGCCAGATGCCGCCCTGGCGGGAGTTGGGCGGCTGGTCACCCAGCTTCTGTCCGCACACGGTCGTCTGTCTTCGCGCCCCCAGGTCTCCTCTCCCTCTTGTGAGCCAAGGGAGCTGAGCGGCGGGCGAGGGGTCTCCTGCGGCGCTGTCCGCACGCGGGGACGCGTGTAACCCGCCGCCTCTGGGCCCGCCCGAGCCCGTGGCCGTGAACCCGCCGGGTGGCATGCCCGCAAGGGGGGGGCCCACCCCGCAGGTGCCCCGAGACCCCCCCCAGCCATGCCGTGCGGCCCCGCCCGCCGTCCACCCCCTCCCCCCCCCCCCCCCCCCCGAGCTGAGCCAGGTTGCCTCCTGCCCCGACGCCACCCCGCTAGTCCTCTGCAGCCCCGCGGCCCCGCAGCCCGCCTCCCGCGCACTACCTTGCGGCTCTGAGCTCCCTCTGCTCGGCCTCCCAGCTGTCTGCGCTGCATTCACCCCAGGGATAGAACGGGCCTGTCACGGAGCTCCCGGCCGCCCCTGGCCCGCCTGACCCCAGCGACCCCGGGCGGAGGTCGCCGGCCTGTCGCCCGTCCCTCCTCCGGCCTCCCAGGCCGCAGCCGCTTGCATCCTGCACCGCCCAGCGGGGTCCGAGCGAGCCGGGAGACCCGACCCGATGCCGGCCGTGTGGCCCTGGGCGCATCGGCTCGCCACACTTCCCGAGAGCCGCAAGGAGGGTTACAGGAGAAAACAGGCAGAGGACTCGGCCTAGGCCTGGCACTGACATGCGGTCAAACGTCGGCCGCGGGGAGTTGCCTGCTCGCCTCACCCTCGCCCCCTGGTGGGGGTGCCCCGCTTCTGGGTCTGGTTTCCCGTGGGTTCCGCCGTGGCTGAGCTTGGCGGGCCGGCGCAGCCGTCCAGGCCACCCGCGGGCAGGCTGTGGCCCCTGTCCCGGCATAGGGGCCAGCCCTCCGAGGGCACTTCGGATTCGCCCCAGGGCAAGCTCGTCCCACCTGGCATGGCCAGAGTGTGCGGGCCAGATCCAATGAAGGAAACTTTGTTTTACTTCCAATATACAGATGAGGACGTTGGGGCTCAGAGAGAATTTAAGGAACTTATTCTGAGTGGCTCAGCTAATACACCGAGGCTGGGGCTCACACCCAGGCTGCCCCCTGGGGGGGCCGGGGGGGGGGCCAGGGGCTCTCGGGCTCCCCTCCTTCTCAAGGGCTTTGCAGGCAGGTGGATGTCATTGGGCCGTTTTATCACTTCAAGACACTTCTCTTGGGGTTGCCCCTCTGGAAAAGGAGGGGACTGTGCAAATCATTAGTTTTTAGGCTGTCCTCTGGGGAACCCCTGTGGCTGCCCCCACCCCCGGTCCTTGATTGACCAAAGTAACCCCACTTCTGTTGTATATACTTCAGGTTCCTGTGTAAGAGCCAGTCTGAAGGAAGGAGGTTGGAAACCCACTGAACTACATGAGCTCCGTCCGTGACCCCTTCTTGCTCTCAGACCCTGTGACCCCACCTGCCACACCGCATACAGCCTGAGTGCCTTTTAGCATAATGCCTGCCAAATGCAACATGGAGGTTGTTCTCCAGCAGCCTCACTCTGTGCGTGGAGAGTGACGCCTCCCCCCACCAGGGAGACAGCCAGCCTCCAGGCCCAGGACAGGAAGGGGCAGTGGTCTAGCTTGCTGGGGGTTGGGAGCTACCCCGGGCATTCCTGCGAGACAGCAGGAGAGACCCCCCTCTCCTCAGCTAAGACTAAGGAGCTGCTAGGGCGCCTCCTGCAGACCCCACCTGGCGGCCAGGCAACAGGTGGAAGAAAATGGACAGTGGTTTTCTGATTTTTGAATCTTGGTTCTTCGTATCCCCAACTAGACCGAGAGGACCCTCCTGTCGGGCCCTCCTGTCATCCACCCGCTTTATGCATAGTAACTGCACATATGCCAAGCTCTCCATAAAGTACTGGGCTCACGATCTATTGTCACGGCGTGCCAGGCCCCGTGGGAAGTGCAGACTTTGGCCAGCTCAACAAGCCTATGAGGAAGGCATCGTGGGTCCCCTTCTCCAGGGGAACTAGGCTCAGGGCGGCTGAGTGGCACGTCCAAGAGAGGGTCCCCCAGGCACCAGGCCGACTTCAAAACTCGTGTTCTTTCTACTGTCCCGTCCTGCTGTCCTGTCTGCACGCTGTATTTCTGCTCACTCACGGTCCTTCGTGCATTCTGCACCCCTCCACCCACTGAGCAGTTATGGAGCCCGGGCCAGGCCCTGCGGCCCCAGCACTCCATGCTGACGTAACTTGCTGACAGGTCAGCTCACTGTTGGGCAGATGCACTCACATCACCCGTTCTTTGCTTCTTAGCCACGTTTCAACGGACTCTAGTTCAAGTCCTTAAGATGTCTCCAGCATCTTATTCTAGTTTTGTAGCTATCTTACTTCTCTAGGGGGAGAAACGCTCGTAAAATGGTTACACGGCCATAAACTCAGACGCATCCTTGGATAGGGTGCTCTAGACTGACTGATCTCATGACTGATACCTGTCTAGATATTGTTGCAAAACTTCTAGACGGGACACTGCAGTATTGCTTCAAACTGTTCTGACCCCAGTAATCACTCTGTTCTCAGTTACTGAGTTGAGGTGTGCTCTTCTGGTTACAAAAGGTGATGTGTGTTCAATGTAGGGCATTTGGACAGTATAGAAAAGCATGAGGAAGAACCCAGTCATCCCACCATCCTGAGATAACCAGTTAGCGAATTTCATCATTGTTTTCCAATGTGTGTATCTACAAAACAAACTTGGGTTCACACGCTATATACTGCTTTGTATTTGTTTTATTTTTTTATAGTTTCAGCTGTATATGACTGTACACTCAATTTCAGAAATAATGAAAATCCAACACTGTTGGGGGTCCTAAATGGGAAGAAATATCATGCCGATTTATATGTCAGGTAAGTTGGTTCCATTTCCTTTCCAAAACAGCGCCCATCAAAGTAATTAAATCACAAATGGCCGACAGACCTCTTTCCAGGGAAGTCTGTTTTGTATTTTCTTGTCTGCCTTCTGTAATGAAATGAACTTCACAGTCTGTGTTTATATTAGGAACTCAAGACACACAGCACTAATGTCAATAATCAGGGAAGCCTCTACTTTCTGATTCTCTCTGACCAACTCATACTCATCATAGAGCTCAGGTTGGACAGACGGAAGATAGTATTTTAGAGTCATTTTGAGACTGAGTATGAAGAGATTATTTCACTGACCCCTTTTCTTGGAGGATGTGTTTGCTACATACAGATATATACAGATAAGAACACGTAAAACTTATAAGGAGGTCTAGAAACAAATGGAGAACATTTTAGCAGTATCTTACTTATGTGTTATATCCCAAGCAATTACGACTTTATTGAAAAGATTTCACAAGGTATTAGACAAACCCGTTCTCTTGGCCCGCTGGATCAGCTTACAGAACGGGGCTCACCCTGGTCTCCTGCAATGTCATCGAGATGAACGGGAAATAACTGAGGGATACGGCAGACAGTAAAACCCAGCTGGGACTCACGCATAAAACCCAGCACGACAGGGCTGAGGGATGGCGCTGGTTTCCTTCACACTAGGTTGTCTTCCCAGAAGGCTAACCAAGATGATCCGACGTGCCCGCTCTTGGAGAACTAGCCAAGTGTTCGAGAACATTCTGATTTCTTTTTAAAAAGACCTTACAGATACTGAAGTATGACAACACAGGACGATGTAAATTCAGCAGCTGATCGTCACCACAAGGCTGCAAGAAGGGCTCAGACCTTCCAGGAGAGATGTTTTGATGGACTGACAGCCTGAATTAAATAGCTTCCTAGCTGGAGAGGACTTTGGCTCCCCCTTACAAATAGGAAAGAAGCATCCTAATTATTCCTGTTTCCTAATGCCACAGCGGACAGTCTACCTTATTCCGCAGTTGAAGGCAGATGAGGGCAGGAAAACCAACCTTCCGGAGGGAGGCCTTCTCCCAGGTGTAAAGGAGGCTTTGCCCCGTGAGCTCTTACCGACACCTGGCAGGAGCCCCACTCCGGGGCCAGCTGGGCCCCAGCTATTTGGGGAAACCTGGAGCACTATTCAAGATCATCGTACCCACTAGGCCGCCTCTCAGGTAACTGCTTCTCTGGAGCACATGTAGGAATGAGGTGTAAACAGCCAAAACCATACCACGTGGGCCCACGGAAGCTGGTGCTCTCCTGGCCTGAGGGCAAGACTGTGCCTCTCCACACACTTGTCCTCATGGCGCAGGTACCCCCTCAGAGGGGAACAGGCTTTCTTGTGCTTTACCTCAATGCAAAGTATTAAAACAGCAAGGGCAGGAATGTCAAGGAAGTTCTTGAAAAGAGCGAAAGGGCCTTAAACGCCTACTATCCAAATAAACCGTATGCAGGCTCCCTATCCTTTTTCAAGAAACACAGTTAGACATCTGGTTTCCAAACCAGAGTGAGCCAGAAAGAGCGAAGGAGTCGGTATTCGTGGGAGGACGTGGAGGAGTTTACGGGGTGATTTTTCATTGTGTGAAAACCGCCCCGTACAATACAGCCTCTAAGATGGAATCCCACGTTCTCTTAACAGGCTACAGTGTGATGGATACGTCCTAAAAATGTACCTTATGACTAAGGTAGTCCTGAGCCAGAGAGGGACGTGAAGCCCCCCATGGCTGTCATGGGGGACGCAGAATTTCCTGTGCACAACATCAGGGTGAATAAATATGCCTGGAGGTCACAAAAGCCAGCAGCCTGCAGACAGACAGAACTAGATCTGCAATAGGGCAACAGGAGATGTGGTCTACTGAACCCCCCTTGCTCAGGGGGGCTGTTGGCAGGTGGCCCCAGAGCCACCCTCGAACCTCATCCACTTCTGGTGAGCAAAGGGCCACGAGGCCTGACCGGGTCCCCTGCTTTCTCCATGTTCCCCAAGATACACGGCCTTCTATTTGTCCAGACCCTTGCAGCATATCAGCCTCCGCACTGTCCAAGAGGCCGAAGCGGTCATTGGACGGGAGACACTTCATTCACCACTGTATGAAGTCATTACCCGGCGGGGAGAAGCACCAGCACGGTTTCAGCTATGTGTAGACTCTGTGTATGTCGGATTATAACAGGTGGCAAATGGGAAACTGCCCTCTCTCGGAGGGGCAAACCCCAGATGTTTGGAGACTCTCCATGAGGTCGGGAGGGAGGACAGGGAGAGGCAGGAGTCCTCGGCTGACACCACCTGAGTCCCCGAACCTGCCAGAGCAGGCCCTTCCTTCAGGGACCAGCACTGCATCTGGGCCCGGATCTCCCCAACATGGGTATGAATTTCTGCCTGTCAACTGAATTGCCGTCCGCACACCCACAAGACCCAGGCTCCCTCAGTAAAGCCCGGGGATGTCCAGCATCGTTATGAACCGTGGTTGGGGCACTGGCGCTGGCCGCCTCCCTACCAGCTGCTCTCTGCTTTGCAGGCGGATTCCTCTAGAAGAAGTCCCCGAAGAGGAGGACGAGTGTTCAGCCTGGCTCCACAAACTCTACCAGGAGAAGGTCAGTGCGGCGGGGTGGCTGTGCGGGATCCCAGGACCCATTTCGAGGTGCAGCTGTGGGTGCACTGTGGGGGCCCTGGGATCCGATAGTGGCAACACCCCAGTTAGCAGCCACGCTGGGGCTGATGCTCTACTTGGCGGGGGGGGGAAGACTATAGCAAGGTGGGTTTTAAGGGGGCTTCATGGGAAGGATGATGGGTGTAGTGGACAGAAAAGTGATGGCCCCCAACAGCCCGTGTCTACTTAGCAAAAGTAGCCTCTGGTTCTTGGGGGGTAGAGTTCTTTCAGCGATGCGGATGATCCCGATGGCCTCGGACCTACAATGTGGCTGCCTGTAGGGTCTCAAAACCGCGAGCACAGGCAAGATGGAGGCTTGCAAGACTCCACCTCTGCTGGGTTTGCTCTGGCCCCGTGCCCCCCACTTCCTGGCTGTGCTCTAGCTCTTCAGCAGCCCCCCAGGCCCCTCCGCCGCACACACACCTTCTTTCCTTCCTCTGAGCAGGGCCTTACCTTTCATTGGGTTCTCTCCTCAGACACGTGCAGGGGGCAGAGGGAGTTGCATTCTTAGGGCCCTAACTGCTTGATCTTATGAAGGAGAAAAGGTTAGCGCCCACCTAGTAAGGAAGGCGTTTTTTTGACCACGTCTCGCTGCCCATAGAGACTTATTTCTGATTCATCATGCATTTTAAGGCCAAACCAGCCTAGAATCGAGTACACAGAGTAGGATACTGACTTCCTGGTGCTGGATTCCATAAATACAGACCGGCGGGCAGGTGCTGTCTTTTTCTCCCCACTCCGCTAGGGAAGATAATCACACGGAACTTGATGGGCTGTCTGCTCCAGTTGGATAAGCATTCTAATCCTTCCTTTGGGAATGTGTTTTGGCCCCAAAGACCCCCAGATCACCACCATCAGATTAAGTAGAGACTTCTTACAAATATGCTGTTTGGGGATCAAGATCCTGATGCTCTCACAGCAAGAAGTCACTCCTGTGTTCCCAAAAAGTCACTTTTGCAGAACTTGCCATTTTGGGGTCATTTCTGGACGGGTATAGGGATAGACATCCAGTCTCCTCTTCCAAACAGCACACAGGGACCTGTCACAGAGCGGGGACCGTGCAGCCCCCTCAGCCTCGGAGATTCACCCCGTAGGTCCGGGGGGGCCTAGAAATGCGTATTTCTCAGAGGCCGCCTCAGACCCATGGCCGGTGGGCCCGTGCTTGGAAACGTACTGCGGATGCTTTTAAACGGGGTTCCCAGTTGGGAAGGTTCTGTGCTGCTACAGGCCTGGGCCTGACAGAAACACGCCAACGATATATATTCTTTTCCTCTGGTTTCACTCACGGGGCGGCATTTTTCCTTGTGCTGTTTTCTGGTTTAATCATCTGGGCGGTAAACATGTCACTATTAGCGAGAAGAAACATGCGCTAAGGCCTCGGAAAGGAATGCTTTCGCAAAGAACCACACAAACAAATCTAACAAACGCGGGCCTCAAACCCACCAAAGCAAAGGAGGTTTTTCTCCACGGGCCCGGCCCGTTCTCTGCTGTGTTGAGGCGGGAGACTGGTGGCCATTGTGTGACCCGAACCACTTGGGCGTTCAGCGAAGAGCCACCTCTCCTTCCTGATGAGGTCTCTCCAGAGGCTTTTCTCTAAACTACATATGCATTAAAATGATAGGGTTCAGTTTGGAAGGGGTTCTCAAAACGATCATCTGGTGCAAAGAAACTGAGGTCCAGAGAGTGACATGCCCAGCTCCCATCTCCCTACGGGCCATGTCTATGAGCAGACCTGGGAGGCTGGCCTTTTCCCCAGAGAGGCCACCTGAGCAGTGAGCAGGAGGGGTCAGCGGTGCCTCCAAGAGGAACTGTGAACAGACGGGGAGGAACCCCAGCATCCTGTCGTTTCTGTGGCAGCCCTGTCCCCTCAGGAGCCTCGATGGGCCTGGGACTTTGTGTACCAGAAATCCCGGTGCCCCACCACGCTTGCCAAAGTGGGGTTCTGTGTTAAGCGTCACCTTTCAGATGCATGGTGTTGAAAGACAGTTCTGCTGACGTTGAGCTTTGGACTTCGGGGCAGCAGTTCTCTGGCTTTGCTTTCACGGACAAGTAAAGTGTCTGCAAAGTGTGGGAGGGGGTGCTGGGCGGCCAAACAGGGACGTGGCAATGTTTCATTCTGTTCAGGCAGGAACATAAAAAGAAATCCACTATCTACCGCTGCCATTTTAATACTCTCAAGTAGGAAGGGCATCATCTCTGAAAATGGGGCCGTCCTTTAAGTGGAACAGATTTAGCGTTTAGAAAAGGCACAACGCTGATGGCCTGTCAGCATCCAGGACCGCCGCTGGCTGCAGGGTGGGGGCTTCGGGAAACCACCCGTGACCTCCCATGATCTCTTTGGGGACAACGGCAGTGCCCAAATCGCTTTTCCCCTGAGCCATCATGGTTACCCCATGATATGGTTTGAACCAATTCTGACTTTTCATTTCTGACTTGTTACTTCCTTACTCCGCTGGCTGGCAGTCTGAAGTCTGCCGAAGGGATGAGGAATTAGCCATTAATGGTGCACGCTGAAAGCGGGTGAAGGAAGCGGCGTCCGAGCTGTCCTGTGGGTGTGGAGGGTCCACGGGGGCCGCGGTTGGGAGCTGCTCTGTGTGGGGTGCAGAAGCCAGCAGGCAATGCTTCAAGCACAAGAACGAAGGGTTTTCCACGCTGGCGATGGCTTCTGCATGGACCCCGAGGGCACTGCTCCTTGGAGTGGCGGCAGGCTCTCCGTCTGGGCCCCGTGGTGCAGGCCTTTGCACACAACACGCTCGGGCCTGAGGTCTGCCTGCACGGGGAGCGCTGTCCTCTGAAGGGTCCCTCCTGCCCCGGCCCGCTGACAGGGGAGCCAGCTCTGACCTCCTGTCCCTCTCTTTCTTTCTCTGCTCTTCCCTCTGCCCCTCCCTCCCTCCTTTCTCCCCCAGGGACTTAGCAAAGACATTTTATTTTGCGGAGCCAGCCGGTCCAGCTCTTTGAGGACGGCCTGGCCTTTGGTGCCGTGTCTCGGGGCTTCGGTTATGTGCTGCAGACTCTGAGCACTCAGGGGTTTGTCCTTTGTTGGGAGCATCTCCCCCTTTAGACTTCGGGGTTGAGATTTCTTTCTGGAAACAAATTCCCCTTTCACTAAATACGTTCCCCAATTCCAGCTTACCCTATGCCACGCAATGCTAACAGACGGCAACAAAAAATGGAAGCATCATTAACCCCGGCCATCTCCCCGTAGGGCAGACTTGATTGCAAAGGACGTGACATGGCCGGGAGGGGCCAGGAACGTCCTGCTGCTGGAGTGGACATCGGGCCCTGGCCAGGCGCTCCCTGTCCCACCCTGCAGGTCACAGAGCCACAGTGATGCCCCTGGAAGGCCAGCAAGGGCTACGGCACCAGTCCCTGGGGGGCAGTGAGGGGTCTTGGGGAGAGATTCAGTTTTCTAAGCAAAACAGAAAAAGAAAACTCTGGAGTGAATGAGTTCGGACCCCTAGGAAAGGGGGTGCTTTTTCCTCTTGCTGGAGGCACAAATAACTTTTGGCTTTAGCGAGTGTCTTTCTGGCCCGAGACGGGAAAAGCAGACAGGTTCCCCAAAGAAACATCACAGTAGACGGGTACCTATCAAAACTCTTAAGCAAAAGAATTAAAAAAAAAAAAAAAGGCCCGTTTTTAAAATGGGGGAGTTTGATGGTATGTAAATGACACCTCAATAAAGCTGTTTTTTAAAGGCCCGGAAGTACGCCGCCCCGTCTCAGTCCCGTCAGGCTTCTACGTCAAAGGGCCAGAGACCGGGTGGCCTGTAAATCTCACGGGCTCGGGGGCCAGATCAGGAGCCTGAGTGTCCCGAGCCCAGCACACCAGGGATTAGGCTTCCACATGGAGATTCCGGGGGGACACAAGCATTCAGCCCGAAGCACCCCCCTCACCGAGTTATTGGGCTCCTGTTATTGTACCCTGGGATGAGAAAAATCACCCAGGTTCATGGCCGGCCTTGGCAAAGTGAGGGGCCGTCGCTCTGGGCATTGGACAGGTCACTGTCGCTTCCCCAGAGGTTGTCTGCGTCAGCCACAGGCTCTGGGGACTCATTTTAATAATGACTCTCCGTGGTGACAAAAGCATATTACTCAGTACCTCCTGATTGGGGAAAAAAGAGAAGTATGGTCTCTTTTAGAGATTGCTCTCTCAGGCTGTTAAAGGGAGAAGTTGGGCACCTCGGGTGTAAGTTCCAGGTAGGTGGAAGCTCGTTTTCCAGGAAACTCGACTCTTTGGACAACTGGAACACCAGGCTCTGACGGGGGCCCCCCGTGACCCAGAGATGGGTTTTGTTCAGCGTGCACGCTGTCAGCCCCCAGGATGCTTTCAGGATATTTTAGTTTGTTGCTGATACTTAGAAGCGGGCAAAGTCCCCGTGGCTGCCAGTCGCCGGCCCCCATGCCACACGGTGCCCAGGGACGGTGCTGCTATCCTGGTGTGGGTCTCTCTGGCCCTGTTGCCTGTCGCCCGGCCCCATGGTGTCACTCACTCCCATGGCCACCAACCAGCACCTGGGGTCTCCCGGGAGCCGCTGGAGGGTGCTCGCTGCGCAGGCCCGGCCTCGGGGCTCCCTGGTGCGCCCCGTGCCCGACCGAGACCCCTGCAGGCTCCTCGGTGACACACACACACACACACACACACTCAGGGACAGGCGGTCCCCTCATCCACGGTCCCAGTCAGCAGCGGCCGCTGGTGGTCCAGAAGCCGGGGTATCTGCAGACAAGGGGGGCCTCCTGTATTTAATCTCAGGTCGGGCACCGATGAGAGAAGGTGCTCCAACCTGTCAGGTCAGGGGCCTGCTGACCACCCGGCTGTCTCGACAGTCACTTCACAGGGCTGCTGGGCAGTGCCATGCTGTCGTGGGTTAGGTGCAAGAGGGCGAGCTCATGGCTCTGCCCGAGGCTCAGGGTTCTTCTAGTCTGTTCTGCGGGCGTTTACTGAGGGCAGTTTCGGTGTCTCGTTCGTTCTCCACTGGCCCGTTCTGGGGGGCAGGCAGTACTGCCCCTCTTGCCGACCAGAAGCTGGGCCGCAGAGGCCGGCCACCCGACCAGAGGCAGGTAAGTACCGAGGAGCCGACTAGGATGGACCCGGGCTGGCCTGGCACCAAAGCTCGAGCTCCTACGCCTGGGCTAGAGGCAGAGCTGTGACGTCCCGCCTCTGTGTCACTGTGGGAAGGGGACGCCAAATTCAGTGCTGGGAAGACCCCTCAGGCGCCTGCAAGATGCCGCTGGGGTGGTGCTGCGGCCCCCCACCCTGGTTCTGCTGAGTTCACAGCAGCCCCCGGTGCCCCGGGAAGGGCCTGCACGAGCGCGGTGTCATGCACGAGCAAAGTGCCTCAGGGTCGCCTCTCTGTCCCCAGGATGCCTTCCAGGAGGAGTACTACAGGACGGGCACCTTCCCAGAGACAGCCATGGTGCCCCCCCGGCGGCCCTGGACGCTCATCAACTGGTTGTTCTGGGCCTCCCTACTGCTCTACCCTTTCTTCCGGTTCCTCATCAACATGATCAGCAGCGGGTCTTCCCTTACCCTGGCCAGCTTCGCCCTCGTCTTCTTTGTGGGTAAGCAGAGAGCAAGAGCCCTGCCCCAGCCATGCTGCCGTGAGGAGCATCTGACGGGGGGACAGGGGGAGGCAGAAGGGCGGGTACAGTCGTGCCAGGTGTCGCAGCGTCTAGGAACAGGAAGCACAGCCTGCAGACGGCCAGGGAAAACTAGCTTGCAGGACTCACGGTCAAACACACCCAGAATCCCAGGCCTGGAGGAATTCACCTGTGGTTGCTCCCCCTGGGGCTCGGCGAGGCAGCAGCGACCGCTCAGCTCTGCTCACTCTCATCATTCCTTCCTTCGGGGCCCAGCAGCACTGGGCAAAGGCTCCTGGCCATTCAGAGCAGGTCCCGGCCCCTCTGGGGAAGTGCGAGTGCTTCTAGAAGGCGGTTGCCACTTGCCCGGCATCGAATAGAAAGGTCTGGGAGCAGCCTTGCATTAATCCACACCGACTTCGTTGACCAGGAGTTTCAGACTACTTTGGTCTCTTCACAGCCCCAGGGTTCCCTGCACACTGCCGCTGGTCTTTGAAGTGAGGCAGCCGGCGGCGGGGAGCTTGGTAGGATTCCCTGGGAGGGGCAGCCCCATTTCACGGCCAGCCCCTCTGGAATGTACCCTTCCCTGGAGTCTGAGGAGGACGTGTCCTCCTTTGAGACTCTGGAAAGCACGGGCAGAGTGTGCCCTGCCTTCCTGAGACCAAGAGGACATGGCATGGAGTCAAAGCATGCAGTGATCTGTGTGCTTGTTTCAAATGGACGTAGCTCAGTTATTCCAGCAAAAGACACAGGTGCTGACTGAATGCTCAGAAGACGCCAACACACAGAAGTGCATAAAACTGGAAGTGTCTCGGGACAGAATTCCCCTTTGAGCTTACGCCCCAGAGGTGAATCATCATTAACAGTTTGGTGCACCTTCTTCTGGACTCAGACATATATGCATAAATACACAGATGGACTGTCCCTAGTGCAGTTTTCACCTAATAAATTGTGGCCACCTACACACCTCACAACACACAAAACCTAGCTCCTTCTTTTGGATCAAGCCAACCAATTCTAGACTGTTTGCAATAGGCAAGTTGGCTGCTATTCTTGAAGTAGATCCTACTGTCATCTTTTTTAAAATGAAAAATGTATTTTAATGCTGAAAATTAAAATACTACCTGCCCTGTGTAGAAAGAAGAGGGTGCAGGAGAAAACCCGTTTCTAATAATTTAACTCCCCCAACACAGGCCAGAGGACCGCCCCCCGAGGGCTGCTATGTGCTGGCCAGGTGCCAGGAGCTGCAGTTGTCGGGGTCCCCGGAGGGAGGGGAGCAGACTGAGCCTATCCGCCTTCAGTGGGGCTCCTTGGTGATGAGGGTGTGCAGTGCATGCCCAAACGGGGGCCGGACACCCTTCCCACGGAACGGGGTCTCCGGGAGCTCAGAGGAGCTGACTGCCCTGAGCCCACAGACCAGTGCCTCATCAGCTGTGAGCCTCACTACACTCTGCCCGGGATGTCGGTATTTGGGTCTCGTTCCCCTTCCCAGGCCTCTGAGCAATGGAGTCGATGTCTTTCGCACCCCTTGGTTCTCCAATGTCATCACCGCCGCCGCATGGTGGCTCTAGTATTGGGACAGGCCCTCCTAGGACTGCCCGTTTGTAACTGGCCCAGGGACGCCCGGGCCTCGTCGGGCTGGGCTGCGCTCGCCCGTCGGCTCCACGTGAGTCTGAGGGACGGTTCGCAGACCACAGTGCTTTTGCACGCGGGGATTTCAGTTATCAGCCATTTATCCACTCTGAAATGTGTATTACGTGCTTGGTGCTGGGCTCCTCAGGGGACTCAGACGTGCTCCTGCCCTGAAGGAGCTCACCGAGTCTGCCGTGCCCGAGACAGCACCTTCGACTGCAGCGTGTGACCTCGGCCCTGTTGTCCAGCTTCCTGGTGGCTCTGCCGGGCTCACGAGGGTCCCTCCTGGTCTCTGTTTGGGCCCATCCCGCTGGCAGCCAGGGGCTTTTCCCCGTTCATAGCTCTCTTACCCCAAGAGCAGAGCTGGACACTACATAGACATTTGGGCTCTTGCACTCTCCAGGTTCCTGGTAGGTTATCCAGCTTCGCTGAAGGGTGTTTATTAAGTTCCTGCCCTGCATTTGCAAAAGCATCCTCTTTGCCTTGGGGGCCAGTATAACAAGCAGAGGAATTCTGTAAGCCTCGTGTACAGTGGAGTGTGGCTTAGCAACCTCGAAGGGTTGAAGGATTAAAACCCACCAGCAGAACAGCCTCGCTGTTTGTTTTAATGTCACTTAGTCTGATGCCCATGCTCCAGGAGAACTCCAGCGGGATTATGCCCTGGGCCCCAAGTTAGCTGGCGAGATCTCAGCTGCTGCTTGAGGTCTGCCGACAGCCGGCCTCCCTGCATTCTCCCCGGCAGAGTCCCCCGGGGGCTCCTAACTCCCCGCGCTTCCCATTTCTGCAGCTTCTATGGGAGTTCGATGGATGATTGGTGTGACAGAAATCGACAAGGGCTCTGCCTACGGCAACATCGACAGCAAGCAGAAACGGAGCGACTGACCCCAGACACATGAGCGCCCGGAGGGGCCCTTGGGGACTGGTGGACGCTGCCAGCCATCCTTAGTGGGACCCAGGGACGAAGCGGGGTGAGCCCCTGCTGGGAAGGCAGTTTGGTCTCCATGCCAGATGGGGAGGAAGATGTTCTTAAATCTTTTATCCCCCCATAATGCTTAAGTGGGTTTTGATTTTCTTTTTGAGTGAGTGTGTGTGTGTGCGTGTAAGGGAAAGGATACATATAAGTCAGAATGATGTGCGGTTGAGTGTGAGCCTTATTTTGTCATCATTCAGAGGGGATCTGAGGCACAGGGGGAGGGCAGGGATGGGGAACAGAGGGGTTCCCCTTCATTCTTTGGTGCTGAGTTTTCTGTACTGGATTGCGAAAAAGTGAAAGGCGCTTTAGGTAAGATGACTAAATTATGCCTCCAAAAAAACAAACTGTTTGGCTCCCTGTGCTATGTGTTTCCACAGACTGCTCCATCCTCCCGTTCCGCCCTCTGCCGTTGTTCTGGGGTTCTGGAAGGCAGTGACCCAGCAGCGCTGCCTGGAGGGAGCGGGGTGGGCTCAGGACACGGGGGGCGGGGTGCTGGATGGGGCCCCCCGGCCACAGACACAGGTGCAGGAACCTGGGGGGGGGGGGCGGTTAAGGGATACGGCAGGTGCTGGGGGACGAGCTGAGCACGTCTGTTGGACGTAGTGAGAGGCCCTGTAAGGCAGCTTTGGTTTTCCCAATCTGCTGGCAATGGAGCCTCCCTGGCCCACGTCTTGAAGGGGTGGGCAATTCCCTGAAGAACCTGAACGGAAAAATAAAGGGCAGGCATCTTGCAGCCATTTGAGAAATGACTTTAAGTGCACTGCTCATCTCAGGAGCAGGTAGAACCTGGGTCCCCCAAACCAATACAGGCTCGTGCAGGAGCCAAGGTATTCCTCTGAGCAGGGTCAGACCGGAGTAAACACCGGCGTATGAGGACCCCCTGGGCATCCACTCTTCTTCCGGGAGCCCAGACTCTCACACCACGAAAGAGGGCTGCTCCTTGACACGCGAGGCCTTCTTTGGAGTAAGGACCACATGCTGGACCTCTGCAAACTGTGCCAGTCCAAAGGGGCCACATGCACAACATGAAAGACAAGCAGTAATATCTCTGGCGGAAAACACTTAGCTACGGGACACGCTGTCCTCTCAGGCCAAGGCACTGATGGCGTTCACACTGGTGGGGATTTAGGGGCACACGAGGTAAGCAGAAGGCTTTCTCCCTGTGCACAGCTACACGCTGCTGGGACAGAGTTCTTCGTCGCTATGCTCACAGAAGAAGGGACAAACTTCCATCCAAAAGTTGGGCATAAACTATTCAGAGTCACGTTTTTAGAGGGTTTGCTCATTTACTCACCAAGGGTTTCCCAAGCACAATGGAACTAGGCAAGCCAGGGAGTTCGGAGAACACCCGAGAGCAGCTCTCTCTGCTGAAGGGATAATAACGTATCATTGACAAGAACTGCAGGAGCGAACAGAGAAACAGATTCTGGCTTAGCTGTGGGAAGGGAGTTTCGGTGAGGCCAGAGCCTGAGCTGACATTTGCAAGCATCCCTGAGAGCAGGGGTGATGAGCCCACGCATCTGCGCACCCTGCGTCAGGCCACAGGTGGGTTTCAAACACAGTCTCCCCCAGAGCAAAAGGACGGAGATTCGTGGGCAGGAGCACGGGGATGACCACTGCAGGCCCTGGGCGCAGCTCAGGCGTCTGTACCCACATTCCCGTATGTCCGCCTGCACCTGGATGTGGGGACTGCTCTGCGCCAGGGACTCCTCGCTCCACAGCAGAGCCGAGCAAGGCAGTCAGGGGGGTCGGTCCTGGCCGCAGCTGCGTGGCCCCCCCCCCACTCCCCCACCGCCCCGGCACTCTGCAGCTCACTCGTGGTCTAAGCCCTTGGGTGAGCCATCTTACCTCGAGTCCCAGTTTCCCCATTTGTAAAATGAGGGCGATCATACCTGCCTCCTGGGTTGTTTCAAGGGTAAAATGAGGCCGTGTATGTGAAGACGCTTTACGAATCCTGAAGCACTAAACACAGAAGGGATGAGAGAGTAGAAAGCTGCCTCCCTGCTGCGACTTCGCAAAATGCTCAGGAACAACCCTGAGGTGTCCAAAAATATGTCACTCCCCCCATGAATATAGTGATCGAGCACTAATAACATATACCCAGCCTTGGCCCTAGAACCTAACACGCGAGCAAAGGCAGGCTGCTCACCAGCGCTGTGGGTCCAGGTCGGAGGAAGGCAGGCAAAATACTCCCCTGGGAAAAGAACTCATCAGCGCTCCTCACAACTGCCTAGGTCGCAAGAGAATGTGGTAGTCTGGGGACACATCCTGCCATCTTTTCAGCTGTCTGGCCCTCCCACGAAGAAGCAATTTGTTAGGAGGTGTGGGCAGCTGGCCTCCCTTCTGCCCCTGTTCCCGTAATGGCAGAGATGAGCACAGTGCCCTGGAGAGACCCGCGCTGGACCCCCTAACCCTCCCAGGATATAGATTTCTTACAGAATTAAAGCCCCATGGAGGTTAAGCCACCTGTAGTGAGTGTTAGTCCCTGGAGGTGCGTCATGGGCAAAGAGCTTCGTGTCCTAACACTTTCATCTCATGGTAGCTTGGGTCAGCCCTGCTCAGAGCCAGCTCCGAGATCCGACGTAGAAGAGAAAAATCATCTTCCTGCACTCTGGAGAGCGATGGCCACTTTCCAGACTTCCCTAAAGCTTTGAGGCAGGGAGTCTGATGCACTTGTAGGAAACCAAGCCCCCAGAGTGACTTTCTTTACTAAAAACACCAGCCATCCAAAACGCAGCTTGCAGCTGGGCAAGTGGACCGATTCGGTGACTGCTGAGTGGACAGGAGTTACCGTGGAGGACGAACTAACACACTCTGTGAGTTAGTCTCTCACCTTGTTTCCTTTTTTTTTTCGAGAGAACACAACCTTTCTCCTGTGATCACATAGTAGTACTGGAGTTATCTTTTTTTTAAAAAAAAAAAAGATTTTATTTATTTATTTGACAGAGAGAGACACAGCGAGAGCGGGAACACAAGCAGGGGGAGTGGGAGAGGGAGAAGCAGGCTCCCCGCCGAGCAGGGAGCTCAATGCGGGGCTCGATCCCAGGAGCCCGGGATCATGACCTGAGCCGAGGGCAGACGCTTAACGACTGAGCCACCCAGGCGCCCCCGGAGTTATCTCTTGACTGCTGTATTCTCTAAATAAATGCATGCAAAACCTTGTACAAGTAGCTACTGGTGTTTAAAAATTACACACATTAATCTTTTCCTAATATGCCTGTAAGTGGATCTGAACGACAGTGATTTAGATGTAAAATCCAACGACAATCAGCCAGGAAGGGTGATGTAGGAAGGGATGACGTGACAGTCACCAAAAGGGGCCCTGGCAGCTTCTGGGTTCTCTCCTGATGGAGCCGAACAGTGGTCCGGCTCGCCCCCATGCAAGACAGATTCGGCTTTGCTGAGGCTTTAGGACTTACTCATAAATATGGACAAAAGGGAAAATTCTGCAGGGTACCTGTTCCCTGCTCAACACGAGGTTTCACCCAGCTTGCCCCAAAGCACTGCTCAGACCATCCACGTATTTGCTGGGCTCAAGTGAGAAGAACAAATACCCGGGGCCCGCCAGTTTCCGGAGCGACCACAGGAGGAATGTCAGTGCCGTGTGAGCTGCTGCCTGTGTTGAAAAGACCACAGGGACCGGGCGGCCCGGGACACTGGCAGGGTGAGTCCCGGGTTCCGGGGCCTCGGGTCCCGCAGGCCGTCCCGTTGGGTGGCCAGTGTTCCCCTCCTTTCACAAGTGTGTCTTACAGCCTTAACCGAAACGGTGCTCACGCTCTGCTTGCGGAGAATGAGGGGCGGCAAGGATGAGGCTCTGGCCGGCGGGCTGCTCATACAGCTGCCTCTTGTTCTCATAAATGCTCTTCCTCCAAACAAAAACGGTTCTAAAGTCTCCTGTTGGAATGAGACACGGGGACTGCCTCGGCTGGGAAAGGACTTCCAGGTTTGGGGGCAAAAGCTGGCTCTCCCTGTGGGCTCAGCGCCGTGCCACAAGGGTGTCCTTCCTCTCGGCCCCCTAGGAGACAGGCTGTAGCTGCTGCATTTGTGAAATGGGAAGGCTCTTTTTTTTTTTTTTTAAGATTTTATTTATTTATTTGACAGAGAGAGACAGAGTGAGAGAGGGAACACAAGCAGGGGGAGTGGGAGAGGGAGAAGCAGGCTTCCCGTGGAGCAGGGAGCCCGATGTGGGGCTCGATCCCAGGACCCTGGGATCACGACCCGAGCCGAAGGCAGTCGCTTAACGACTGAGCCACCCAGGCGCCCCAAATGGGAAGGCTCTTAAGACAAATGACTTCGGGTCAACACACTGGCCTGTGCAGCAGCCCCCGCCCCCCCCAGGGTCAAGACTCAAGGTCGTCTGCTGCCTTTGCCAAGCAATCACTCAGGGCTGCCAGGCCGGCCGCCGAAGCCCCTCGTGTTGGGTTCTTCCCCACCCACAGAAAGACACGGCAGCTGTGCACGTACACGACTGGCTGCATTTCCTAAAAGCATCTTCAGAGATTTAATCAAAAAAACATTTTAAAACAATTTTTTTTTTTAACTTTTTTTTGACAGGATGAATGAGGCTCAACTTACTTCCTTGATCAACATGCTAGACAAGAGGGCAAGTCCCTTTTCAGGGCCAGCCCCTCCACCCTCCGAAAGGAGCCCAGGGGAAGGCTCGGGCAGCACCGAGCGCCCCAAGCAGCACAGCGCCTGACCCATCAACCAGGAATGAACGAGTATCCCAATCTCTAACGCACTCCTGCCACCCTGCCTTGGGGTTTGAGTATTTCCAGAGTTTCCACAAATGTGAACGAAAACCAACCACTTCAGATGTTTCAAGGCTGTCTGTCCTAACACAACGGTCCTGCAGACTTGAGGGGACAGTAGAGGACCGAGCACATATTCCTGCTTCTCTTGACCCATGACATTCTGTCCCCCTTCGCAGCCTTTGTCACGGACAGGTAATGTGTCCGAAACAGAGTATGAGAAGCTTCTAAATAGTTAGCGTAGGTCTCCTTCTCAGAGCGGCACCTCGGCGGGGCAGGGCTGGGCTCCGGGCCCCTCCGGGTACCGAGTCCCCAGGCGCTCAGGGGAGGCCGACGAAGTGAACGGAGCACCGACTTAGGCGCTTCAGTAACTGAAATGGCCCTGTCTTCTCTTGATGCCCTTTCCTAAAGTAAAAATAAGAACCTTTCTTAAGTGCAATTAGGCCAAAATAAAATCCAGAATGTTATACACAGTCAGTATGTTGAAGTTTCAGAGTTAGCAGTAAAAAAAGCAAAGCTTTTCTCCAGGAAAGGATAAGCAGTTCCAACCGAGTCAGTCTTCAGCCCCTGCAGCCTTGTCCTGTTTTAATATTAAGGTTCTGAATTGTTTGAAAAGCACTTATTAAGCACCTTTAGATCTTTTCAGTATCTAGAAAAGTTTCCTAGGGCTGTGTGAGTAAAGCGTTCCACTGGGTAAGACTCAAGATTTTTACCTTTATCACTTTTTTTTTCAAACAAAAGCACAGTCTTGATTTACATGTTGAAGGAACTAGATATTTTTGAAATTTCTGGCATTTCTGTTCTGTTGAATTTTAAGGGAAGAATCAGTACAAAGTTAGGATTGCTAAATAATAATCCCCTTGAATTTGAAAAATGAATTAAATGACACAAATTGCACTCTTTCTTAAAGTTTGTAGTCTTTAGCCAGATGGTTCCCAGAGGTTTCAGGGAATTCGCAGAAGTCACCAATGGAGTTTCAGGATGCCATTCCATCTGTATGTTTGCAAATATGAGGAAGGAAAGCAGTGGAGAATATTGACAAAGTTGATGAACTACTACAGGGTGGCTCGGACTTTTAAAGTTTATACAAAATAACATCACAAAACTACAGAACCCCACACCCTGCCAGGATAGGCCAGGTCTACAATGAGCTAGCTAAGCGCATCTGAGGCAAAAAGGCCAAGGCTCCCTGAGCTGCCTGCGGACAACAGGGACAGTGGGGGGTGGAGCAGAGACTCACACTTTTTTGTCCTGTCCACAGCTGTAGTTAGGGAATGAATTCCTTCAAGTGCACAGTGAACCCTATCGATCTCATACACAAAAATTAACTAAAAATAGATGAATAGATGAATCTAAATGTAAGAGCTGAAACTATAAAACTCTTAGAAGAAAACGTAAATGTGAATCCTCGTGACCTTGGGTCAGGTAATGTTTTCTTAGATACGATCTAAAGAGCATATGCCATAAAGAACAAGTTAATAAGCAAGACTTCAAAATTAAAAACTTTTGTGCCTCAAAAGACACCCTTAAGAAAGTGAAAAAAGACAAGACACAGACCGAGAGAAAAAAACTAGATCATATCCCTGGTAAAGGACTTGTATCCAAAACATATAAAAATCTCTTATAATTCAATAAGAAGACAAACAACCCAATTAAAAGATGGGCAACAGACTTGAACAGACATCTCACCAAAGAGAAATAAATGGCCAACACACACAAGAAACAATGTTCACCACCATGAGCGAAATGCAGATCAAAACCACAGTGAGCTACCATCTCACGTAGAGTGGCCATCATCAGAAAGACAGGGACAAGCCCCAGGGGAGATTGTGGACAGGCGAGAACCCTCACATGGCGCTGCTGGGAATGCAGGACAGTGCAGCCACTGGAAACCATTTGGCAGGTTCTTAAAATATTGAACATGGATTTGCCACATGACCCAGAAGTCCCACTCCCAAGAGAGACGAAAACACCTGGCCACACAAAGACTTGCTTATGAATGTTCAGAGCAGCATGATGCATCATAAACAAAAAATGGAACCAGGAGATGAAGAAATAAAATGTGTGGCATCTCTGCACACTGGAGCATTCAGCAGTACAAAGGAATAAAGTACGTAGCAAGGAACACATATGTACAAAGGAATAAAGTCCCAATGTGTGCTACAACGTGGACAGACCTCAGAAATACCGTGCCAAGTGAAAGATGCCAGATAGCAAAGACCACAGACGGTGAAGTTCTACTTAAGTGAAATGTGCAGAGTAGGCGAATCTAGAGAGACAGAGGTGGTCAGGGGTCGCCCAAGGCCAGGGGCAGGGGTGGGGACCGACTGCAGATGGACACGGGCCTTCCTTCCAGCAGGATGTCCTCAGGCGGACCGGGAAGGACAGCCGCACAAGTACACGGACGATCACTGAACGGACACGTCCGAGACTGTGTGAATCGCACCCCGAAAAGCTGTTTGAAAGGACTGAGAGCTTAACAAAATTCTCAGTGTCTACACATCCCTTAACTTCTTGGAGAGGATCCAGTGCCCTGGAGGGAAGGTGAGTGCGTCGTGCCTGAGAGATGCCTCACCCCGAGGCAGCTGCTAGGGGTCAGGAGGGAGTCTGTAAGCTTCTCAAAAGAGTTCAGGAAGCTCTAAGGTCAATCTTTTAAAAATTTAATAGCGAAAAGAAGCTAAAGAACACCATCAATGACATATACCTTGGGCTATTTTAGAAAACTGCTGAAACGCTGACATGCTGAAAAAGATGCTTCCTTGTCAAGACGTCATTCAGCCGCACTTAACACTGACCTCGCACTGGCGCGTCCTGGTTTAAAGGTCAACGGCTTCCAGCACGTAGTGTCTCTACTGTCCCCCAGCCTCCTCTGCCAGCGGACCGTAAGAGACTCTAAAGGGGCCTCCGGCATCTGCGGTGGCCCTTCCGTTAGCCCCTCGGGCTTCTCAGCAAGGAGATCCTCCATCCTGCGGGGCCCCCAACCCAGGGCTCACCTCTAGCGCATCTGGTTGCGCCCCCTTCTGTACAGGAACCCGTGAACGGAGTGGCGGACCTCGGTCTCAGATAATGTGTTGGCTCTGAAGCTGACAGCCAGTAGAAGACAATATAACTGGGCTTTCCTAAAATAAACCATTTATTGAAAAAAGAACCTTTTTCTTAAATTTCATTAATCAGCCTTTGCATAACAAACCTGTGGCTTGCCGCCAACAACAACAAAAAGGTAAGGTTTCACAGTCAGTGCACTCGACAAACAAGAGTTTCACAACAAGGCCCAGGACACCTGATAACACTACAACTGCTTTTGAACCCAGGAAGGTCAAAATACTACGCTGATGTCACGGTTCTCAGTCCCACGAGAAGCAGGTGACAGAGCGACGGTCCGTGGACAGTAGTAATGGCACTTAACATGCAGCGTCTTTACCTCGTGGACCCGTCACTCGGAAGGGCCCCGGGCCACGTCAAACAAACAGGAGCAGCAGGAGAAGTGACGCCTGTCACCTGTGCAGCCTTCAGTCTTGGAAGCTTAAAAAGGCTTATACTGCTTCTCAGCACAGTCTTTATGTAAATATTACATACAGTAGTGATTACGAGAACTCTCCGAGCACACACACTACCAGGCCGCGGACCGACGAGCTTCATTCTTCATCCGTGCAGACCTGCGAGAGAGGCAGGAGAGAGCTGAAGCCCATGGGCGGCAGGCACACGACTTACAGGTTAAGTCACCGCCGCCTCGAGGACCCCGGCTCGGAGCCGGCCCGACGGCAGGCTCAGCTCGTGCAGCCGGTGACGTTGGCCAACTGGCCACTGAGGGCACCTTGCAGAACGCATCTGTACAGTATCGAGTTGACACAAACTGTCTCAACAAAGAAACGACTGTGTTTTTAATTACAAATCCCTGGTATCTACATAGCAAATCCAGCCACTGGTTCCTTAATTCCACTCACCCCGCTCTCCTCACCTTCCCTCCCCCCGTCAGGGGCTCCCCTGCAGGGCCCTTTCAGCGAAGCTTTCCCAGGGTTCCCTTCTCACCACATTTCTCCTCGGAGTACTCTCCCAACAATGTGCTGTCTTCTGGATCTGCATCCGTGCCCTGTTCAATCCCAGGTGTGAGCCCTCGTTACCTACATGCCCGTCTGAAATCCCGAAGCAGACGTTCCAAGCACGCCTCAACCATAACATACCGAAGAGGAAACCATGACCTCCCTGCCCCGACCGTCAGCCAGCTGCCTCTGCACCCCTCCTGGCCGACGGGGTCTCTAACCTGGGGACCCAAGCCAGGGCCTGGAAGCAGTGCTAGACCCCTCCCCTTACTCGCCTTTCTCATCCCATCAGCTATTCAGTCATGGCCATTTTAACCCCCTAAATATCACTTATAACTCGCCCCTAACCTCCCATGCCCAGCCCACTAGCTGTAGCAGCAACTTCCTAACCACTATGCCTCCAGAAGGATCATTCTAAAACATCATTTAATCGTGTCATGCTTATCATAAAACTGAAACTCCTTCATGGGGCTCCTGTTCACTTTTGCAGCCTTACCTTTGACCATTTTCCACATCCTGTGATCCATCTACACACAGTTCCTCAACCGTCTCACCCTCGTTAGCCTGCCGTACCCACACCTCCCTGCCCGGCCTACCCACACCCTCCCAAACAGCTCAGGCATCTCATTCCAGAGAAAGCAACAACGGCTGAGATCGCCTGGCTGGATGAAATCGCTCTTCGCAGTGACCCGACAGCATGGCGTACATGCCCTCATCCCAGCTCGGAACACAATGCTCCGTCACTACTGAGCCCTACACTCTCAGGAGTAGAAACTATGTCTTCCACCCAGTCCCATTTAAAATTCCATGTAACAGTCCCAAGTGTACCATAAGCACACCAGGATGGATCAAGCAGAGAACCTCAATGAACATTTACTGGAAAAAAAAAAAAGATACAAAATTCCCTGGCATAATACATTTAGCTCCTTTCCATTTCAGATATAGATACAGATATTTTATATCTAAGTTTCCAAATTTCCTTCAGTGCCAGATACAAACAGAACTCAAACACTCAAACATTAAAAAGACTACACAGCTATCTGCCCAACCTTGACGAAGGAATGGTCGAGGAGCTGGCTGGCCGTCCACCTCATCCTGGGCTCACTTTCAAGGCAGTGAGAAAGGAAGTCCTTTCCTTCCGGGCTTAATCTTTCAGGGATCGGTGGCTTGTGCCCCATTCCCACTTTATACATAATCTGAAAGTTGTGTTCATATTCATGCCAAGGTCTCTAAAAAAAAAGGGGGGGGGAAAGCAGGTTTAATGGCCATAAAAAAATGAAACTACCCAATCTTTTCAGGCATCTCAATGTTAATAAATACCCAGAGACCAGCAAGCTTTTACTCACAGGGCCAATTAGTATTTTAGGCTTGCGGGCCACATAATCTCTGCCACAGCACCTCAATTCCCCTCCTGTGGGCCTGACTGCAGCCACAGAAGATACATAAATGGATGGGTGTGACTGAATGCCAGTAAAACCTTATTTACAAAACCAGCTGGTCAGCACAGTCTGCCTACCCCATCTGGATGTTCTATTAGTGCAGCGTTATCTAGAAGCCACCGTCATGCAAATAAAAAATGTAATATATAAAATGATACTAAAATGTCAACAAAACATAAAAAACTCAACAGTTCTCTCAGAGGGACATCACTACGCCACCTTGTTGAATAATGAACATCAACTCCTAAAAGCGCAAAGCTCTGGTTATATTACACATCATAAAACATAAGAATAAAATGCTATTTCGTTCAGCAGTCACAAGGTATAATACATTTTATACCTTACACAAGGTATAATACATATATTACTAATAACACTTGAGAGGTTTCTTACATTTTCTGCTTTATAAGTGATACCACCATACACACATACAACAGTCCCTTTATACATCTGTATAGCTGTTCATTAGCAGTATTTTCATCAAAAGATACACTTTTGGAATTTTCAGATAGGCAATCATACAGAACATTCTTGTGCTCTATCTAGCCATCCTTCCCTCCCTCTCCTGGAGCCGCTGCCAACGGCTGACCCTCCTCCTGCCTCCTTCTGCCTCGCCCGAACGCCATGTGGTTGGAATCACACTGCATGCACGTGGCGCTTCCAGATTAGCTTCTTTCTCGTCGGCAGTATGCTATTACAGTTCCTCCGCGTCGTCCTCTGGGCTGGACGGCTCATTTCTTGTCACTGCTGCAGAATACCCCGCTGTCTGGATTAGCAGTTTGCTCATCCGTTCACCTACGGAAGGACACCTTGTTGCCTCCAAGGCTGGCAATCATGAGTCACATTGCAGTCGCGTGCTAGTGTTTGAGTGGACAGAAGTTTCTAGTTTCCCGTCTTTCTGTAGCGCCTTGCTTCTCCATGTTTTCACTTGAGCTTCCTACATTTTTTATTCACTCACCTAAGAGTTCTCTAAGTCATAAATCTTACAAGTATTCGGTTCCTAGTTTGTCACTTGTCTTCACATTACTGTATCTTTTGATAGGTCGCATCTTTTATATTTAGTCACGTTCTCTAGTTAGCAGAAAATGTGTCCATGGTATTTATAATAGCTAATAAAACCATAATTACAGCTCTGTTCCTGTGAAGTGCCCTCCGGGAGTTTCTCCTCCAGGTGTGGGCTCTGCTTACCTTGCCTGTCACCATCTCTATGACGACACACCCCAGACTCCAGATGTCCGCGGCACGCCCATGGCCTTCTCCTTTTGCGCGAGTGATGACCTCAGGAGCCATGTATGCTTTAAAAGTCACAGATACGGTGATAGAAATGGGTTATAAACACAGCACCCCACAGTAATAGAGCCAAGCAAGAAATTAATATTGTGTAGTACTCCACGTAAATGAAACAACTAATTTGTTGGGGCGGCGGGGGGCAGAGAGGACGTTCTCCAAGTTACGTAATAGGAAACATTGAAACTAACAGACATTTCAAATAAATTTTCTGAATGGACATTTTAGGGGCTGAATTATTACCTAAAGGACAATTTTTGAATGGCAAATCTTCAGATAAACTGTATTCACAGTAAAATATGAAATTTAATGTGCAAAAAAAGATGTAAAATTCCATGACACTGAACAATCAAAACAAATAATCACCACATAGACAAGTCCCTTTTTAAAGGCACAATAAAGCAGACTGGTGGGGAGCCTGCCAGGCGTGGGCTTGGCTGCGCGGGTAGCACATTCCCGTGTGCTAAGATATTCATTGACTTCTGGGTGTGCCTACCCACTCCTTTTCCTTTAAAAGGGCCAATAATGCTCCAAACTTCCTGCCTCCTTTAGAGAGGCATGAATTGTCACAGGTGTTGGACAATAAAAGCGTTATGTTCTTAAAAAAAAAAACAACCCATACTGCTGTATTTAACATACTGCTGTGTTTTGACTAGAATAGTTTTAATAAGCCCCACGTGAACAACAAAGATAGGTTTTCTGGGAAGAAAGAGAGGCCTTTCCTCCCTCGTCCACTTCAGGGGCAGAGGCGAATTTGTGCGTCTGAGACGTGCTGGCAGATGGAAGCATGTACTCGAAAGCCCTCCTCCCTCCTCCCTGGTCCGTGCTGACAACAGAGGAGCCGGGAAGCCCAGTCAGCAAGCGCGCTGCAGTGAGTCACCTCGGCAAAGACAAATCAAGCCAGTCCCCACCTGCTGTCCCCAGCGTGCTATTCACTTCGCCCGGCATGGTCTGCGCGTTGTTCTTAAGCTTTACTGAGCATCCGAAATCGCCCAGCTTGATGAGTCCGGAGGAGGTGAGGAAGATGTTGGCACCTAACAACAAACAAGCGCTCGTCGGGCTCAGGAACACGCGGACAGCATTTTCAGCTACACGGCAGCCCCAATTCCCAGGAGTGTGAGTCACAAACCAAATAATGTCAAGGTTGATAAAACCTGACTTACGAAGCACAATCATAGAAAGATTTTCAGCCTTGTTCACAAATGTGAATACAAGGCAAAGACATTTTCGTATCAGTACAGACAGCTTTGAACAGAAACACCAGCACAGATTCTAACGCGGAAGACACAGGGAGAGCCTTCCACAGGAGTTACTCGTAAGCTACAATGGCTTGTGGTGGCCTCGTCTGAAGACCAGAGTCGCGAACAGGGACAGGAAGCAATGTGCAGTGAGAATGTGCGCACACACTGCTGTTCTCTGCAGGCCTGGCTGAGGCTGCCCTGGGCTGACTTCGCGCTGAGACGGCAGAGATGCTTCCGGAGCCTCCTTACGTCTCTCAAAGCAACACACACGCTTCCCTCGGACTCTAGCTGGACTCTGGGGTCACTGCTCATGGCTCCAGGCAGCTCTAGGCTACAAGATATTGTTGCCCCAATGGGGCCACACATCGCCGGCACTGTGCGTCCAACGGCACCTTTCTCAGAAAGCATTACAGAGCCACTCAAGTTAGACAGCCAGTCACACAGTGAGCTGACGTCTAGCACATAGTCCTCAGCGCCTGAGTGCTCCCAGCACAGACGGTCCCCACAGTGGACTCTACGGTGCGAACTTCACGACCCTGGAGCTAGTCCACATCTGCATACTTGCCATACTGAATCGTAAAAAATATCACAAGCACACAAGTGAACAGACTTGATTCAAGGACCCTGAGGAATTCTCTTCATGGCCATGGCTGATGACACAGGAAGGTCCCATTTCGTGACAGGGGTCAGAGACTGAGTTCAGGTGTCTGCGGCAGAACACCTGGAAACAGGCCATGCCGGGGCCTGACAAAGAGCCAATTAAACAAATGCTCAGAACGATCCCAGGCAGCAGAGCAATGTGGAAGATGGGCAGGTGGGGAGGCAACAAGGCTGGTGGGTGCTGGGGACTCAGGGGGAGCCACTGGAGGGAGAACGGACGATCCTTACACTCAGACCAAAGCAGGTTCTGGAGTGATCCAGCCCCGCCCTAGGTCAAGCACCTGGTCGGGAGCCAGCCAATTCTAGAGTGAACGTGTCTAGGCCGGCCTCGGACTATGTGACAGAGTGGAATCCTTCAGTCTGGGGCCCATCAGAGACAAATAATTTGTCACTTTCATCATCCCCAGTTTCCCCAAATACAAAGGTCAGGCGCAAATGCCAGAGGGACAGTTATGAGACGAGCATTGACTATTGCCCTCAAGCCAGAAGAGAAAAGCACTTCGAATCAATCAACATGACCAAGTCGGTTGTTAGCAGAATCCTACACGGGAGGACGTTGGTGTCAATAAACCTTGTCTCCCAAAACAGAGCTTACACTAGCATTTCAGATTCACTGTCGCTTTACATATTCACGACACTCATATGGAAACACCTCAGAGTCTCGACATGGAGGAAAGGATGCTCTGATCGTGAATGTCTAGTAAATCTACAAGGCTGGCTAAAGCAGCCTACAAAAAACCGAATTTCATTCTTGGGGAAACAGATCTCAATGAAAACAGCATTATGCAGAGAGACAGAACAGACGTCTCTGCTCATGGATGGGGACGTGTGTTCCACAGTCTCTCGATCCTGGGTTCTTTCTGGAAGTGTATCGACAGCAAAAGCACTTCCTTCTACAGAAACGATGTGTGGGAGTGGGACCGAGTGTCTTGGTGGCACCTACTATGCGGACGGCACGTAATCTGGTCTCCACGGCAGCCAGGTGGGGGTGAGGATTACCTTTGATGTCACGGTGAACTATGCCGTGCTCATGGAGGACATTGATTGCGATCGTGATCTGCTTTGAATACAGCCTGATGACGTGCTCCTGAAGCCCCAGCCTCGACACCTCTTCTAACGTCCCCTCGTCACAGTACTCCATGAAGATGTACATTTCTTCCTGTGGGAGGAAGAAGATGCAGGTGTGTTTACATGTACACCAAGGGAAGAATCTGGACAACGTCACAGGTTGCCCCCCAAAGGAATCTTCTTTCTAATGGTAAGCTACACTCATCATCCTCAACACTGAACTTGTCTGAGAACAGTCAATCCTCACTCCTACACAGAGGTGTCTGCCTGCCTCCTGTCTGGAATTATACAGCTAGTCGGGGTAAGAGTGTCTTCTCCAAATCACAGGTGATAAATTATCTATAATCCTCCGAATTTAAAGTCTGCTATATAATCTCAGACAGGGACCAACAGGGCTGTCCCTATCAATGTATTATTAAGTACTGAAACACATCCTTTTCAGATATGAATTTATTTGTGAAAACATTAAAAATCACCACTATTCAACTTCCCCTGGAAGTTCAGACTCCACCAAGATGCTCCAAGTTATCCTCTTTCCCTCCAAGGGTTTACTTCTAAACACAAGGGGGGAAACGAATTTGAAGTTTTAACTTTCTCATTTCGCTACGGTTCCTTAAATACACATAAAAGAAAAATCAGCATTACTGGACAGTGCACTCAACAGTGGTTCAGTCAAAAATGGGGTGAAAAAAGTAACACGCTGTGTAAGGGGCATTTTAGAAGAATCTTCTGATCGGCAGGATGGGTTTCAGTGCTTTATAATGTCGGGTTAACGACTACAGTCTACAACTTACATTTTAGGAAGAACTCCTCTAGTTTCAGAGAGAAGGCAGAAATGATGTAACTCATGGAGATTTCCTGATAATTAGGCAAAGTTACTGTGCTCTGAAATGAGAAGACCTGCGATGTAGAACAGGACTCCGACTGTGCCCTTACTGATTCCTCACACAAAACCGCGTGATCAAAGTTGGCTTACTCTATGAAGCTCCACACCAAAATACCGAACCAGATTGGGGTGTTTGATGCCCTCAAAGATTTTCAATTCGTCTGCAGTTTCCTTGATAGTTTTGTGGTCATTAGGCTGAAATCGAATCTGTAAAGAGAAAACCGTTGATCAGCGCCGGTCCCGTCACGAACCAGAAACAAGACACCTTTACCCACGAGGGCCTCCTGACATCTGCATCATCCAGACGCACGGGACTGTGGTCAGTGTGTCTATGACTTGACTTGGAGTCTTTCTTTGCTTTGTCATTCCAAGTGAATTAAACATGCCTGCTTTGGAATATTTGGTGAGAGACCAGCTAATAGGATCATTTTCATAACTGCAAACTGAATTCACAAAAACATTAAACATTCTGAGATCACAAGTGTATAGGTTCTGGGAAGATAAAAAGATGTGAGATGACTGTGCCCTTAACAAGGTTACACAGGGCCACATGCACCCCAGTGTTTATGGCAGCAATGTCCACAAGAGCCAAGCTATGGAAAGAGCCCAGGTGTCCACCGATAGATGAATGGATAAAGAAGACGTGGTCCATACATGCAATGGAATATTACTCAGCCATCAGCAAAATGAAAGCTTGCCATTTGCAACGATGTGGATGGAAACAGAAGGTATTATGCTAAGCGAAATAAGTCAGAGAACAATGATCATATGATCTCACTCATATGTGGAATTTAAGAAACAAAACAGAGAATCACAGGGAAAAAGGAAAAAATAAAACAAGATGAAATCAGAGAGTGACACAAACGATAAGAGACTCTTAATCATAGGAAACAAACTGAAGGTTGCTAGAGGGGAGGGGGTAGGGGGATGGGGTAACTGGGTGATGGGCATTAAGGAGGGCACGTGATGGAATGAGCACTGGGTGTTCTCTGCAACTGATGAATCACTGACCTCTGAAACTAATAATACATTATATGTTAACTAACTGAATTTAAGTTTCAAAAAGAAGTTTACGACTGGGGCACCTGGGTGGCTCAGTCAGTTAAGCGGCTGCATTCGGCTCAGGTCATGATCCCAGGGTCATGGGACAGAGGCCTGCATCGGGCTCCCTACTCAGTGGGGAGTCTGCTTCTCCCTTTCTCTCTCCTCACTCATGCTCTCCCTCTCAAATAAATAAATAAAACACAAGAGCAGGGGCAGAGGTGGGGAGGAGAGGCAGAGGTAAAGGGAGAAGCAGGCTCCCCGCTGAGCAGGGAGCCTTCGATCTCCGCACCCCGAGATCATGACCTGAGCTGAAAGCAGACACTTAACTGACTGAGCCACCCAGCCGTCCTAAATAAAATCTTTTTTTAAAAAAAAAGAAGTTCGTGACCCAGCGGGAACAAGGTGGTAGAGGCGGTGCAGGTGAGTGTCTTCCCACGCAGGAGCTGCGAGAGGGAGGGCCACGGCAGCTCCGGCCTCTTCCCCCATAGGCTCCTCTGCCCCTCGAGTCCCAAAGGATCTCCTCCTGAGCGATTACAGTGTTTGCTTCCCTGACGGGCCTCCTCAGGTTTTCCCTGCTCTCCCCCATCGTACCTCCAGCTATTGAAATGCTGCTCATTTCTGAAACTGACCACAAATGGTAACTTTTCCGCCAACAGTAAGACTGTTACCACCGCCCTCTCAGCCTTCAGCTAACTTTCTGGCCTCCCTCTGTATGGCACTTAGCACACCTGGGTGGAGGCAGAATTATCTGTGCACCGGGTTTGGGCGTCCTCACTGGAATCGGACACTCCGTCATCCCAGGGCATCTGCCTAGATGACTCAACATGGAGGCAGCCAAGCTAGCTCTAGGTGCTAAGAACAGCCTCGAAAACGAGCTTCTTCACCAAACCTCTATCACACAGAGGCTTCAAACCAAAAGGCCCCCCACAAGGCCAGACCACTCACCTCCTTCATAGCCATCAACTCGCCTGTGTCAACACTGATACAGGTGTAGACCTTCCCATACTGCCCCTCCCCTGTGAACAGAACAAACACACTGCTCTCAGTCACCAAAGCGAGGCCATTTTAAGTCACTCAGATGTATAATAATCTTCCCCAAGTCTGGTTCTATATTTATATAATCTACAATTATCTACCATTGCAAGACCCAAAATGTTTCTGAACATTCCCCAATGACTGAAGGCAATCTCTTGGCTGTGCCTTCCCTGTAAAAATCTAGAGTAGAAGTGACTTTGGCAAACCCGAGGAGGGGCATGAAGGGCACCCTTCTGAGCCCTTACGGCCCTCAGGGAGGTCAGGGCCGGGGGTCAGGAGTAAGCCCGGCCACCGGCTAACTACGCCTCATTGCTGCACGGCCCGGGCTGTGTGGGAGTGGATATTCAACCAACACATCTTTGGGGACATTAAGCGAAGGGGATATATGACTAAGCCTGATAACAAGAATTGATAAAATTTATAAAGCACTTGATTTTTTCAGTGTTTTCTGCCCTGATAGCTCTACGGAACGCTGAGGGTTTCCTGGGGGCTCACAGAGTCCTATTACTACAACTGTGTTGGCCTCTTCAGACCTAAACACTCCCTGGAGAGATGCATTTAAAAGACGGAAGGGTCTGAAACATGGTCAGGCTCCTTCTGTCACACGAGCCACCAGCAGTTATTTTACAAGAGGCGCTTCACCTGGAAATTAATTAATAGGCAATGTTTTAGGGAAGACTGTCTCTATCTGTACCCAGTCTCTCTTCAATAATGTGCTGGAAGGAATAAAGTCATAAGAACATCAACTGGAACTAATGGGTAAAGTTTATGTAGTTCGTCCACTGGCAACTTCTGAAGTTATCAAGCAAAATGATTCAATTTAATGAACCATTTTAAAAAATCTTTCTAAAATCTTCTCTTGTGCTGCTCTTAGAACACATTTTACAGACACATTATTTATACAAACTAAAAAACAGAACCCTCTGCAAAAGATATGCCATGTTATAAGAGAAAAGGACCAATTACATGATTTGGCCTAAAGACATGTAACTCTTGCCATTTCCAACAGAGGTTCCTCAATTTCCTTACCAATTTTGTTTCCTCTTTGCCACTTGAAGGTCACCTTCCTCAAGCCTACGTGCATAACGTTATCGTAAGATTTAGGGGTATCACACACTTGACCAATGATATTCTTTCTCCTCATTTCTCGATACCTCTTTTCTTCAAACAAGCGGACTGACTTCTGGATAGCTTCTATGGGTCCTTGTTTGGAAGCGCTGTCTGCAGGGAGAATCACAAAGTCAGTAGTCCCAGTCACCACAGCGAGTCAATGTCCAGCAAACAGTAATAGAAACAGAGCAATACACATGAGCACTCCAGCACAGCACGGCTTATCGTCCTCTAGTCAGATACCCAGCAGGTGCGTTCAAGTCCATTGCAATCCAACAGCTCCAGAGGACACCACCCACTGCACAGACACATACAAAATACGGGCCAGTAAGGCAGAGCCGATGACTTCCTCCCTGCAGACTGCTGCTCAGACAGACATTGCAGTGACTTCCCATTTGCCTCCAGTCTCTCTGGTCTCCGAGCCACTCTTGTTGGCCAGAACTGTCTTACTAACAGGTAAAACCTGATCATGTCCCTTTCCTACTTAAATTTATTTCATGGTTCTCAACCTGTTTACCAAAAATCCAAGCCCTTTCTATGGCATTCACGACCCTGCAGAATTTGGACCTGGTTTATCTTTCCCAGTTCACTTTTGTCAGTATTCTCCTTTTCTTCCCCTACCACAGGCCCCAGACGAACCAAACTGAACAGACTCATATAGAACACTCTAAGCCGTTTCTCACTTCAAGCTTATGTCACACTCTCCTGCCTGTCTAAAATGCTGTCTTCCCACCACCGTGCCTGGGGAGTAGATCTCACGCATCACAGCTCCGCTGAAAGACCACACCTTTTCTCGGGAGCCATCTCTGGAGAGAAGCGAATTAAGTTGTCCCTTCTCTGGAAAGAGTCCAGAGCAAAGGCTCTGGAACCAGAATGCCCGGGTAAAATCCTGGCTTCGCCATTTTCCAGGTGTTTGAAAATGGGCAAGTTACCTGACTTCTTCACATATCAAATTCCTAATCTGTGCAATGAGGGTAATAATACCTCACGGACAAGCACTACTGTGAGTATTTAGTGAAATCATATGCGTAAAGCGCTAAGCCCTGGTGCCCGGGACACGGCAACACTCAGTAAGATTTAGCTACTGTTACTACTGTTCCTTACCTTCTCCTCAGGCTCCACATCTCTAGTTTTTCCACTTATTTTACCATGACCTACAGTGAAAAATAACTTCTACACATACAGAGATCTAAACAACAGTTTCATAAAACGATATTACTCTTACCACATGTGATTCAGACTCCATCCTATTTTTTTTTTTTTAACGCGGACTGTACAACCCATCGATGGGTCACACCTGTCATGTGAAAAGCACTGCCTTAGATGTGTCCCCTTACATACTCCTCATTCTGTATCCTCACTATCTAAGAGCCTGATTTTTCTGGCCAACGAAGAGATCAAGGAGGACGAGGATGGCTGTGAGGTTAATTTGAGAAGAGAAATTCCCCAAGGTTTATAATGTTCTAATTATAGGTTCTTACTACAACCATTTCTTAAAAACATGAATCGCTGTTTTACCTCAATATATGACACATCAGGTCTCCTGGGCACAACAAGATTTCACAGCTATGAGCCCATGGACTCCACTGTCAAATATTTCTGGGAAAGGCTTTTTTTTTAAACAGTAAAAATTTCTCAAGATTTCTCCATCTTTGTTAATGCAAACTGTAACTGTCCTGAGAGTTCCCAAGTCCTCTTGACCACAAAGCATTTGTTTTGAAAATTATCACAGAGACCTGGCATGCGTGCGAAACTACTCGTGACGTGGGAGCCACTGGAGAGACTCTCTTCCCCGTCACCCAGGCTCCAGCCCATGGATCTTCCTGCCCTAAACCCGCCGCACACATCTCGCCTGCCCCAGGCCTGGCAGTCATTTCTCGACTTCATTCCTTTTTTGAAAATCCCACCTTAGTCTGGTATCTGACACTGCATGACTGTAATGATATGCTAACCCATCTCCCCATTTCTTCCCCACTCCGGGCTAGCAGCTTCCTCCACCCCAGGGTCTTCCTAGCTCCTTCTCCCCACTCCCCGAACACACCAGGTGCCCAAGAGGCTGCAGGGCTGCCTGCCATCTCTGGGAAAGGCCTTAATCACTTAGCTGTCACTGAAAGACTGGCCATGGTCTGACTTCCCCCAGTCCCTTCAAGTTCACCTCCATTTACTGCTACACAATCACTGCGCCTCCCTCCAAATGTGTTTTTATCCTGTACTTTTCCTCCAGGCTTGATGCAGACCAGTTTTTCCTTCAAGAGTCAGCTCAAGCCTCACCCTTCCATGACATCCCCCGACTATTCCCGGCTTTGGTGGACAACATACTTCCAAGGGGCGATTGTCAGGTAAGAGCACCGGACTTGGAGACAGAAGCAGTGTGCGCTGATCCCAGCTCTGTCAGTTATCACCTTGGCCCAACTATTTGGCTTCTCAAAAACATTATCATACAGCGTAAGACATGAATAGTTCTTCATTTCACAAAGATTATTATATTCCTACGCCCACCCAAGGTGACTTACATAATCAACCACCATGACTGCTTGAAGAATACAAAGATGAATAAAACATGTTCCAGATCCAAAGGAGCTTATAATTTATTGTAAGAAATAGGAAACGCATACAAACACAGTATACATAGGAAGTAATGTCACAGGTATAAAAGAGATCACAAAATATTAATGTAAATGGACTAATAATTCAAAAGCTAAAGCATATTTTAGCTGAAACGTCTCACTTTATGCTTAAACATCTTAAGTTCAACGTTCTCTCTCTTACCCTTCGTCTGGCTGATAAGTGTCCGAAGTTCCCAGCTTCTTCGAGCTGACCCACCTGAATCACCTTTTGGATATGCTGGTTCTGGAAGAAGTATGTTTTTCACACAAATTAAGATTTATGGAACAAATATGCTTACGTAATCGAAAGCAAGACTGAAATGGTGCGTGGCAATGATTAGTTACCATCAACCTGTCCTTTCTGGTCATTAATTTCTATTTGACGTGAGTGTGAGAAGCTATCTTGACAATCAATTCTAGAAAACTATACCAAACTAAGAAGTTGTCATGATTACATGTTACATGATTACATTATGTTACATGATTTTAACTATATAAACCTTCCATAAATAACAAGACATCAGACTACTGAGCGGAAATTAGATTCTCTGGGGACCCCCCTCAAGAGGCCTGGCATTATAATAAAGCCTCAGTGTATCATTAACAAACCTACTACAGGTTTGTATTTTTAAAGAAAATAAGAGTGCTTGGCAATTAAAGTATCAGGAATAATTTTCTTTGAAAAGCAACAAAAGTAGACCTAGAAAATGCAAGTACAGCTAAAAAGGCATCTATAGTAAAAAGCCAACATGTTGAATATCAAATGTTCTCCGGGAGCTGTCACCTCTTTCTCACTCTTCATTTCTTTCTGAGGCATAACCCATGGAAACTGGTAAACTGAGGCAGAGGATTCAGCCGGTTGAGACCAGAGTCTGCGCCTCACACACTCACCATCGCGCTCCTCTGTGGGGCTTGAGTGGCGGCTCAGGGACCGAAACTGTAACTCGGCGGCTATGGAAGCCAACCGGTCGTTCTCAGGGACGCTGGAACCCCTGTTTCAAGATTTTTTTAAAAAATTGAGCTGTCAATTCAATGGAACTCAAAATGAAAGATCTGGGAGATTCTTCTAGAGCGGTAATTCTCAACTAGGGGTAATTTTGCCCGCTGGGGAAACCTGGTATCAAGTGAGTACAGGATAATGCGACGGACAGCCCCCAAGATACAGAATTAGGCACCCAAAGTGAACAGCGCTGCTACTGGGAAACCCTTCTCTGGAGCTGGGAAGGACAGTCGGATTTTTATCCTCCGCTGCTGGCACATGAGAACCTGACTGCGTAACGCTCTGTTTTAAGTTAAAAACAACAAAAGTACAAACAAAACAGGATTTATTCAAGGGTTACTGACATGTGTGGAAAGCTCCACCATTTAAGCCCAGGAGGGATAAAAATTATTAGCCAAACAGAGCTAATATTTAAAATTCTGATCATACTATGTATTTATGTACTTAATTCTATTTAAAGTGTTAAAATTATTACATGATTCAAAAGATTTCAAATCTCTTACTAAGAAAATGCAAGGGCACACTTAATGATTTTTCAAGCAGTCGCCAAGCAAAGGGGCAGAAGAGCAGGAAGCTTAGCATGTAAAGAACAAAGTTAATTTGCTGCTTTTCCAGAATAAAGTTAAGTGTGTTTAGAAATCCAGAATGAATCCATAGAGTAAAACCCAGAATTAAATAAGGGAAGTCTTAAAATTATAATTCAAATAATCCAAGATAAGTATGGCCTAAGTTTATTAACAAGTTTCATGTGTATGAGCGATACCATGCTCCTTTCCATCAGATGCTGAATAGATTTAAGGCGACAGGGTTCTACTGAACAGATGTTCACAAATTATGAAGTATGCACTGCTTTTCTATTTCCCTAAACTCTCAAATCTAGCATAATTGTTAAGTCTGAAGAGAGGGGGACATCCTCTATCGCCATGGGGTTCATCAAAAAGTCTTGATGCCATTTCATGGAAAAATCACAGATACTGAAGTGAAGAGACCCGCGACTCCTAAAGCCACACCCAAGACTGTGTTGCCAAGCAGAGGTCACACGACCCCTCTATTTTCCTGATCCCCCAGAGATAAAATTAGCCAATTCCACATCCTCAGAGATTTTTGCTGGGCAAAAAATATACTTAAAAGAAATAGTGTGCTGGTGAATGTTTAACTACTAGCTGTGGAGTTCTACAATTTCAGTGGTGTAACAACCGGCTTGCAAAATCCCTGAAAAATTAACAATCAGGCTCACAAAGCAGTAAGAGCCCAGCCCCAACAAACAGAACACTGTAGAAAAGTTTTATAAACATGGTAAGATCACTAAAGCCCAGACTATTTCCTAAGTCAAACCAAATCAAATCAAAACATTCAAAGGCTGCTGTGGGGCACAGTAAGACTTCACTCACAGGGCTGACGGGTCTCTAGGACGGGAAGGGCCACACACCGTGAGGTGGGGGCCTTCCTGCTGATGCTGGAAGTCCTGGCCATCATTCAGCTTCCCCCCCGCAGCCCGTTCACAAGCGCCGGGCTATACCAGGACGTCGGCGGGGCACGTGCCTCCACCTCGGGGTCTGTTGCACAGGCCCACCACAAAGGGGCTGTTCAGGCCCAAAGTTAAACTGAACAGGAGCCGGGCTCAAACGCAGGAGTGCGGCAAACCACCATCGGCTAAGCGCATCTCCACCTGGCCTTGCTGTCCTCTGCCCACCATCACCTACACACCACCAGAGAGTCAAGAGATCGTGATTCCTTTGTAAAAAATGGCCTTCGAGATGGCACACTGTGATGGTGGTAAAATTTCTATGTGTCAAGAATCATCCAAAAGATGAAGAATACTTATGAAATGCTACTCACAATGGACTGAAAACAACCTGCACAAAGCCGAAGACTAAATGCACATGAAGGCTGACCACACGTACTTTACTTTTACACTAAAATACACTTAACGTACCACACCTCCAGCTCACAAATGCCTTAAGCCACAGTTCAGGAACCTCTACAAAAGTGGGGGGCGTTCCTCCATTTTCTAGTTTTGCAGGAATGGTGTGCAAATGTGGATGCAGCGGGTCATGGTGAAGTGCTCTCCGCCCCTGTGTCTGCACGTGAGGGCAAGTGGCTTCCCTTCACCCTGAGTTACACTTACAAAAAAGTAGTTTCAGTGCCTCCTTCAGGGACAGGAGGGCATATGTGGAAATATTTGCCATGAAATGCTCTCAACATAAAAATGAAGAAGGTAAATGGGAATCTGTTTAATAGTAAACTGTTAATTGTCTTGGTTGACAGCTTAAGCTGTAAAATACGTTGACTTTTCTTAGATTATAGATGTTTATCACTACAAATTACGAGCAGTTATTATTTTAATGAATGAGAAGGATGGAAATGTTTGTAGAAATTTTAGACTGTTACAAAGTCAGTCTAAAGACATTTTAGTGTTTCTTCAATTCTAAAGCTATACGTCATCTTTCTGCCAACAACATACTAGTATTTTTTCTTTGGAGCAAGATACAGGGCACTGAGTTCCTTCACAGTTTCATCTTTTTTGCTCAGATGACCCTCAACCCATAGAGTTTTATTTGACTCTATCCCCATCTTTATCGGAAGATGAGAAGAGTACCAGTGTACCCCCTCTGCCAGACGTAAGGGGAGAGTTAAGAGTGACCGAATGTCCTTTCTCCATTAAGTCTATGAGACCTTGACGAAATCCTCTGTCAAAACTAACAACTAGAATGGGAAGAAGCGCAACACACTCCTTACCTATACAGAAGACTCAAGCAAGAGGCTTTCTGGAGCTTGCCAAGTGTCTGAAAGCTCTCTCTAGTAATGATACGCTCTCCATATAAGATACAAGCCCCGTGAACACATTTTTCCAACTTTCATAAACTACTTCTAATCAATAATTCTATAAATTAGAAAACTTGTTAGAAAAGTGATCCTCCGAAAAAACAAATCCCCACCTAATGGTGTTAACTAGAGCCATCTCTGAGCTACGCTGGGACCGACCCCTCAAGAAAGGCACTACTTGCCAAAATTCTCACGTCCCCTTCGGTGGGGACCAGGCTCTTCGGTCTGATACTCTCTCCGAAGAGCTGTTATTGGCAGGGAGTCTGGTCATTGTGGTTAACATTAGCTCCGAGGAAATATTAATCAGGCAAATTATGTACTCGTGCTTCTGGGTGCTAGAGCCTTAGGGGGGGTGACACGTCCCCGGGCCACGTCCCAAAGCCGAGGCCGCTGCAGAAGTGCCCAGGAGGGGGCCAAGGAGGCATGCCACTGGTGGAGGGTGACTACCTGGTATCATGGGCACTGCTGACAGGTTTGGCTGGCACAGAGTCGCTGCCCGAGGGGCCGGGGCGACCGGCGGCGGCCGCAGCAGTGACAGAAGCAGCAGCAGGGCTGCCGTGGCTCCGCGCGTCCGAAGGCACGCTCCGAGTGCTGAGACGAGAAGAAAAGCTTCAGGAACACAGCTGAGAAAAGGGACTGGACTCTCCAGTGGTTTTCAATTAAGAATACAATAGGGTGAGGAAGTGAAAAATATTTAAAAATATAAAATGCAAATTTTTCTTTGAGATTCAGGTCTAGGCATAAAAAAGAAAAAAAAACTAATTATTCTGAAAAATAATTGTGGTCTTCTCCTAGCAAATACTGTCAAATAAAATTAACTTTTAAAAAGTGATTCTACAGGGGAGAGAAAATGCTCACTCCCTCAAGATGCAGAAATGCCACCACATTCAAGGGAAATACTTTGTGCTAGAGTTTCAGAACTCACTCTAGTTTTTAAGTTGCTTCAAGATTACAGACACACATGAAAGTCAAGACTGGAAAGATCATTCCAATTTTTCTTCACCTCTACACTGACGTGTAGGATTGTTTTTCAAATGTTTACTATGCTATGCACACTCAAATTTGTTTTTGTAAGGTCATTTTCAAAGAAAGAGAAAGAAAGAATTATTCCAAAGCCAGCAAGCATTTAGTAGCTTGAGGTTATAAATAAGCTGAGAAACTAAGTTATCTGGAAAGGTACAAGTCTGTTTTAAAGTTGCACGTTTTCTTCTCTTGCAACTAAGGCACACTGTGGTGTATCTTCGAGATAATGCAACTAAGTAAGAGCTTTTAAAACAGTGTGCACGAGAACACAGAAAAAACACTCAGTGATCAGAGCAAGCTCCAGCAGCCGTCGGAGCAGAAGCATGAAGCTCAGAGAAGAACCCAGACAGCAAACGGCTACATAAGCTCCAAATACCTGAATCCCTCTGGAGTCGGGATGATTAGATGTGGGTTAGGAGGGTCACTGTGGCATCGCGGCACCTTCACAGGACGGGGGCTGTTCCGATGAATAGCTGCCAGTGACAACGGTGATAAATGCAACTTGTTAAAGGAGTCAACAGAAAAAGCCAAAGCAGGTCCCCACACAGAAACGGGATGGGACCTGACTTTGCTGGTGGCCAAAATAAACCCATTATGTAAGTAAGAAAATTGTATCACATAGACCAACGTTGTTGAAAATGCACTTTTTAAAAATTATAAAAGGTATATTATACATTCAAACTTTGAGCCATCAAAAACATTTCTGAAATCCTGGAGAGAAAGTACACAATGGACAGGAAACAAACAATGTGACCCAGCTAGAGACGGAGATAACAAAGAGTTCTTGATGCTGGCTACATTTTTAGAAAGATTCTGGCCTGTGCTGACACTTCAACAGGTTCTGAGTCAGGGATGGTCACTGTCATTTTCCTGAGTATACGGAGTTTTATTTAATTCCTTTAAACCAAACGAGGAGGATCAGACACAGTTTAAGTGGGCTATTCGTCTTTTCAGAACATGTTTTCTTCTCTTCTTTGTTTAAATATTCTGGTAAAAACTAGATAAAATTTAAAATAAAAATTTAGGGGCGCCTGGTTGGCTCAGTTGGTTGAGCGACTGCCTTTGGCTCAGGTCATGATCCTGGAGTCCCGGGATCGAGTCCCGCATCGGGCTCCCTGTTTGGCAGGGAGTCTGCTTCTCCCTCTGACCCTCCTCCCTCTCATGCTCTCTGTCTCTCATTCTCTGTCTCTCAAATAAATAAATAAAATCTTTAAAAAATAAATAAATAAATAAATAAATAAATAAAATAAAAATTTAAAGGGCCCTTGCCTAGTGATTATAGAAACGCTGATAATTCTCCTTTCCCCAAACCAGACACCACTGGGGTACCACACGTGTAACATTTTGTCTATTTCGCCCTGACTGACACATGTCCTCTTACTTTTCACTTGGTTTTAACCCTCCTTAGTTTTTTAAATGTTGTCTTTTCTCTTCAGGTGAATAATTTCATGCCATATGTTTTATTTCATCTACATACGCTTTATCCTAAATGGAATAAAGAACCTTCTTCACGGTTCTGATTTGTCTGTTGTCAATAACATTACACAAGAAACACCAAAATCCCCAAAATGGAGAGATCTGAAGGGAAAACTTGCAAAGCAAAAATCAAGCAATTACTAAGAAAAAATTCAGGCAATTTGTGTCTCTGGCTCATTATCTCAACCATTACGATAGTAAATGAAAGAACTCCAACAGTAACAAAGGTAAAAAGAGGAAAAAAAAAAGGCAATAAAAATGCTTCGGGAAGGAAGGTGATGTCTTTAATTCAGCAAACATACTGGGAACTTTGGAGGCAAGTATCACTACAAAATTTCATCTTCAAAGTATAAAAGAAAGATGCTGCTAAAACACACGCATAGGAGTTCCACATTCTTCATATATGAGAGAGAACATTTAAGAGTATATATAAGTAAGGGGCGCCTGGGTGGCTCAGTTGGTTGGGCGACTGCTTTCGGCTCAGGTCATGATCCTGGGGTCCCTGGATCGAGTCCCACATCGGGCTCCCTGCTCAGCAGAGTCTGCTTCTCCCTCTGACCCTAACCCCTCTCATGTGCTCTCTCATTCTCTCTCTCTCAAATAAATAAATAAAATCATAAAAAAAAAGTTACAACTTTCTAAGGCATAAAAATTTTAAAAAAGAGTATATGTAAGTAACTGCTGCAAAACTGTGATTATTTCATTGAAAAGAAAATCCAAACGGTCAATAAACATAAAATAGACGCTCTAATTTCACTAGTGATATTTACTATAGAGATGCTTCTCAGGGCAAAAACTAACAAAACATGGGGCGCCTGGGTGGCTCAGTCGGTGAAGCATCTGCCTTCGGCTCAGGTCATGATCCCAGGGTCCTGGGATCAAGCCCCGCGTCGTGCTCCCTGCTCAGCAGAGCCTGCTTTTCCCTCTGCCTACTTGTGACTCTCTCTGTCAAATAAATAAAATTAAAAAACCAATGTCCACAAGGAAAGGGTGCAAAGAACTGTAATACACCCACTAACGGACACAATGCAGCCACTAAGGAGAACGACTTGGATCTCTACCGTTGACAGGGAGGAATTTCTACAGCTGTCGGGCCAGAAGAGCAAGAGATGAGTATCCAACGTGGCCCAACCTTTACGCCGTAGAACAAGCAGCCTGTCTGTGCTTGTGTGGTACCAGGAGCATAAAGGAGGCAGAATGCATCTGTACAATTACGTGAGCGTGCAGAACCGAGGGAAGGCTATCCACCAGGCTGCTGTCGGTGGTTCCGAGTGCGGAGCAGCGGGGAGGAAGACAGGCAGCAGGAACGACAGCTGGTGTGCTCTCCCTTTCCCTAACTGCCCTTGTAAGGACAGAGCACAAAGCCAGATGCAGACTGCTGCCGTGCACAGAGCACTACAGCTTACAAAATGTAAATGCAGAGCCCTCATGAGCATCGATGTTGTGCACGTGCAGAGGAGGCTCAGTGATGTTACCCGGGCAGCCCCGGGTCACCGGGCTGTCTGGCAATCTGACTCTCAGCCAGTGCTACTTCCACCAAGCCACGTGGCCCCGAAGACAAAGAGCACCTCCCGCCTACAGACAGCACTGCTAACCAACCACCCACCGGCAGCTGGGGGAGAGGCACACGGATAATTAGGGACCCCACGGCAGCAGTGATTACCCATCAACCGTGGGAGTACAACTGTTTTCTTTCTTTCCTCTGTAGCGTTTTTCTACCTTGACATTTTTTCTACATGTATATTTGCTACATTTCTTTACATACTCTATGTTATAATTTTGCTACCATGAAAATGATTCCATATGTAGTTATTTTAAAGAAGTGATTTTTACTGAATTATTGATCATGTATTCTTAGTGAAATATTTTAGGAGATCAGAAAATCCAAGTTTTTAGGATAATATGATTAATCAAAAGTTCCATAAGAATATAGAATGCTATAAAATTGTAACATTATATACAATGTTCAAAGAGTTTTGCAAATGATAACTTCCATTTCATAACAGCCTTGGGAGAAAAAAAGGTATAAAATGAGTAACTGAGTGAATTTTAAAGACAGAGAAACCAAGCATTAAGACCTGGTCTACTAAATTTTCTGTGGCTAGCAAGCACCCTTTAAGATACAGTTCCTGCTAAATAAGTTTACCATTTATGAATTATTTTATTTTGTGTAATTTAAACTGCTTCAAAATTTCTAAGTTTTCATTTTTGGATGTTTATTAAATATAAATACAGTTTTGCTTTTATTTACTATCTCAAGAATGGGGGAAGGCACAGTCTTTTTCTGATATATTTTGTTTTAAAGTTTCAAGTTTAAACTGTCATTGAAAACTATAATGAAAGTATATCATAGCATAACTTGCGTTTTTTGGGGTTTTTTTTGTTTCTTTAAGTAAAATCAATTAAGAATTTACTCCGTTAGTGGTGAGATTCTTAGCTGTGGAGAAGAAAACAAACTCATTCTCCTTGGAAAGGTGAGGAAGGGGGCAGAACAATTATACTCACTCACCTCTAGCAGGAAAGGCCCTTGCTCCCTAACAGACAGCTATCTCTACAAGTCTTTCCTTCCCAGAAGAAGAGATTTTAAGAGAAGAACAGATTTATTGTTGGTATGCAAAATATACATTAATTAATTAAAATGTGTAGTTAACACTGTTGGCAGGCAGTGCATATCCTGTGCTGGCATTTTAATCTTCCTGTTGGATTTAGGACTGTGGAGTTCCCCATACACACACCTCATTCCTATCACTGCCGTCTTCTTCAATATTGTTAAAGAACTTCTCTACCCAGCATGAAGGGCCGCAACCGTAAGATGACGCACTTGCCCAAACCAGGAGGTGCTAGGGGAAATGTTCTAACTGCCGTCTTACCAAGGTACAAACCTGTAACAGGACTGTGTGGCTTTCCTATCACATGGCCAATGCACTCATTCATCAAGGCTTGAAGACTCTAGGCAAATGGGAAAGGACAAGAAAAGAATGTACATTCTCTCAATGATATAAGTAGCACAAATCAAGCTTTCAGTGTATTTAAAAGAAATATGCTATGCTATCCTTAGTAAATACTTTCAAAGTTCATTTAAAAGACAATAGATACAAACAAATTAAACACAAACTGCACATATTTTAAAATAATAAGAATATATGCCATTCAATTTTTATAAATAAAAGCAAATTAGCATTCAACTCCCCATAAGGCAATGATGTGCACAAGCAAGGAACTTCTCCTATAATCATCTCTACTATTTGGAGGCTAACATGATTGAATTCACATGTTGAACATCATCTTTTTGAGCTGATGGAATGTACTGGAATAACAGTGGTAATATTTAACATTTGGCATGCTCTCAAATGACGCATGCTGAAGTGAAACAGCTAATCCTTGTTCTTCATTAAACTGCTAAAAAGCAGTAACTATTAAGTCAGCACTTTATAAAATTTGAAACTGACAAATATTTTAGAAGTACCAGGCTTCAGGGGCGCCTGGGTGGCTCAGATGGTTAAGCGTCTGCCTTCGGCTCAGGTCATGATCCCAGGGTCCTGGGATCGAGTCCCGCATCGGGCTCCCTGCTCCTTGGGAGCCTGTTTCTCCCTCTGCTTTTCTCTCTCTCTCTCTCTCTCTCTGTCTCTCGTGAATAAATAAATAAAATCTTTAAAAAAAAAAAAGAAGTACCAGGCTTCATAGATATCCACTGACTTAGTCGGTTGAACAATATTGTTATAAAAACAAAAGAACATGGAATATCTTACTACGTTGTTATGAGTGCTTTAACTTACAGCGTTATCATTACAATTATGAAAAAAATATTTAAGAACAACTATAAAAAAACACACAATCAGGAACAGTGATCAACTTATTTCTTTAATTAAAAAACAAAACAAAACTCTAGAATATTCCATACCAAGAAGTCATCTTCTGGCAAAGCTGAAATGAAGGCAGGTTCAATGGCTTGTAGAAAGTCAAAACCTTGGGTTGCCCACCTGTTACATGAGGAAGTTCAATAATCACAAAACCAAGAAAACGCTGTAGCAGTTTTAGCCTATACAATACTGAAAAGTAATCTGACTGGAAAATTATCATCTAAGAAAAAAACACAATTTTCATCTTTATGTAAATGCCTGGGGTTGAGTAAATTTATAGCATGTTTTGAGAAAAAAGGACAAACAGCTTCTTAATAAAGGAACTGGTTACCAAATTGTTTCCATTTACATTCATAAAAGGCTTAAATTGCATGAGGGAGGGAAAAAAATTAGCAATCAGGAAGACGTGTCCAGGGAGAATATGAGCTCCCCTAAAGTTAACTCATTATGGAACTTCTTAAGTTTTCCAAAAATTATGGGGTTTTCTGTGTTAACAGTTTCATTTAAAAACACAACAAAGCAAAATCCTATCATCAAAGACTTCAAGATGCCCCTTTTTGTGTCATCTGCTCAGCAATCTCACATAAAATATACACATGAAATACTACCATTCCCACATCCCTCTCTTATTCCTGCATTTTCCAGCTTCACAGGCTTCTCCAACATTCTCTCTCTCTCTCTCTCTCTCTCTCTCTCTCTGTAGCAGGAGTACTGAGTTACTTGCAGTTCTAGGATACATCTACTTGGTCCTTACCTGGGTCTTGTACCTCGACCACTCTCACATTTAGTTAGGACATAGTTCATCCATTTCCGGGCAAAGCTTATATATTTGTCTCCTATCTTCTGTCTAAACTCTCCAGACATCAAACGAACAACTTCTTTATGATACTGTAAGAAGATTTTGTGTATATCAAAATTAAGAGGAAAGTAATGATTATATAAATATCTAAACACTACCAATGCCACATCTGTTTCATAAAATACCATTTTTCTATAAACAAAAAGCAAAATCCAATTAAAACAGATATTTTCAAGAGTAGGAAGAGTTCAACGATTCATTAGTTGCATATAACACCCAGTGCTCATCGTTGAACATTACAACAAAAACTAATGATGTACTCTACGTTGGCTAATTGAACATAATAAAAAAGAAAAAAGTGTGAAGAGTTAAAGATAATGCAATGTCTTAAAATGCACTTTCACCAATGTTTTACTCGTAAGTTTAAATTACGAATGTACTCTTATGATACTAAACATCTCTTAAAGAAGGTTTTAAAACGGAAGTAGAAAGCTGTTAGCACAAAATAAAAACTGGACAACTATCTGACAATTTAAAAGGAAACCAACATTTCTGATACCCAGCAGCGGGTAAGATGACATTCTTGATTTGCTGTACAAGATTCCTCATACTTTGGTAGGTAAGTTAGAGAGCAACTGTGAGGTTACACTGTGCTTTTCCTCTTCTTTTGTACCTACCTCGAACCCAAAGTTGTAGCCCTGAATCATTGCTTCTCGGTAGTACTGCTGTAACGTGACAGACTCAGATTCATCAACTTCAGCATCAAATTCTGAAGTGAACATGTGGTCCACTCGGTCAATGGCATCACTTATTCTGTTGCAAAGCTCTAGTGCATCATTCTAAAGAGTCCCAAACCATAATTAATCCAAACAAAGCAAATCACCTAATACTTAACTGTATTTTAGAGGAAGATTTCTTTCATCATCACAGATACTAATCATTGCAATACATTTTGGCCATATTTATTTTGGTCATTCAAAAATAAAGGAAATGTGTTATTTATTTATTTATTTAGTTTGTTTTTAGCTGTATTAGGTATTCTTTAACATCTTATGAAATACAGGAGGGAAAAAATCCATTTAAAATGATAATGTCTAATTCCTATAAGATGCTTTCATCTTTAATATTTTGCATATCAACCACCAGCCGCTTTTTCCCCCTTGGCAGTTGCTAAAGTATGACTTCAATCAAACAGGATTTCAATCCAACAGGAAGTCTGTATCATCCTTCGTTATCTCCCTGACACTCCCTAGTTCAGGGGTTCTCAGTTGGGGTGTCAGTCAGGGTCAATTTTACCCAAGGGGGCATTTTACCCAAGGGGACATTACCCAAGGGCAATGCCTCTTTTGGTTGTCAAAACTTGTGGAGATAGGGTGTGAAATCTATTGGCATCTAGTGTGTAGAGATCAGAGATGCTGCTAAACATCCTACAAAACAGGACAACTCCCCAAAACAAAGAATTACTGACCCAACACGTCAATATTGCAGAGGTTGGAAAACCTTGTCCTAGTTCATGCTCTGTTGTTTCCCTAAGCAGGACTACAATCACTCCAAATCGGACCCCTTCCTCTCACCCTTCAACACACACGTATGTACATATGGTCTCCATTGGGCTATCCCCCTACAGACTTTTCCAAAATATTCTTCCTAAATATTCAACTACTACTCTCTGAGACTTAGAAAAGATAAAATCCAAAACCTCTCAATAGCCTGATTTTTGCCCACCTGATTTTACCAGCCTTATCTCCCACAACTTTCCACTGTACACACCAAGATCTAGCCAAATCAGACTATTTGATATTCAGCGAGCATTCCCAGTACCCTGACCCAGGGACACTGATGCCCAAATGTTCCTTCCCAGTTTGTATCTTCTGAAATCCTCCAAGCTGAAATGCCTCCATTGTGGCAACTCCAGATGCGACCAGGAGGATCCAATGTCTTCCTGCTCAGGAGGAGAGACGCTCAAGAATTCCTTACACTCAAGAATAATCAATATCTTATATAATTTTGCACTCTCCAGAGTTCATTGGCTCAAACTAAAAGAAAAGAAAAAGTGCCCTGCACTGGCATTCGAGTGGGATGGCAATCGATGAGAGAACGTGTTTCTAGGTGAATGAGACAAGTCAGACTCACAGAAGAAACAAATGCTTATGAAACTACTTATAGTTTCAAGAAGTGCTTCTTCTTCAAGAAGTCAAGCCTTAATGTGACGAAGAGGGCATAACTGATGGCCCGTGGAAAAGCATGGATCAGACCAAGACTGATGAACGGAAGACAAGGTAGAGGTGGTGAAAACAGGAAATAATGAGAAAAGAAGGTGAGGCTCTGGCTTGACCTGAACTCCGAAGGCCTAATGCCTGTCTACAACCGGCTTTCTCTACTGCATTTAATTTGGCTGAATTATCAGTTAAATAAAAGAAGAAACAAGTCTTCTTTTAGGTTACACATTACTGATTTGGAGTAGCTCTAGCAAATACTCGTAATTGCTAAAGAAGAAAGAAACCTGGATTAGGAGTGAAGAGACCTAAATTCCAGTATCAACTTGGCTACTAACCAACCATGTGGCCATTCAGAAGTCACATAACTGGTCAAATTTCTATCCCTTCCAATTCCAACATTCTACGGTTCCAAGAAAGATCTGGGAGGTTTTAGTGAAGACATGGGACAATGGGAACCGGGAAGAGGGAGAACAGTAAGGACCACGTAAGACTTCAGGTCCCTCGGGTGGGATGACACTGTCGCACACAGATGCCTCCAGAGTGTCACCTCCACACACAAATCAAGGGGCTCAGGCGGAGGTGGCAGTGACGTACCTTTAGCTGCTGCAAAGCTCTGGCGATGACCGGCTGACTGGACGTCTGCTCCTGGCGGAGAGTCATGAGTCCCTCGATGGACTGCTGGAAAGCTTTTCTCTGGCTGGTGAGATGCGCAGACTGCATGACCACTAGTAAAAGATGATCCACCTGGGAGGAGAATCAAGCACAGGGCTTAAAAACAGACCCACTCACCGTTTCCCATTCTAGGTCAACCCCTAGTCCAAAAACAATGGCAAACTCGTCAGGGCCACCAGGCCAGTAAGCCCCAGATCAGAAAGCAGTTTTCAAGCAGAGCTACTCCCTGCCACGGGAGCCACAGACCGCAGTGGGCGCTACTGTCTGAGGTCTTCCACACAACGCTGAAGAATCCCATGGAACTGTGCAGACATGGGGTCTCTGAGACATCCTAGAACTGCAAGTAACTCAGACTCCTACAGCAGTGTGCGTGTGAGTGTGTGTGTGTGTGAGCAGTCTGTGAGGCTGGAAAATGCAGGAATAAAACAAGGTGAGAGGAGTGGCCTTCCATGAAACAGACAAAATCAAGCATTTAGTATCTTTTTAAGTGACAGAGTCACTGCAGTATTTTGCATAGAAGTGTGTGTGATATGACCAGAGTTACATATTATAATGATCATTCTCAAAGCACCCAAACAAACACACACACAGACCTGGCGGAGGGAAGGTGAGGCTGGAAGCAGGGAAACTAAAATTGAGACAGTGCACTAGGCCAGGAGCCAGATGACAAAGTCTGACCACGGCAGGGGCTCTGGGCTGCAGACAAAGTGTCATTGACTGGAAATGCTCCGGGTGTGTTAGGGCTGCGGACGAACTGGAAGGGTAAAAGGATGAGTTTATATTAACTGTCACATTCTGGTTTCAACCACTGAGTGGCCAGAGCACCACTCGCTGAGACAGGGAACATGAGCGGAAGAGCAGGTGGCGTGGACTCAAGGGCACAGTCAGCCAGTGCGTTCAATGCTGGCCAGGCTGAGTCTGAGGTGCATGCGAGCATTCACCACCACTGTCCCGATGTCAACAGAGAGAACGTGAAGAGGCTTCTTACGGGTTTTAATTGAGTTATACAAATCATCACGGGATCCCTGCCGGGTGAGTAGGTAATAGCCTCTACTACAAAAATGTTAACTAACAGCAAGTAAACCAGAGTACCTGGAGAAGCAGAATTTCTGAATTACAAATTAAATGAGGGAGATAATTCCTTTTCGATCATGAGCATACAGATCACGACTGAACTAAGATACAAATATTTCAAATATTCCAGGATAATTTAACATACTTACAGAATTTGAAGGAATATCTTAGTACAACTTGTGATACAGAATTTTTAAAACAGCGAGGCATACTTTGGGGGAGTCTACAGTTGAGACGACTATGGCGGTTAAGGCAGTCATTCAGAAGCTGCTAATAACTTCCTTTTCCTAAAACTATTTTAAGTAAATACTACTGCTCCAAGGCAGGGGTGGGAGTAGTGGACATGGGACCTGGGGGTGACACACACCTGCATGCTTCTCAGGGTGTCAACAGTCTCGGCCTGAGGCACAATTCTGACGGGCGGTGCCTCCCACGTGGCCCAGCTATCTTCCGAGTCCCGAGCGCCATCGCGGCGCTTGGTTAGCAGGAGATAGGCGTCGATCAGGACATCATCTGACTCTTTAGAGCAGTCCTTTCCCGCGGCTGCGTGGAGTAGCTGCAAAATAATGCTCTTCTCCGCAGCAAGAGTGTCTGGAACAAACACCTGCAAGTTTTCTAAGCCAGGAATCTGTACCTGCAGAAGAAACGACCCAAAGTCTGAGATGAGGGAATGTCACATGTTACAAAAATTTAATTAAAATACATAAAACTAGAAAAAGACAAGCAGGTGTGGGAAGGCCAGCACTGAGGGCATTGCAAGGGGCCCAGCCCCATGTGACTGGGGGAGGATGCGGAGGGGCACGGGAGCGCTGTGCTGGAGGCCTGGGAAGGCTTCTCCACTCACTGGGCATCCTCCAGCTGCTTTATTTTCAAGAAGCAAGAAAACACCCTTTAGGGGAGGAACTGCAGCCTGAAACAACCTCAACTGATGCTACTTTGTGATGCTTACAGAAAGTCACCTGACTCGGTAAAAAGGCAAAAAATGTTAACACAGATTCACTAATCATTCTTGGTGGGGGCATCACAAGAAGCCTTTTAAAGATCATTTTAATAAGGAACACATATGTGATACTGTTGTGCAAATCACAAACAACTGCAGGTGGGATAAAACTGTGGGCCTGGGATAAAATTTCCAGTAACAATATCATACACAGAATCTATAAGTACTAAGTCTCAAACAACTTAAATGGTAGTAAAGATGAGGACTCCAAAAGGGGCTCCAGTGACGAGTCGGGCACTGATGGCCAAAGTTCCTGTAAAAAAATCTGAACTGTTTCAGAAAATGTGAGGGTAAAAACAAAACGACGACTTAAAAATCAATTATTAGGGGCGCCTGGAGGGCTCAGTGGTTAAGCGTCTGCCTTCAGCCCAGGTCATGATCCCGGGCTCCTGGGATGGAGCCCCGCAGCGGCTCCCTGCTTCTCCTTCTCCCTCTACCCCTCCCCCACCCAGGTGCACATGTGCACGCTCTCCCTCCCTCTCAAATGAATAAAATCTTCAAAAAAATCAATTATTATTTTATTATTTTACATTACTATTTTAGATACATTATTTTAAATACATGTGTAACTAATTTTAATAAATAGTATGAATAAATATTTGGTTATTTTATCTGTATTCTAAAAGCAAGTTAGTATGAAAAACTTTGTTTTTCTGCTTATTTCATTGAGAAATTATGAGAAAGTCTTATTACTGGGATCAATATATAGCCAGCAAAGCCTAAAATATTTACTATCTGGACCACGAAGAGAAGAGAAAAACAGGAAAGGCAAAATATTCCAATTACACCATCTTTAATATTTACCTTAACATACTGTTTTGATTTCAGAACATCCAGAAGGTCTCTAACTGGGGCTGAAAGTATGAACTCTGCTGCTATTTCCAGGTCCTAGGATCACAGTTACAAAGAAACTTCTTTAGGGTTAGCTTTAAAAAAAAATAAGGTAAAATAAAAACTTTAAAAAATCAATTGGGATTGTTAACTCACCTTTCTCAACATTTTAGCAAATCCAAGTGCCTTGGAGGCTCTTTCTCTAGCTTCGTGAAAGAGTTCCTTCAGTGCTCGACTAATCTCTATAACAGATCTCCTGCCAAGTTGATTGAAATCCAGTTAGAGTACATTAGAGTACATCAAGAAATAAACAGCAATAAAGATGAAGCAAATTGGATAAATGGGAACAAGCAATTATGGAGAATGTACTTGAAATACTCAGAAGCTTGCTCTCTTGTGGTTTTCCAGAAAGTGCTTGTATTCTTCAAATAAATAAGGCACATACAATAACCTTCAAATAACAGTAAGCTTGATTTTCTAAAGATTTCCCCATAATAACTTCTTGGAGTTTGAGATAAAGTTCTTACATTGACTCCCAGCTCAGGATCTTACTAAAAAGGAATATATCCGTGCAGTGGTGGGCTGCTGACTGTTTACCAACTGGCTCCCCTCAAAGAACTGCCTTATGTGGTGTTTGGAGATTTCTGTGGTGTAAATACTCGCATCATCGCTGCCCGCAGGCCCCCAGTGTGACAGCACTGAGCGCTGACTAGAGAAGAGATGTGTGCGGTTGCCCCTCGGCTCACTGGGGCCAGGAGGAGCCAGCCCCATCACACTGCCCACGAGCCCACCGCTAGCAAACAACCAGAGCATCATCAGGGCCATTCTCCAGTTCCCCATCTTAGATCTCCAATTCTCCCTGCTTATCCGGAATTCACCACGTTGGCTCTCAGAACTGCAGGACCTTCTACAAACTGACTCATTCTGACTCTCGGCTATTCAGCACTGTCCCAGGTAAGAATCTGTGTGGATACATCTTGCTTTAACCCTGGCATGATGATATCTCAGGTGTTCTGAAACCCAAAATGTGTTTCTCATCAAATTTTGGATGGTGAGAGAAAACATTTCAGCTCTAGAGAAGTCAGCTCCCCCTGAGCATTTCCTAAGGTTGAATCATATGATATTGCTCGTAATTGGCCACAAAATAGCTGTATGGCTGATATTGGCACAAAAACAGCAATTTAACCTGGTCCAACCTGAACACTATCTCATGGAAGTAGAGGAAATGCAATAGATGCGTAAGCCATTGTTTCACGTACTCAAGCTTAAAGTTGAACAGAAGAAATAAGCCATACATAAAAACGATAACAATGTGCCAAGTGTCAATTAAATGTATTAATGGACTGCTACGGAGGTGGGGGCGAGACAGAAACATAATTATTTAATTAGACACATTCTAGGACACAGGGATGAATTCTCTCTACTCATTTTTAGTCAACTTACACTCTCTCTCCCTTTCTCTAAAGACACTATTTTCATTAGGCTAATTAAATTCCAAGTTCACCTTCCAAGAAAATTTCACAGAAAATCCTAAGCAAGCACACGAAAAGATAAGACAGTAATAAATAGAAGTCTTTAGGTCTACTATGGTAGACCTCTACTAAGGTCCAACGTGGGTGGGTTTGAACAGGGCCCATTCTAGACTCATCGCCACAAGCAGAACTCTGCGAAGTAAGGAATGGGAAGTAAAGGAGTGGGGCCGCACCTGATTTCATCTGAGGCATTGCTGTCGTCAGCGCTGGTCCAGAACTCTGCACAGCTCTCCTGCAAGCCGAACTCTAAAAAACTTCCAGTCGACTTCAGTAGCATCCCCGCGATGTCACTAGGGAACAAGGACATGAAAGTAAACCAGGGAAGAAAAACTATCCTCACTCATTCTAATTCTTGAATAAGACACTGAAAGGGTCATCTACTGTTTTAATAGTTTGAAAATCAACAATAGTGGGAATTTTTCTTTACTATAAAATCATGAATGTGAAAAAGAGGAACTCTCCCATATACGGGCAAGTATCTATCTTTGTTCTATTTCCATGGTTTTATCATAGACCTTAAAACCTTAAATTATATTCAGAGCAGCTATGTAATTATCATATAAGTGTATTTTCATTTTAAATGTCCAAAATGGTATAAAATGGCCCCAAATATATATCTAAGACAAGCTGTTTTTAAAAGCTTAATAAACTAAATGATGGAAGAAGAAAACAAAATGAATTTCTTAAATGCAACTGTTTTTACAAATTTCCCTCACAATTAGCTTTTCATCATCCACCCACATGAAACGTTCCCTACGGCCGATGCTTCTCGTTGAGTACACAATCTAAATGCTAGGGTTAAAATGTAAACCCAAGTGTACAAAACAAATCTAAATGAGTGTAGTAAAGATTCGGCAGCAGCTTACTGACCTCTTCACTGAAGGAAAGGAGCTTCTAGCTAGTCAAAGAGAGCAGGTAAGCACAACAACGGTGTTGGAGGACTCGTCAGAGGAGAGAGACCAAACCCAGCCAAAGGGCTGGCTGTACTGGGCCTGCAGGCAATGCAGAAAGGAACCCAGAGATCAGCAATGGGAAGAGAGGCTCTGGCAGGAAGGGAATGGAGGAGGGGAAGGAAAGTCCAGGAAGAACAATGAATATGATCAAAAGGCATGAAGATGTGTTAAGCAAGAGGCCTGGTTGTGAAAAGAAATTGCACAATGTGAAAGGAGCAGAGAGGTAGTGGAATAAGACCGAGAAAGTACGCTGGGGCCACGCGGTGGAAGGCCTTGCGTGTCATGCTAACTGCCTGACCTCCGTCCGGTGGGCGAAGAGGCCGGGCTTTAAAAGTAACTGAGTGGGAAAGTGACCTGATTACAAACCCATTTTCAAGAACAATAGTGTACAAGGATATCCATGAAGGGTTTACTCCACAAATACTGAGTATTGGTTATGTACTAAGCAGCAGGGAGCAGAACATAAAAATCCCTCCAGTGAACAGAAAAAACAAGAAATAAAAAAGGAAAAGATATAGTTCAGATATTGTTAAGTGCTATGGAGAGAAATAAAACAGGAAAGGGAACTCAGAAGTGCTCGTGAGTAGGAATTTCCATGTTAAATATGGGGAAGATGACGTTAAGACAAAGACCTCAAGGGAGTGCAAAATGGGTCATGAAAGTAATTGGGGAAGAGCAGTCTAACAGAGGGACCACCAAGTGCGAAGGCCCCAAGGCAGGAGCGTGCCCCGCCTGGGGACACAATCAAGGGTCACTACAGCTGTGCAGAATGTCCAGGAGAGCCAGGGAGGGGAAGAGCACAGAGAGTTAGTGACAAGTCAGACTGTGCCTGGCCTGAGGGGCCATGTTCAGGAGCTCTGGTTTTCACTGAGGAAGCAGGGAAGATGTGGAGTATTTGGAACAGAGGAAAAAATGGTCTGAGGTGCATGTGAACGAGGTCACTGGCTGTGGTGTTGAGAACAGACCAAAGGGACGAAGAGCTGAGCAGAGACTCCTGGAGAGCGCCTGCAGTCATGTGAGAAGTAACAGCCTGGGAAGAGCAGCAACGGGAAGTGGTGCATAGGGGTCAAATTCTGGATCTTTCCCGAAGGATCAGAGGTAGTGTGTGAGACAAAGAAAGCAATTAGGGATCACTGGGAGACTGATGGAGCCTGGGTGGAACAGCATGTGAAGGAGACGGGTGCTGTGCTCGGCTCGGCCGAGCGAGAGCCACACCAGGGGCCAGTCCCTCAGCGGGGCGTGGAAAGCTCGGGAGCTGCTCAGAGCAAGGCTGGTGCAGGCCAAGGCCAGAGCCCCCACCGCTCGACCTGAAGGACGAGCAACAGAGAGACACAGGGAGACTGACAGGAGGAAAAGGGGATGCGGTGAAATCCCATCACTTGAATTTGTAGCGGAAATGAACAGTGACCCTTAAAACAATCTCTTCTGCAGGCGGGCCAGCCTGGAGACAGAAAGTGCTAACAGAATAAACGGCAGGCCAAGCCGAACAACAGGAGATTGAGAGAAGGCGAGATGCTGAAATGGGCAGGGAAGGCACTTCTTCAGAAGGCTGACTCCGGGAAGCAACCTGAACAGGAAAGGCAGATGCATGGGGAGTCAGGGCCTGAAGGGCTGGAGAGGTCTGGGAAAGAGCAAGCTCACAGCTCACTGGAAACACAGGCGGAGAGGACGCGACGAGGACATGAAGAAGATGGGTGGTTAGGGCAGAAGGGGGAGCCTAGGTCCTGAGCAGGGGACAGAGATGGCGGAGTCGACGACAATGCGCCTCTGCAGCTGGAAAAGAGCCAGGCAAGCAGAGGCCCTGGAAAATACACACAAGGGAGGGAAAGCTGCTCCAGGCCAGGTGCGAGGGATGCACAGAAAGGAGACAGAACTACACTGGCGGATGAGGCAGCAACCACCGACAACAGCCGAGGGGTCAGGCGGCGGGGAGGGGCACCCCACCATCAGCGTTCAGCTCCCCAGTAAGAGACGGCCATTTCCAAACACACACCAGTGACCACACTCCCCTCCCTCAGGGTTTTCCTCTGTTTACGTTTCTAACCTGTGCCTCATAAGGAGATTCCGTGATTAGCAGAACACACTAAAACAATCTCGGGAAATGCACACCTTGGGTTCCCCATGTCCCCACACCAAGACTACAGGCCTGTTCTACTCTTCGGAGGCCTAAGAGAGTTGACACTAAGGCAGGGTTTCTCAACTTCCAAACTGACATTTTGGGTGGATAATGTTTGGTTTGGGGGGCTGTCCTGTGCATTGCATGATGTTTAGCTGTGTCCTTGTCCTCTAATCAGTCGGACCTCCCAGTCATCACAATCAAAACTGTTTCCAGACATTGCCAAATGTCCCCACAGGGCAACCCGCCCCCCCTACTGAGCACCCTCGCTCAAAGGACCCCAAAACCTGGGGGAGAGGCACACACACACACACACAGGACTGGCTGTCATGTGCACATAACTGAACAGGCAAACGGGCCAGCAGGCGCACTCAGGAGCATAAGGGTTCCTACCAGAAAAGTTTCCCAGCCTGTGCTTCTCCTCCCCGGATGTAATGGGTTATTTCTTTGGTGAAATTCCATTCTTCTTCTAACAGGTTTTTTAGACTATGGGATGCTTGAGGTAACTGCTGCAGCATTTGGATCCAGCTTCTCATGTAATCAAAATACACCTTAAAATACAAAAACATAAAGGGAGATATTTGAGAATGGAACTCAGCAGCTCTCAGCTTTCACCTCTGTTAACCTGGAAGCTACAAATTAGAAGGGCCAGGTGGAGGGGGACCCTGAGTACACAGCACAGAGAGAAGCAAGATCTTCATCACAGGACTGCTGTCCAAATGGAGATGTCTCTTAAACTGCACAACTCAACTCCCCGGCAACCTAACACATTATTTACAATCTCTTTAAATTACCAACAAAATAAAATGTTCACCATGTACACAGAAGTAAAAAAAGAATCAAAATAATAGCACCCAAAAATGTTCATTATTAATATATTGTGAACATTATTCCTTTAAGAAGTTGGGATTCTTACTTGTCTAACTGCTTATTTTAACTTCAGACAGTATCTTCCGTGTTGAGAGGGAATGAACACACTTTTCCCCACCATCCATTCCTGACACCCAGATTTCTATGACACAGTTTTTTTCAAGATTTATGACATATAAATTATGATTTCTAATCAAAATACCCAGTTTTTCTGAAGTGGGGTTTATGTCCACCACAAGTCCTACAACAACAGCCTTCCCATTCCTAACTCCTTATTTTGATATATCTGCTGCTTACTAGAGGGTTTCACTATCCATCAGCTTTTCTCAAGATAGGGTCCCAACTGCTAGATTACAAACCCTCACTGCCTATGGATTCTTTTACCAAAAGGACAACTCGAATGAGTATGAAATACCTGAGTTATACATTCTCTGCCCCGGGACGTTGAAGGCATTACTCCTCCACCACTTTTGAACGCTGCATGTTGTTCAAACGAAGAACCCTGACGCTGGCCCCATCTCCCGCTGTCCCCACTCCCCTCACACCTGGAGCTGCCTTGCTTTTTTCTCTGCTCGGAGGTTCACAGGATTCTGTATTTAGTCTCAGATCTCAGTTACCTCCCCAGGCTACGTCTCAGGGTTTGCTGGAATGAATACTTTCTGAAATCCAGTACTAATTTTCAGTAGGCAAACTGCAAGTCTGTATTTCAAGAAAACTATCTTCTGTTGTGTCTTTGGATGCTTCTGGGCCTCCAGCAGCCAGGCTGTGTGGTGGGAATCTGCAGTCCGGGTCCCTTATGAACACCAGTGTCCGAGTATGTGGAACCTACAGTTTTGCCATCTTTACCAAATGAAATAAATCTCTTAAATATGAGACCAGGACCGTCCTCTGGCTTCTCGGAGTGCTGCTTCCTCTCCCTTAAATCTGGCTGTCTCCTGAGGGTGGCCCTTCTCTCATACAGCCCTGCCACGGGGCGCCTGTATGACCCCGGACTTCACGGGCTACAAACAGTTTGCATCGTCCTGTGCATCACTGAGCCTTTCAAACCACTGCTCTTACGGTCTTATTTAAAACCAAAACAAAAAAGAAACACCTGCCCCTTTAAGATTTGAGTCATCAGATACACCATCGAACCCTTTCTTCATAGTGTCCCCTACTGATTTCCAACTGCCCGTCATCCTTCGTCACACACTCTGACATCTGACATCGTCTTCCCTCCGCCCCAGGCTCAGCCACCACACTGTGCTTCACCCCAGATCTTATCATTACGGAATCATCTCTAGGCCTCAAATCATCAATCCAAATAGGCTGATTCTAAAACCTCCTCCCCTCCATCCAGTTTTCTGTTCAACTAGCACCCCTGTGACTGTTCTCTTATTTAATCCTTACCTGAACTCCAGTGCACCGTTTTCTCTTCTCTCTCCAGCTCACTCCCCCTTGTTCCGCTCCCTTTCCTCCTTATTCCGCTTAGAGCCAACACGGTCACGCTCCCCATGCCACTGCGGCCACCACCCCACACCCTGCCACCTCTCCCTTCCTTTTCAGCTCACCTACCTGCGAAACCCCAAAGCACGATGAGCCTGACGAGCCCGTGCCCCATGCCCGCACTCAGGAAGCTGAGGGTCACGAGTGTCAGGGGACCGGGAGGAGCCACTGCTCTGTATGTCGTCCCAACCACATGGTGTACGGTCTGGTAATATTCGTATCTCCACCCAAGCCATTCTCCTTCTCCCTACAAGCACAGTCTGAAACTCCGCCATTTTTGTCAAATGGCCAATGCCCACCCTCACACATCTCATCCCTCCTAGCGAAGAAAAAAAGGCATTAGATATAAAACCCCTCATCTTCTCAATACCAAAAATGCACACCCACATGTGACATGCCGTCCTCCCCTTCCTAGCGGTGGCCAAGTGAAGCTTACACTTGTATTTGGAGACCCACCTCCTCATGGCATCTGAGGAAGCTCGCACTATCGATTTCCCTCTTCTCTGATATGCATATAATTCTGTCCATCTCTTTCCCTTAACAAAATCAGTCCCAAAGGCTTTCAAATGGTCTCTAGTAACTTCAATTTAAATACTCTCCCTGGACCCACAGTCTTCACTATGAACCCCACTGCAAGAACCAGGCCTCAGCGGGAACCCCAGCTGTGCATGTCTCGGCCCTCCCTTTTGCTTCCCTCCCTCCTGCTTCTCGGCCCCTCCCTCTTGCTTCCCTC
>NW_023270812.1:4733914-4866628 GCF_011800145.1 Mirounga leonina | reverse complement strand
TTCCCTCCCTCCTGCTTCTCGGCCCCTCCCTCTTGCTTCCCTCCCTCTTGCTTCTCGGCCCCTCCCTCTTCCACAACTGCCACATCTTGTTCATCAGTTTCATATTTTCATCCCTCTTAAATTCTTTTTATGTGGTTTCCTTAAATCGATCACATGTTCCTACATCTCTATCTAGTTTACTGTTTTGGTTATTTCTAAGGCCAGGGCCAGAGAAATGAGCTAAAACAGCTGATAGCTTCAAAGTGATTTGTTGCCTCAAGCAAACGCTCACCAAGTCACGTCCCTGCACCTGCACACGTACGTGCTTAGGTTTCCCTAGTCAGGATGATGATGTAACACAGAGTAAAGCCCCCAAGTCACAGAGATTCTGCATCAGGACCTGCTGACTGCGGCTCCCCCTCACCCCGCAAAGCTCACATTCAGCGGCCCTCCTCAGCCGGCAGGACACACTCGGACAGCAGAGTTGTCTCCACTTCTGTTCCCCTGTCTTGCAGATCTGCCGCTGACAAGTCCTCTACAGGGACTCCTCCTGCTTCTCTCCTGACCGTTCACACCCCAGATATCCCAGCTCTAATGAAGCACTGGCTGGGAGATACTTAGAGCTTGTGCCCACCCTCACTTTAGCCCAAATTTCAAAGTAAGTGATTGTAACAGTTTTCTGGAAGGAGAGGAGAGCAGTGTAGTCAATTTCCTCCTTTACTGAACATGGAATTTCGTTCTTTACTCTTCCTTCTTTTCGCTGATTTTTGGTGAGGTTCCTAAGAAGGGTGTTGTGGTACACATAATGTGACAGACCATTCAAAGGCCAATCTCTCCCTCCTTCCTAACAAAAACACCGATTTTGTTCGGGTTCCCCCAGTTTTCAAAACATGCCTCTGCCATTAGCCATTGAGCATACTTTGAGGCACAATTTTAAAAATCACTGGTAATTTCTAGCTCTTCATCTGCGAAATTACAGAGATGAAACTAAGGGAGATCTGGCCCCACATGGATCACTCATAGCAAAACCAAGACTAAATCCTAAGTACTTGTAGCTCTAAGGAGTAACTTACTTGCCCTCCACTTCAGATGGCCCACAGGAACACCACGGACACCGAAGCTGACTGACCTGGAGGACACGGTTCACCTGCCTCATTCTCTTCCTTCCTGCCCCAGTGCCTGTACGCTAAAGGGTGCTGTGCATGCCTTTGTAAAACCACCAAAGACAGTTTGGAAAGCAAAGCACTTTTTGGCTTTTTAAGCTCCTGCTTTAACCATCCAGAGAGAGAGAGAGAGAAAATAATTTGCTTTTGCTTTTTAACCATGACTTTTCAATGGTAACAACTTTTCTGACCTAAGAAATATATACTATTTCAGAATGTAGCCACATTTTACACACTCTGGTCTTTTATGCGTGCTCCCGAAATAATTAGGAAATAATTTCAAACTCAAAACTATTTCTTGCGATATGCCAGATATTATAAGTCCCCTTCGTACCGTTCTTCTTTCTATCCTTCTACGATAGAGGCTGGAAAGCTAAATACTTGCAGCCCCAGCCTCCACGACAGTCAAGAGGCAGGCAACAGGTTTGGCCATATGACACAGTGAAAATCTGTCGGCTGTGGCTTCCAGGAGAGCTTCGCTGCTCTGGACTGAGCTGGCAAGGATACTTTTTCCCTTTTTTCCCTTTTCCTTTCTTCTAGCCTAGAAAGTGGGGGTGGTATCTGGAGGTGCTGCAGCCATCCCGAGGCAAGATACAGTGAGATGTCCCACAAAACATGTCTTGAAAACATTACAGAACAATATACCCAAAGCATGGTCATTTTTATATTGTTTCACTGACTTGCCACATGACAGAATCATCTGTGCATATACTCTAATGAATCCAACCTGTATCCGTTATACACTAATACCCCACCAGAAAGTATGGAAGACCAGACCACTTCAAGCCATAGCCCCTGGCTTACGAAGCTTTCGGGCTAGTCGGGGAACGCCGAGAGCAGAGCAGCAGATCACTGAGTCCGCAAGGGCACGGCGCCGATCGTAACTGCTGAGACGGTGCAGAGGAGGTAGAGGTAAATGCACGTTAAAGGTTGAAGTTGTCACATAGGGCTTTCTAGAGAAAAGTAAAACTTGCGAGTAAGTCTTAAATGAGTGGATAAGGAAAAGGGACATGTCTACCAGGAGGGAATAACAGGAGCAAAAGGACAGAGGTTAGAAAGCACCAGTAAGCACACCACCTGTGGTGTGAGAAGCCTGGGGAGCTCCTCTTGGGAAGAAATCAAAGTAAGTCTGCTCCTGCCAAATCACAGTATTTACAATTCCTTGGATGTGCGTGGTTCCTCAGCTAACTCTTGACTCAGGGTAAGAGCTCCCACATGTCCTCAGGCTAGTTGAGAGGACCTGTCCCCAAGTCGTCCCTGCACCTCAGCAGAATTCCGCCCTGGCACCCAGCACTCAGGGGGCAAGTACCGCCTATGCCCAGGTCCCAGCAGAAGAGGAGCCTCTTACTGTCCACTCCTGCCTTCCCAGCCCGAGCGCGGGCACGCGATACAGAAATGGCTGATGCCAGACGGCTGGATAAAATAGGACTGGACTATAGTTCCATTTCTGGGCCATTCTGCTATAAGATGAAGAGTCTTAGAGTTAAACAATGAACTAGGGTAAGCTTTGTCAAAAATTCTAACGCAAAACCATTGCGGATTTGTTAAAATGTGGATTTGGGAGAAACAAATTTAATCCAATACTAGATGAAAAAGTCAGGCTTGGGCGCCTGGGTGGCTCAGTTGGTTAAGCAACTGCCTTCGGCTCAGGTCATGATCCTGGAGTCCCGGGATCGAGTCCCGCATCGGGCTCCCTGCTCGGCGGGGAGTCTGCTTCTCCCTCTGACCCTCCTCCCTCTCACGCTCTCTGTCTCTCATTCTCTCTCTCAAATAAATAAATAAAATCTTTAAAAAAGAAAAAAAAAAAAGAAAAAGTCAGGGTGAAGACTGCCGTCCCCCTTCCCGCGCTTGCTTGCTCGCTCGCTCTCTCACACACACAGACGGGCACGCACGCTCCAGCACCCTCCCCTGCCCCCGGGCCTCACCATCAGCATTTTGTGCAGGTCCTCCTCGAAGGCGTCGATGTTGCAGTCGGTCTTGTCCAGGCGGTCCAGCACCTCGTGCAGCATGAATTGGTAGTACTGCTTCATCAGCAGGCCGCCCTTGAGCACCTCTTTGCACTCCCTCACCAGCTGCAGGGGCACAAGCTCTGTCACTCCACACACCCTCACCGCACGCCCTCCTCCTCCTCAAAACCTCTCAAAGTCCTAAAATATTTTCCAATTCCTTACCAGTTCACTTTATATAACCATTTTAGTAGTCTTGATCAAAAATTAAAGAGTGAAAATAAAAGTGATTAGGATTATCGTATGAATACACACAGAAATTATCATACAGGCAAACATTGATTTGTGAAACTATATTCCCCTACAAAAACATTTATGTAGAAAATAAACCCCACAGAAAAAGATCTATTTTTCTACTAGGGATAGGAGAGAAAAATCCCCTAATGGAACTGATGATTTTTATCCAAAAACGTAATAGAGATTCAAATATACTCACATGCCACAGAGCATGACAATCTTTGTAATAATTTAGCATAGCAACTACTGTGATTTGTGGCCTTTACTACCAAAAGCCTCTAATCATCACAAAAATCAAACCTAGGCTCAATTTGATGAAATGAGACGGAAGTCAAGGGAAAACAAATCTAAACAAAAAGCTGAGTGCCACGGCCATGGGCAGGCCCAGCAGGTAATGCTGGAAAGGTGGGGGAGGCTGACATGGGATGACTGACCTTAAAGTCTTTTCATCATAATAATTATCATGTATTACCATAATATTATTTAAAATGATGGGGATTAAATAAATTATGATGTACCTACACAGCAGAGCACTCCTGCAGCCATTTAAAATCTAGTTTTTGAAAAATATTTAAGGGTAAAAACTCGTATTTTTTTCTTTTACTTGTATGTGTAGGAAAAACAGATGGATAAAAACATACCAAAGTAGTTACAGTGGTTATCTCTGACTGGCAGCATGATAGGATAATTTTCATTTTTGTCTGTATCATTTTCTGTACCTTTCAAATATTCTACAATAAATATGGATTGCTTTTATAAACATAATTTCCCCCTTTAAAATGGTCTAAAAATAATTACCCACGGTAAGAGAGCCATGGCTAGAGTTAAATCTATCAAAAGCTATTCTGTTCAGATGTAAATTTCTCTGTTAAAGATGTCACTTAGGTGCTTATAACCAAATCTTTGAATAATTTTAGCCAAAATTTGTTTTATTTTGATTCTAGTAATGCTACATTCATCTAAGTATTGTTTTTATTTTTTTAAATATTTTAACATAAATTCCTGTTTCATCCTCACAATAGCTCCCTTGGCAAAAAGTAAACTCTGCCTTGTCTTACCAGGTTATATTCCTGAAGTATTCATTTTGTGAGAAAGGGAAATCAGTATTTTACCCAAACTTCCTAAATTACCACTGCAATCAGGTGGACAAGTGAGAAGCAAGGCCACAGTGGATGACAGGACAATAACCAGAAGCAAGGTGGTGAGCAGCAGGGCGCATGAGGAAGCAGCGCTCTCTGGTCAGTGCTGGACAGAAACTGAAGCGAGGACAATGAGGTCCACGAGTCACCCCCTCTCCCAGCTAAACCAACAAATTCAAGTCCTGTTCTGTGCCTATCGTATGGCTTGTGTTTGTCCCCAGGTGCCATTGGTCATCCTGAGCCAATGAGCTCCTAGCCCTTCCATCCTGAGGGGATGGACATGCACAGTTGACAAAAACACACCTTTTTCTTTCTTTCTTTTTTTTTTTTTTCAAAACCTGACATGTTTATTTTGCATAGTGGATGTGGTAATATCATAAAGTACAAATACATTCGGCAGCATTCACTGTGCTAGATACAACCGCTTCCACCCATTCCTGTTACCTCTGGAGTATCAGACTCGCCTAGAGAATCCCATCCAAAATGAACGAAAACCAAGAAAACAGCAGCTGTCATTACTATTTAATCCATGCAACTGACTAAGCAAGCAAAAAGTCCAAACATCTCTCTACTGCATACTCTAAAGACATTTATCTGTTCCCATGTAGCTTAAACAGAACAAAAATAAATAAATTTAAGGAACTTAAACTACTTCTAATGAGTGAATTTTAAGTTTCCAGCCTCCAAAGACTGATGTTAACAGACTATGTCATTTCATCACTGTACTTTTATATCCTTTCGGAATGAGGAAGTGATGGCAGAAAGGTTGAACCACAATCTTATCTTTGAGACTACATGCAAAGAACATTTTATTTTATTTATTTATTTTTTTTAAGAACATTTTAAATTACCCTAAAAAGAGCAGCTTAAAAACACTAACATACACTCAAATTTTTCACTACTCGCAACAATTAAAAAAAAAAATCCTCAATCCAAAATAAAAACAAGCCTACAGAATAGCACAGTAACTGCTAAATATTTTTAAACAGTCGTTGAAACAGACCTGCTTAATACTCAAGAGAGATGGTTCCCCAGCAGGCCTCTGTTCCAGTCTTAACTTCAGACACTCATGTATCACGTTCAGAAGGACTCGACAGAGCACCAGGAAGGCAGGCTCGAAGGAGGGTAAGTCCATGGACTTCAGCTCGTCCCACGACACAGTGCTGCACTTCTGCTCTGAGGAAGGTGGTGTCCTGGATAACTGCACATAATCGGAACCCCACATGGGGTCTGGAAATTCGGAAAACTATAACAAAAATTCAACAAAGGTTAAAAGAGCATACAAAAGAATGTCCTAAGGTCGTGGTTATAAACTATTATTCTCTATAGTTTGCTGATGATCTACAAAATCACAATTTTTCAGGTAAAATAATCTTTAGAATAATTCAACATTTTCAACATAGACCCAAAAGTTCTAAAAGTAATAGAAAATCATAACAAGGACACCAAATTATAATATTTTTATCAAAAAAGCATAGTAGAAAAAGAATCAAGTTCATCATTTGCATCAAACATTTTATCATCATACTTAAAATGATTAGAACACTTTATTTTTAAGGTTCTATATAGCATTATCCACAACTATCTCCAGACTGAGAAAACCAGAAATTACTGAAATTTGAGAAAAGATTACAAAACCAGGGAGACATTTATGTAAACATAAAAACTAGTTGGTTCAACCAATTCTTCTGTCCGTTGCTCTCTTGAGCTACACCAAATGATGCTGATAGAAAACAATTCATAAAATTGAACTGGCTGGTCCCACTCAAATATCTGCTATTCAGCATTCCTAGGAATCTCAGTGTTGCTCACCCTTTCTTATAGTTACTCTCTTCAGATGCCTTATGCTTTCCCTCATAAAATGGGGGATTCGGAGCTTTCCCCATTGTCCTTAGACCCCTGGCAACATCATCCTGACCAATCATATCCAAAGACCTTCCCTTCTCCTTTTATTGAGAAAACAGAGGCCAACAAAATTCGAAAACCTCAACTTCTCACCAATTTATTTTTTTTTAATATTTTATTTATCCATTCCAGAGAGAGAGAGAGAGAGAGCAGGGGGAGGGACAAGCAGACTGCGCTGAGCACGGAGCCTGACGTAGGGCTCGATCTCAGGACCTTGACATCATGACCAGAGCCAAAACCAAGAGTCGGCCGCTTAACCAACCGAGCCATCATCCAGGCGCCCTTCAATTTCTCTTCAATTTAAAACATCACCAATTATAGGTATTCTGCCTCCATGTCATTCGTATCTATGCTCCCTGCCATTTAGTGAATTCTTAACTGGTCTCCTCTGCTCCTTTTATGCTCAATATATACTTCTGCATTTAAATTAATACATACTTCAGTTTCCCGTAACAGCCAAGAATTTTAAAAATGGTACATCATTTTTAAAATGTGATCAATGTGGTCAGGTCAGGGTTAAGACATGTCTGTTTAAAAGCTTTAGGCAGTAATAAATGCTTCTTTTCCTCTGGTATAGAGAATGAGCTCAGGTCAAAGGTCTATTCAAAGCTCTACAAAATTCAGTGAACTTTCTCTGATAAAATTCTAAAGAATTCTTTTGGCATTGTCTAGAGCTCCAGCCCGCTCACCCATGCGCTACAGGCTCACTGGGAAACAGAACAATCCCTACTTGTCCACAGTGAAGACAACACCGCCTAGGAGACCCCACAGGCAGACCCACGCTGCTGCGGAGGAAACGGGGTCCCACTGGTGGTGCATGCTGGTGACTCAATCCCTGTCCAAAGAGGAACAAATGTTAAAAAACTACTGAGCATGGAAGAGGAAACAGCAATTTTAACTAAGGAAACCAAGCTGAAGCATCAGAACAGCTGACACTCATTTAATGTGGGAAACAGGAGAGAACCGTAAAATACTCTACTACACGACTGCACTGAAGTCCTCTGGAAAAAATTTAACAAACCAAGATTTCTAAAACAAGTTCAATAAAGACAGTGAAAATAGAATGGATGTGGTAAAAACTAAGAACTCAGACATTAACTATAGAAATTATCACTACAACAAAGAGCAAAAGAAAAAGGAAGGGAAGTTTTGAGTGAAAAATAGAGACATGGAAGTTGGATCTAGGAGCTTCACGTGAGAATAACAAGAGTGTGGAAAAAACAGAAGGAAGAGATGGAGGGGAGCTTTTTGCACAGTCAAGATATCACTAATATGTGAAGAAGAAAGAAGAAACCTCCTTGGATACAGAAGAACTCAAAGTACAGTTCATTTACCTTCACTAAAAAACTCCCTGAGGAAGTACAGTAGGGTCTAGTCAAGTGAAAATTAAATCAGAATAAAGATCCAAAGACAAAAATACCCAAGGAAGTGAGAAGCCACGAAGCTAGCAGCAGTTACACAGGCAGATACAACTCCATAATGGTAACTTGGTGAGAGACTATAAACAACTCCCAGAAAGGAGTACTTGAATTTTTTTTTAAAAAAGGATACTATAAGAAAAAAACCTGGATCTTGAATTCCCAATTATTTCAATAAAACACAAGAAGAGAGGAAGGGGGCAATAAAGTGCAAGATCAAGTGCAATTTCATCCGTTTATTATCACTTCCAGTGAGAAATACAGGATTAAATATGGTATAAAATCTGTGATCAACTCAGGAAAACTGAGCCGACTCAATAGTAGAGACATCAATAAAAATGCAATGTAATTACAATCATAACCCCACTGGTATTTTGTGGAGGTTAATAAAGTCATTCAATAAAATTCACATGGAAGAAAGTAATGTGCAGAAGTAAAAACAGCCCAGAACTTTTTTAAAAGAATAAACGGGAAGAACTGCCCTACATGATGGCAAACCTTACTAATAAACCTACTTTATTTAAAATAGAAAAGTACTGTAAACAGATCAGCAGAGAAACATATCGAATTATCTACAATAAATACATAAAAAAGTAGTTGAAGTGGCAATAGTTGAAGTTGGAAAATGGATAACCCAATGTTAAAGAAAACCGAAAAATAATTACATCCGTACCTACCCCGGTAACTATAGTCATAATTTTTTAATTATGAGGCTATTTTAGAAATTCTTGCCTGATATGAGAAACTATAGGATGTACTAACATAAATACAAAAATACGTTTTGAACATATACATACAGAAAGACTCCAAATGTTAATACAGGCTTAATAACCTAAACACAGAGCTATACATTAGGTTAAGCCATATAAAATTGCCATTTTAGTCAGTCAAAAATGACCAAATATTGGCAATTTAGTACAACATAATAACAGGAATTCTGGAATGACAGTGGCGGCAGCCGGATTTCGATTTCCCTTAGTCCCCCCATAAGAACAGACAGAACAAGGACAACCAAGTCAAAACTCCTTGAGACACATGTCCACTAAAACTACGTGACAAGGTATCTCCGTGAACTCCAAAGTAGAAGAGATGGGGGGAAGTGAACTGTGCCAGACCCTGTGGTTATCAGCACTTGTGCAAGGGAAACACGGGGGATTAATAGGGTGTCTGATGGGCCCAAAGGGGCAAATTCCACAATCACTAATGACTATGCAATAGAAAGCTCACTGCTTCTCTTTGAGGACTTGAGTGAAACAGAAAGCAATTTGGGTACAAAGTCATGAGTGAGGTCAAGGGGTTGCAACAGGTTTGAAGGGGCTGAAGTGGCTTAGGCCTCCCAAACTCTTAAAACTATCAGCTAAAATCCCCTTTCCAGGACAAACCTGCTAGACTGAAATCCAACTGACCAGGAAAGTAGAGTAGAGGTAAAGAACAACAAGGTCCAGAAGTGGGAGGGGAACACACCAGAAGATCTCAAAAAAAGAGAACATGTGCTTTGGCAGTTCAGAAGAAGGAGCTCAAAGCTACAAACCCTAACACTTCTGAACTCTCTCTTTCCTTAAAGATCATGAAAATAAATACGTTTAAAAATGAGCAAAAGGACTGTGCTAGAATCCAATACAGGGTTATTAAGCAGAGAAATAAGCAGAATAACCCTAGAGACAATGAAAGCCTGCCAGAAAGACATGCCCACTAAACAGAGAGGACTGCAGCCCAATTTTCAAAAAAAAAAACTAAAAGAAATTAAGAAAATCATAGAAAAAATAAAAGAACAACATAAATTAGAATTAGAAAAACTCACAAATAAAGTGGTAGTACTCGAAAGATAATTTTCTTAATTGAAAAGCATTTTAGGGGCACCTGAGTGGTTTAGTCAGTTAAGCATCTGACTCTTGGTTTTGGCTCAAGTCATGATCTCAGGTTCATGAGACGGAGCCCCACATCGGGTTCCTCACTCAGCAGGGAGTCTGCTTCTCTCCCTCTCCCCCTGCTCCCATGCTCTCTCTCTCTCTAAAATAAATAAATAAATCTTTAAAAAATTATTTTAAGAACAAAAAGCAAACTAGCAGGAACATGAGCACAAATAGAAGATAATGGCTTCACATAAATAGGAGGTAAAAATGAAGACAATTTTATAAATCAAAAAGAAAAAAGAATGAATGAATGAATCTGAAAGTGACAGAGAGGCAAAGTAGATCCAAAACACATACAGTAGTGGTTCCCAGAGAAGAAAACCAAACTAATGAAACCGAAGAGTTAAAACATTAAGAAATTCACTTGAAATTAAAAAAAAACAAACATAGAAAGCAAACAAAACCTGAAATCATATACTAAAAGGACACCACTTATTCAAAAATACCAATGTGGAGAAACCAACACCAGGTAAACTAGTGGAGTTTAAAGAAAAAAGAAAAAAAAAAAAACAATCCTTTGGACATCCAGGTTATAAGTAAATAAATAACCAAGTTTCTACTTAGAAGTAGAAACAAAAAAATCATATTGCCATGAGACTTTGCAACCGCAATGCTGCATGCCAAAAGACAATGAGTAATATATATTAAAGTTACTCAAGGAAGGAAAATACAAGCCAAATTTTATGGCAAATATACTTGCAAGAGTCAATTCTGCAAACTGTTAGGAAAATCCAAGAACTCAGAAAACACTGGTCTTATGAGCCCTTACCGAGGAATCTACTATGAACAAAATGACTCAGGAGGCTGTCAGAACAAGAGCCTGTCTAAATCTACATCTCTTATCTATCTACGTCTCTGTGTCCACCTGTGGAAACACACACACACTCCCGCAGGGCTAAAAGGAGGTGAGAAGGTAAGGAAGAAAGTGAGGTCCATAATGGCCATATGCAGATACACCGCAACTATCAAACCCCGGGAGAAAGCCGAGGGCATATGCAATATCGTAGCATTTCACTGGAAGTAAAAGAAAATCACTTCAAATGAAAACCCAGGTAAAAGAAAAGGACAATTCCAATATCCTCATGGTTGAGAACCAACAAGTAACAACCAAAAAATGTTGGGGCAGGGGAGAGCAATAAGGGTATGAATATTAATATAAGTATAACCTTAAGGGGTAAAAATAAAGTGGTCATATATTAAAAGTAAGTAAAGAAAATTGCATACACAGCTTATATTAAAAAATGGAAGAATAAAACAGCTTCTTTTAAAGCTCATGTTTATCAGGGAAATCAGATTCCCTTGAAAATGTATTATTCCGGGGCGCCTGGGTGGCTCAGTTGGTTAAGCGACTGCCTTTGGCTCAGGTCATGATCCTGGAGTCCCTGGATCGAGTCCCGCATTGGGCTCCCAGCTCAGCAAGGAGCCTGCTTCTCCCTCTAACCCTCCCCCTCTCATGTACTCTCTCTCATTCTTGCTCTCTAATAAATAAATAAATCTTTAAAAAAAAAAAAAAAGAAAAGAAAAGAAAATGTATTATTCCATAGATTTTCTCTTAAAACCAAGTATTTTACATAATTCTTGCAAAGTTAAGTTTAAAAAGCAATACCTAAAAATAAAAAAATAAAAGATCTATGAATGGAGAAATAAGATGTGGCCTATCCGCACAGTGGAATATCATGCAGCCATCAAGAGGAATGAAGTACTGATATACACTACAAAGTGATGAGCCTTGAAGACATGATGCCAACTGAAAGCAGCCAGTCACAAAAGACCACATATATGATTCCATTTATATGAAATGTCCAGAACAGGCAAATATAAAGAAACAGAAAGCAGGTAAGTGGTTGCTCAGGGCTGAAAGGATGAGCGGAAGGACTGTGGAGGTGGCAGCTGAAGGGGACAGGGCTTCTCTTGGGAATGCTGAATATGTTCTAAAAATAGCCAGTGGTGGTGGTTATACAACTCTGAATATAGTAAAAACCACTGAAGTGAACACTTCAAAATGGTGAATTTCATGGTATGTGAATTCTGTCTCAATAAAGCTGTTATTTTAAATACACAACCAAAAAAAGAAGAGATTCTAATTATATGTCTAGTTAGTGGCATAATCATGAGAAGAATTATTCAGGTGTCTTGAAAAGACACAGTAATTTGGTGGTATATCCCAAAGGGTCTATCCCTAAGGATGGGGGGGGAACTTATACTTTTTCAGTAATCATATTGCTGATGATACTATTCTGAGATTATTGTGTATGTATTCTGGAATATAGTCAGCATATTCTAATAATCTACTACTCTGATATTCTCATGCCATCATTCTGTTACCACCGCAAATTTTTTCAGTGTAGAAGAAAAGTCAAAAGAGATTTTAAAATCCTGATTTTGAATTGTCAGTACGAAATTGGGATGTATTTTTGTGTATTTCTGTGTGTTCTGTCTACTGAAGAGAACTAAAACAACGATCGACCATTTCCGTTACAATGAGCAATGCGAGTACTGTAGTCCTAGAACACTATTTCCCAACAAAAGGAACAAGGATTCCCTGAAGATAAATCAAGATTCCCAATCTCAAGCAGATGTACAATACAAGCTTAAAATAGCTTCTTATATCAGCTATCGAAGTTATGAAACACTACTCACTAGGGCTGTGATAAAAGGACTTCAGCCAACTTGAATATGTTCCCATTGTCCAAAATGGGACAATGGGAACATCAGTTATTATAATTACTTCAATGGATTACAATAATGATTTCGATGGGTTGAAAAATACCAAACAGGTTTAAATTCATGAGTTCAAAATCATATTAATAAAAAAACACTAATTGGTCACCAATAAACCAACTCATTTTTTAAAAAAAGGGTAAAGAAGAGGGAACGACTCAAGCATATTCACCCTGTCACTTCTGTTCAATTATTCCACTGGGTGACCAAATAATGATTGAGGAAAGTTTCTCTTTGTAGCAATATCTACTTAATGCAGCTGGTAATTAAGCTAATAAGAAGAAAAGAGAATTAGAAATATCACTTTTCAATCCTTACTGAAGTAAGCGATCTATGATCATTAACTGCTGATGTCTCAGAGACAGTCATACATTATATGTGTCCCCATGAAGCAGTATTAACACCATCAATCAACCAATCAATCAAGAAATCCTGAATCTAATCAAGCCACTAGTTTTTACAGTCAGTTTACACAGAACACAGAGAAAAAGGAAACAAGCAAAAAGGACAACTGTAGGCACAATCACAATTCAGACTGTAGGAGAATCTCTATAGGATAAAAGGTCCAGGTTCTTCAATAAATACATGGCAAAAAAAAAAAAAAAGGGAGAGGGAGCTACAGATTAAAAACGACTTAAGAAATATAATGAACTGGGGACACCTGTGGGGCTCAGTCAGTTAAGCCTTAACTCATGGTTTCGGCTCAGGTCATGATCTCAGCCTGTGGGATCAAGCCCCATATCAGGCTCCGCGCTCAATGCGGAGTCTGCTTGAGATCCCCTCTCCCTCTCTCTCTGCCCCTCCCCACCGCTCAAGAACTCTCTCTCTGTCTCTCAAATAAATAAATAAATAAATAAAATCTGTGCGGGGAAAAAATATAATGAACTCTTACCTTGTATGATTATTTGAAAACTGACTTAAATTGCACAATATTTTTTAAAGAAAATCAAGATAACTATGACACAATCAAAATATGAACACTAATTTGATCTTTGATGATCAAGGGAGTTAATGCTATGTTTTAGGTGTGATAATGGTACTGTGGTACATTTCTAGAACAAGCCCAAATCCTTCAGAGAAACATCCTGAACTATTTAAGGATAAAATATGATGACACCTGAGGTTTTCTTCAAAGTGATAGAAGAAGGTGTCAAGTGGCTAGAGGTACTGGCCATGAGTTGATAATCAGTGTGCTGGGATACAGATTCAAAGGGATTCATAATATTAGTCTGTCTACTTTTGCATGGGTTTAATAATTTTCCATAACAAAAATTTTTGAAGTATGTAAAAATAAGGGAAAAAATATAGAATGTTTTATAATCTCTGACTACACACAAAATAAGGTGATCAAGAGTAAAATAAAAATTTTAAATTTCTATCTAGTGAAAAACATAAACAAGTTAAAGACAATTTACAGCCATAATAAAAAGTGAATAATATCTATAAAATAAAAATAGCTCCAACAGGTCAAGATTATAATAAAAAACCCAATAGAAAATGAACAAAATGAATAAAAGAAAACACAAAGAAGACATGCATGTGGCCTATAAACTTGACAACAGCTGAATGTCACTAAAAATGAAAAGAATTAAGATTAAAATGAAATTATAGTTTTTACTGATCATGGTTGCAAAAATGAGGACAAATGGGATTTCTCCTACACCACTGGGTAAAGTATACATTAGTACAGCCATTCTGAAGACCAACTTCGCAATATCTATCAAAGATTTAAATATGTATACCCAATGACCCCCTATTTCCACTTCAATGAGCCATTCTTACAAAACAATGAAGTTCATAAAGGGGAATGTGTACCGTATTTGTGGCTACACCACTTATAAAGGAAAAAAATTAAGTGCCCATTAAGAGTGAAATGGTTATAATCATTAGGGAAATGCAAATCAAAACCACAATAAGGGGGGCGCCTGGGTGGCACCATCAGTTGAGCATCCGACTCTTGGTTTCAGCTCAGGTCATGATGTCAGGGTTGTGAGATCGGACCCCAAGCACACAGTCTGCGTGAGAATCTCTCCCTCTCCCTCTGCCCCTTTAGCTCATGCGTGCACTACTCTCTCTCTCTCTCAAAATAAATAAATAAATAAATAAATCTCAACACACACACACACACACACACAAAATAAGATATCACCTCACCCTCAGTGAATGGCTATTATCAAAAAGAAGTCAAAAGTGTTGGTAAGATGTGGAGAAAAGGAAATGTTTGTGCACTGTTGGTGGGAATGTGAACTGATGCAGCCACTATGGAAAACAGTACAGAAGTTCCTCAAAAATTAAAAATAGACCTACCGTATGATCTAGCAATTCCAATTCAGTGTATTTATCCAAAGAAAAGGAAAACACTAACGCAAAAAGAAATGTGCACCCACTGTGTTCACTGCAGCATTATGTACAGTAGGCAAGATATGGAAAAACCTAAGTGCCTATCGATGGTGTGAGATTTTACATGTACATAAAAAGGAATCTTACTCAGTCACCGAAAAAAGAAGGAAATCCTGCCATTTGTGACAAGGATGGATCTTGAGGACATTTTGCTAAGTGAAATAAGTCAGACAGAGAAAGACAAATACCATATGATACTACCTGTAGGTGAAATCTAAAAACAAAATAAAACAAAACTGAACTCAGATACAGAGAGCAGACTGACGGTTGCCAGAGGCAGACGGTGGGATTTAAAGAAGAGAGTAAAATGATTCATTCCTATGATGGCATCCCATGTAGTAGTTAATTGGAACTGAAGTAGAGCTACATATACCAATATGGGGACTAATCCAAAGAGAAGAGGGGGGGGCGGGGTGGGGAACAACCCTATCAGTCATAGAATAAATACAGCATTATCACTTTTAAAAAAGAGAGCACTAGTCATGATGAGCACTGGGTGTGGAAGTGCTGAATCACTATATGGTACACCTGACATTAACATTACACTGTATGTTAACTAACGGGAATTTAAATGAAAACTTTTTTTAAAATTACCTGTATTACGTAACAAAGATATGTATTTATATTAAGCACAAAAAAGTCTAAAAGATGCAAACCAAAGAATTACTACTCTGAGCCAGACTACAAGATAAGCAGCAACTTTGTTTCTTTACATACACATTCAATAAATAAGTAAAAAAAAAAAGAAAGTATATTGTTCTATAAAATAAAGGAACAGATCAAAATACAGTTGACCCTTGAACAGCACGAGTTTGAACTATGTGGGTCCACTAAGACGTAGATTTTTTTTATAAAATACAGTACAGTACTGTGAATGTATCTTCTCTTATGATTTTCTCAATAACATTTTTTTCTCTCGCTTACTTTATTATAAGAATATATAGTACATGTAACATATAAAATATATGCTAATTGACTATTAAGGTTATCAACAAGGCTTCCCAGTCAACAGGAGGCTATTAGTAGTTAAGTTTTGGGGAAGTCAAACATCATACACATATTTTCAACAGTGTAAGGATCAGCACATCTAACCCCCGTGTTGTTCAAGGATCAACTTTTTGTTACCCTTCAAAAGTTTCTATGATTCTACACCAGGGGTCGTATCACAAACTGAAATGCCTACAGGGCCAGGTGGGTGATGACAGTAAGAGAGAAAGAAACAACGGGCACTGTGGTCAATCGGAGCCCGCCAGATGCTATCATGTGGGAATGTGGGCCCAGGGTTGACAGACTTCCTCTTAGTATTTTAAGGAAAGCAAAAAAATCCAGATTTTCACGTGAAATCTTATTTTCAAATGCTAGCCACTACGTCAAAAAATACTCCAAGCACTAGGTGGGACAAAATACGACTTCAAGGGGCAGCATACGGTAATGGTGAAGAGCACAGCTTTATAGGCAGTTCTGCGTTCACACCCTGGCTCTGCCCCACGGGATACACCCAACCTTGACCACGTCACTTGACCGACCCGCCTCCACACAGCAAGTACTCAGTTAATGCTAGCTACTAGTCTTGCTGCTGGTGTGCTGTCTTCATGGGATGCAGTTCTCCGCTGCGAGCTGCGAGCTCTGTCCTCTGATCGTCTCCGTCTTACATCAGGTTTGACTCCGTTGGCCCACTGCAGTCAAAAATAACACAGAACAACTTCCTATCTCCCCTCAAGTAAGTGTGCTTTTAGAAAACAGAAAACCTAAAGGTAAATGAGCAAGAATGTGCTTATCAGCTTGCCACTTACTCAATGACAAAGTCCGTGTAACTTTACTAATGAAATCAGATAGGTGATGACTGAAGCAAATAAAACAATTAACTATAATAACTGTATTAATGAACACTAATCTGGAAGGCGGGGGTGGGCGAGTACTATAGCCTACTTAGTGTTTCCAATGGGCTTACCCAGAATTGCACTGGTGCTGGTCCAGCTACATAGGAAGCACGCTGGAGGTCTGTTAAGAATGGCAGCACTCACGTCCTACCCCAAGAGACTCTGATTTGCCCTATATCCAAAGAGGGCATTAGGTACATGAATTTTCAAAAGCTCCCTGGATAATGCTGGTGCGCAGCCAGGTTTGGACACCATTAGCACAGTTTAAAGTCTGGTATCCCAGAATCCTGGATTTGAATTCCTCCAACAATCTACAGCTCCTGTGATTTGGGGCAAGTTACCTACTCTCCTTATTTGTAAGATAGAGAATTAACACCACCACTTCATTTGGTGGTTGTGCCTAGCATGCGGAAGACTTGATAAATGGTGACTGTTGTTAATTTTATATCCTAGTTTATACAGGCGTTGTCCACTCTGAATACAGAAGGCAACCTCTTCAGGGTTTGTTGTGCTTACAGGAAAAAATCAGCATAATTATTCTTGGATCATAAAACAAACAATATTTTATTGGCCATTAAACTTATAATAATCACATCATCATTTCTAATTCAAAGGAAAGTAATTTATAAAATAACCAAAACTCTTCCTTAGGATCTGAGGTAATATGCATGGTAACATGCAATCAGTCAGGCAAGTATACTTTTTTATATACTACATTAAGTAAAAATTTTATCTGTCTCTTCTTCTGAAAATGTATAAATTTCATATGGTAAAGCTAAAAGGAAGGAGCATAAAATAGCCATATCACAACCTATGGCTCAAATATTTTATGGGTATTTAACATTTTAAATGCACAAAACCCAAAGGACTGTACAACACAAAAAGTAAACTTTATGGCAAACTTAAAAAAATCAACTAGAACACTGGGGAATCCCAGGATGGAATGCAGACTGAGATTAAGTGAACCACTATATTACAAATGAATGATATGACCTCACTGAAGAGGGTGAAGGAAAAAGGTGCTGACCTAGCTAACTCTGGAAAATTCTGTGGTGACTCTCTAAGACTAAAGATAAAAAGAACTGTACTGAAATGCTATACTCTAGTTGGCAAATTTATTCCTCACGGGGTCCCGGTTAGCAATTCTGAAACTACTTTACGTGTATACTCTGGCTGCACAAATATGTAAATAACTGTAGTAATGGGAGCCAGGTTTCTCACCACAAGAGAAAAAATTACAAATAAGCAGGAGAGGAAGACTAGAATGAAATTGGTGATGCTGGCTTAGGCCTGAGACATCAGTGTGAACTCATGTTTATTTCTCACAGATAGACAGATGGGTAAGCAAGGAGAAATAACTATCGAGCTGTGCATACACAATGGGTGGAAGACATTCCTATATTTTCTAACTCTACCACTGAATGGTCCTGGAAGCAATAACACCCCAACAGTAACATCCAGTGCCCAGATCTTCATTTCTAAATAACATCCTCCAATAAAACGAACCAGAGCTCCTCGGGGAAATGGCTGATTTCAGGAGTGCAACAGGAAAAATAAAGGATGATGCCACAGAGTAAGAAACTGCTCAAAAAGCAAAACAATACAAAAAAAGATGCAGGCATGTCAAAAGGACACAGAAGCCAACTGGAAGAGTTACAGTGGCTAAAGAAGGAACAATTTGAGCAACAAAAGAAAGAACAATACTACTGGATTATAACCCAAAGAAAAAATCAATATTTATGACTTCCCACTGAGATAAATAAATGGGAGGGAAGAGGTAAATCTTTCATACAGAAGAATTCCAAATACTACATGTAGATACTCCCTACTCCTAGAGGTAGGCTCCTACAGCCCTCCCCATGAATGTGGGCTGCATCTAGTAACTCACATCCAAGAGTACAGCAGGGAAAGGGAAAACTGCTAACTTGTGGAGGAACCCCGCAGACAACACCTTCACCGAGGAACCCAGGTTAACATCACCAGGGACAATACAATGCCATGGGGAGCGCTTCAACTCTGTGGCATTTCTGCCCAGCCCAAGCCCCCAGTCTCATCTTGATAAAACACCGGGCAAATCCAAATTCAGAGACTGTTCTACAAGCCGTCCAGATCGCAAACCAAGGGAAGACTGAGCAACTACACAGATCAGAGGAGACTGAGAAGACATGACTAAGAGCAAGGTGGCGTCCTTGACTGGGTCCTGGAACAGAAAGGGGACAGTAGCACAAAAACAGAAATCCAAATAATGTCCACAGTTTAGTTAACAGTATCTTACACCAATGTTAATATACTAATTTTGACAAATATAGCAAAGTAAAGTAAGATGCCAGTATTAGAGGAAGCTGCATAAGGAACATATGAAAACTCTGTACTATCTTTGCAAGTTTTCCATAAATCTAGAATCATCCCAAGATTACAAGTTTTTAAATTTAAAGATTTTAAAATATAATAAAATTTTAGAGAAAAACTGCTTTATAAAAGCATGTTTATAAGCCAAGGGGAATTAAATATAAGATCATATGTTATTTATAAACACTAATCACAAGTAACTTAATCATAAAGCATAAAAATATAAAGATATAGACAAGAAATCCTTCAACTATATTCATTAGTGTTACCACATAAGCCAAAAAAACAGTGCAACATAGAAGATATGTATTGGGTACATTCTGTGGTGCCCACTGGTCAAGACGCTTCTATCAAGAATGAAAATAAAGCTGTCTTTAAACCTAAAGCCTATACACTGCTTAAAACGTATGTCCTTCAAATGCAGGAGTATTTGGCAGAAATTAAAAGGTTAAATACATTTTAAAGATAAACATATAGAATAGTCTGGCCCATATTGACTTACAGTTAGCTTCAAAAGAAAAAAAAATTAACAAAGCTTCTAAAAATTAATAGTTTATATTTGGCTTCTATAGTATTTTACCATTTATACAAATACCTTTTTTAAGCCTCACAACAACCCTGTGAGGTAGGTAGGAAAGTATTACAGCCATTTTACAGATGCGATGATTTAGGATCAGAAAGATTAAGTCATTTACAAAGCCATGTGGTGAGAAAGACCCACACCAAGGAATGGAATCCAGTTACTTGATTTCAAAAACTGTGGCGTTCTCCAACATAGTCAAAGACTAAAACAAACCCAGAAGGAAGTCTACATACATTCATATACATACACACACATACACCTCCCCTTCCAGAAATTATGTTCCTGAAATGGAAATGAAAATAAGTCTTACTTTCCCACTGAGTTCATTATAATGTTGAAACCTCATTTTTTATTAGTTTGGACTGAAATTCTACTTCAGCTCTTGGTTACTCTTTTGTTATCTGACAAACACAACATTTTATAAAACAAAACTTAAAACAGGGGCTTCTGTACTTCATTTTTGTTTTGAAAAGCAAACAATCTGCAAGTAATTCTAACAGTCTTTAATTTACACACTTTATGAGCTTTGAATTTGTATGACTCTTCTTTTCTATAAGGATAACTGTTGCAGTTAAATCTCCACTGGTCAAACCGAAGGAATACAACATTGACAGGAATTCAAAACTATGGGCTACCATAGTTCATCATCTGTTTTCAACTTGAGTTCTAATAGAAAATGTAGTGCACTCATTCCCAATCTTTTTCTTGTTCCAACACATCTAAGGGACGCAGAGCTCTACCATTAGTAGGGACAGTTCATTGTCACAAATGGTTCTCAGGGAACAGGAAAAGAATTTGGGGTTGGGAGTTGAAAGCAGTTTTAAGAAGCCCCCACATGCCTCCCAGGGCCTTTACCATGAGTCCCTCTCTCTCATGAGATCTACTGAATCAGAGATGAGGTAATACCGCCAGAGCTGTTTCGTTCATATTACTTCAAAAATAGTGTTTCACAATAAAAATCAATCATCGACCCTGTCTTGCCCATATGTGTGCTCACTGGAACTGAACCACTCCAGCCAAAAACCTAGATCAAAGTAAGTCATTCACCATCTGAAGTATATGGCAGATCCTTATTCCATATCTAGTTTTGTTCTACTGATTTTGAAACCTGCACTATAAAAAAAATCGTATAAAGTAGTTATTTTGGACTAAACAGGGGAAAACAGTCATTTGCTTTAATAAAAAGATGTACATAAAAAATCATTCAGAGTCAAAATACTGTTCAAAGAAGATCTCATTGATCCCAGGGTCCTGGGAACAAATCCTGAATCGGGCACGCTGATCAGCAGGGAGTCTGCTTCTCTCTCTGCCTCTGCCCCTCCCCCCTGCTCATGTGCTCTCTTTCTCTCTCTCAAGTAAATAAAAAAATCTTAAGGAAAAAAAACAGGATCTCATATATAAATTCACTTTTAAGACTTGTAATTAAAATAATACTCAAAGTAAACTAACTTCTTATAGCTACAAAGTCCAGATTCCTTTTGCAAACATCTTTCTATATGATGTGAATGTCTGACCCGTTCTCCTAGGGTTCATGGTCTAGTTCATGAAAAATAAAGATCTTATAAACTGAGGTTCTCTTCCAATGTTTCCCATTATAAAGAAAATGCCTTCGATTGTATCACCTCTCACTCCAAAGCCAGCCAGACTGTGCAGTAAACTGAAATTAAAAAAATAAAAATAAAAGGTACACACGTATGTATGTAAATAGCTACTAAAATTGAAAATGACAACCAGAGACAAGTATAAAGGAACTCAAAGATCTGGGTGCTTTTGCTTTTAGCCAGATGAACATGCAAACTCACCACAAGAGAAAAATTACTCTTCTTCCTCTCAAAAACGCTATCCAACAGTGTGCCCCTTTCTAGTTTGACCACCCTTAACAGTAAAGAATTTCTGAGACATGAAGCTATCAAAACAAAATTTGCACTGTTTTCAAACTGCTTTTTCTAGGAGGCATACTCCTCTCACAGAAATCTTCACATATCAAAATGTGGATTTGATAACTAAGACTTTCCTTAAACTTCTATCATCTATGCTAATCGTTAACTTTGCCAAATAAGATCATTTGATCATTCTTATATTCTTACATTTCTCTACAACTCACAGCTCTTTTGGCTAAAATCATGTGTAGTATCTGTTTTTATTGGTTTAAAATACAGTGGCCAAAAACTGGACATGCTACTCAAAAAGGGAACAAGCTATTGCAAAGAATAGAGAAAGAACCGAATCCATGACCTTGGATGCCATATTCATTTAAAAATATTTTAGCATCATGTTGGCTTTTTTACTGACTCATATTCAGCCTGTGGTCACCCATGATTGTGGCTTTCTTCCCTCTTTATTTATACCTAGCCTGTCCTTCTCCATCCTATATTTATATGGCTGGATTTTTTTCCTCCACACACCACCTTCCACTTAATTCACTAAACTTCATACAATTTTCGTAGATCCATTTCCACATTTATCACAGTGCTTTACAGAAATGTTTAAATCTGCAAGTTACAGTAACTACCAGTTACACCTTAAAAATATCAAAACTACGAAAGGACGTAATAACCACCACAACACACTGTAAGAATGGAACTGAGGACAAGACCATACTAATGCCTACCAGAAACCTACCTCCACTGGACGGTCACTCTTTACCAGGGCTACGCGTGCCCTCTGCAAGGAACCGTCCATCAGCTTGTGAAGTCTTAAAATTAACTTTCTTAACCCCATTTGCTTCAGTGCTTTGTCTACAAATGGTCTATAAATAGAAGTCAGACAATGTCTACTAAAGCCTGCTTCTGTACTGCAGTCTGGTGCTCCCCAGCCAACAGGGTCGTCCTCAGACTCAAGCCTCTCAAGCTTCTTAGGCACGCAATCCTGCGAATGGACGTTGAAACTGCTGTCAGTGGGCTCTGTGGGTTCCAGTGCCCTTGGACCTGAGAGCTGTTCTTCTTCACTCTCATCCGCGCTACTTTCCAGCTCTTTCAAGTCCCCTTCTGTGTCATCACCCTCATCTTCTGGCTCATTGCCTTTGGATGATCGAGGAGAAGGGATTTCAAACACTGGCCAGCCAATGTCTGATAAATTCTTGATGCCCAAAACAGTGCCCATAATCCTTAACTTCTGATTTAAGTCCTTTGTGATGTTTAACCACAAACAGAGTGCCTGCACCCTGTCCTGGAAGTCTTTTGCAGCATATTTTTCATAGTCCTTCTGAAGAGCCTGCAACGATGGATAAAGTGCTTCTATGTACTCCAGCAACTCCATTATCCGCTTTACCTGCTCAAACGACACCCTCTGGCGTTGGAGATGCTCATGATACGCTGAATAACCCACCATATTTGTTCCATGAGGGGCTCTGCACTGCCCTTCTACTGAAGTACCATTAAAACTAGCTCCATTTCTAACAAAGGCAAAGCTCCCATAATTAACTTTGAAAGTAAGGATTTCATTGATAATATCTGGGATGGCTTGACGGGCTGTATATAAAAAGAGGTCCTGGTCATTAATGGTCCGTCCTGCATGCCAGGCTTGTAGCTCTAACCAGATCAGTTCATTAGATCGGTTAAGCCAGAAAGCAGACGTATTTTCCTGTCCTCTTTGCTCCCTGTCCTTCTTCTTGGAGACTGAGGTAAGCTTTAGCAGAAGTCGTAAAGTCTCAAAAAACTTTAAGCGATCTGCTGGACAGTCAGTCCTAGAAGTCTGGCGTGCAGTTCTGGCTATAGGCATGGGCACGGACACCGGAAGCTTAGCGTTGCTGCAGCCAAGACTGAGGTAAGGCTTATTAAGATCCACATCTGGAATTGATTTTTTGGGCAAAGACCCACCCACTGAGTCCAACATGAACGAGCACTGCACATTTTTCTTATGATCACGCTCTGTTGTCCTAAGAGCTGCTCGGATCTTCTTCTCCTGCTTATAGCTGTATTCTTCCACACTCTCCACAGTTTTCCCAGTGTCTTTGTGGGGAGGCTGGTTTGGTGCATTCATTTTTTCTATTAAAAAGAAATAAACAGATCATTGTGTTAACTCTAAAACATGAAGCTACTCTCAATATCTTCAATAAAACTGACATTCACATATACTTATTTTTCAGGCTGTTACTGGAGAAAAAAATCATAACCATATGCTGAAAATTAAAAGATTCAAAATACATACATTTCTCTCTAAATTTCCAAAAAGATTTTATCCATTTTCCCTGCTTTATTATACTTGCTATGCTCTCTAATATTCTCCACTACAAATCTAAAACAAGCCACTTCTCTACACTAAAAGTGCAGTTATCCGAAATCACCACAAGTTAATCACATTTGACTTAAGAAGGGAAAAGCAGCACAGCAGACCTGACAGAAACATGATTTAGAAAACACATCCAGGCACCTGAGTGGCTCAGTCGGTTAAGCGCCTGCCTTCAGCTCAGGTCATGATCCCAGGGTCCTGGGATCAAGCCCCACATCGGGCTCCCTGCTCAGCAGGAGGCCTGCTTCTCCCTCTCCCACTCCCCCTGCTCGTGTTCCCTCTCTCACTGTCTTTGTCTCTGTCAAATAAATAAATAAATAAATATCTTAAAAACAAAAACAAAAACACAACACATCCCATCCCTGCCTCCGCCGTGAACTGAACTTACTAACTTGGACCAGACCGCGTAAGTTTCCTGGGTCACTTTTTTTTTTTTTTAAGAGTTTATTTATTTGACAGAAAGATAGAGCACAAGTAGGCAGAGCAGAAGGCAGAGGGAGAGGGAGAAGCAGGCTCTTCGCTCAGCGGGGAGCCCGACATAGGGCACGTCCCAGGACCCTGGGATTACGACCTGAGCCGAAAGCAGACGCTTAACCGACTGAGCCACCCAGACACCCCTCCTGGGTCACTTCTCTCATTAGTAAAATGAAATAGACTGAGCAAAGAATCTTTAAGCACTTTCAGATTATTCTCATAAAAAAATGAAAGACAGATAATAGGTAAAAATGTTAATTTACTCTACTCCTTGGTTTCTTCTTTCCCACAAATGAACAATAACATTTTAAATTTAGCATTAACAAAACTGAAGACATACAGAATAATTCAGTATCATTTGCCTCAACTGACATAGAAAATCATTCAAAATTAAAGCAAAGAAAGTAAATATCACACTTTCTCATCAAACAATTATAGAAAGTGCTATTAATTTTCCTCCCAAGCTTTGAAATGAACACACACCCCCCTTCCTTCCTGTTTGGCATTTCTGCCACTATTAACCACCTCTGCCTTACCAAAATCCCTTCATCCTGTTGTTTTCTAGATAAAACAGTCTCTGGGTTCTTTTCTACTTCCCAAGTCACTCCTTTTCAAATTTCCTCCTTGGAACCTGGCTCACTCCAGAAAACGCTGTTTCTCAGAGCTCCACTCTTCGATCTCCTCTGCCTTACTTTCCCCCTCCCTGCGTGATCTTCGCTTCCACTTCATATACTGATAATGGCCAAACCTAAAACCCCATTCCAGTCTCCCCTCCACACCCAAAATATACTTCGTGTCACTGAATCCAGGTCACACATTCTGTATTTTAACATCTCTGAAATTAAAATATGTTTTATAACTGATGATATGATTAAGTTTTAGAAACATATTCACTAATACGTTTTACTTTTGCTTTTATATATATAAAATATATATATTATAACACACACACAAACATAAGTAACAAATAGTTTTTTAAATCCTGTATCTAAATATCAAGAAGTATAAAAAAGGGCTCTTTCAGTAAATAAAAAATAAAAATTCTAAGTATAAAAACACACTGTGTCTAAAATAAAAAAATAATAAATAGATAAATAAATAAATAAAAAAAAAACAAAAACAAAAAACACACTGTGTCGGGGCACCTGGGTGGCTCAGTCGGTTAAGCGTCTGCCTTCGGCTCAGGTCATGATCCCAGGATCCTGGGATCGAGCCCCGCATCGGGCTTCCTGCTCAGTGGGGAGCCTGCTTCTCCCTCTCCCACTCTCCCTGCCTGTGCTCTCTCTCTTGCTCTCTCTCTCAAATTAAAAAAAAAAAATTTTTTTTTTAAATCACACTGTGTCATCAATTGTAACAAGCATTTTTTTTCTTAAAATATATTATAGTATGCCTTAGATGTGGTGAAATAGGGTATATTTATATGGGTTACAAACTAATATATGCAAAATCAATTCACTAAAGAAATCCTGTTTAAAACCAATTTACCGGGGCGCCTGGGTGGCGCAGTCTTTAAGCGTCGGCCTCCGACTCAGGTCATGATCCCAGAGGCCTGGGATCAAGCCCCGCATTGGGCACCCTGCTCCGCGGGAAGCCTGCTTCTCCCTCTCCCACTCCCCCTGCTTGTGTTCCCTCTCTCGCTGTGTCTCTGTCAAATAAATAAATAAAAATCTTTTAAAAAATAAAAAATAAAAGTAAATAAATAAAACCAATTTACCTTCTAATCAATTTAAATTAAAATAGTTTTAAAAGAAGAATTTTAGGGGCACCTGGGTAGCTCAGTTAAGCATCTGACTCTTGATTTCTGCTCAGGTCATGATCTTAGGGTCATGAGACTGAGCCCCACATTGGGTTCCCGCTCTGGGCATACAGCCTGCTTAGGATTCTGTTTCTCCCTCTCCCCCTGCCCCTTCCCTTCCCCTACAGGCATGCATGTGCACTAATTTCCTTTATGGTCCATCAAAAAGGATTTTATCTGCCTATAGGGATTTTTGCTACATTTTAATATAAAAACGGTTATTACTACTTTTTAATTACCAATATTTTTAAATGATCGAATTTTTATCTGTAGTTTTAATCTATCTTACTTCTTTAAAAAAAAAAAGATTTTATTTACTTATTTGACAGAGAGAGACACAGCTAGAGAGGGAACACAAGCAGGGGGAGTGGGAGAGGAAGAAACAGGCTTCCCACCGAGCAGGGAGCCTGATGCGGGGCTCGATCCCAGGATCCTGGGATCATGACCTGAGCCAAAGGCAGATACTTAACGACTGAGCCACCCAGGCGCCCCATAATCTATCTTACTTCTAAAGGTCTTAAAACTTTTTATGCAATCCATTCAAAAAAATTTCTTCATAATTTTGTTTCTAGCTACAAATGCCTATCAATATTCATTCATAAAAAATTTGCCCAAGCCCGGCCTTTGTCTCCTCTTCGATGTTTTCTCTGTGTTCTTCATACCTTTATTGACATAGCACATACATACCATTCATCTCTACTTGGTAAAACAATGGTTATTTGAAAGCAAAGCTAACAAGTGCTTCCAAATTTAACTCCACTATATTTTATTTTTCAAGATAGGAATTGATACTATACTTTGTCACTATGAAACACAAAATGACATACATGGTATCACTGTTTAAGGCTAGAGGTAAAGATAATGAGTTTAGTTTTTAATACACTAAATTTGAGGGGTCTATGGGACAGCTATGTTGGTGATATCTGTAGGTAAGTAATGTGGGTCTTGAGCTCAGGAGAGAAATCCAAAGATACAGATTTGGAAGTCATCAGTATATACACATGTTATTTAATACCAGGAGAATAGAATACATAAGAACAACCAAGAAACGTGTACAGAAGAGAAGCAATGCAGACCTAGAAGAGAATGCTGTATTGGTACATACATTCAAATAAATGGTTTGAATCAAAGAAATCAAGTATTTATGCAACAAAAAACAAGTTTTTTAGCTTAGGATTTAGGATCCTAACAAAACTTTATAAAATGATATAGAGTAACATTATTGATAATGGCCAGAGAATGTTTGCATACCACTTATAATTTGAAAGTAATAGTGAACAGTGAAAACGTATTACTTGGCTTATATAACTCATAAATGTTCTTCTAATCCATGATTTAAAGATTCTAAGGAAAACAAAGGGTTAACTGAGAGTAGCTAGGATAGTTTTTCTTAACTCCAGAAGACTGGGCTATAAACATTATGCCCAAAACCATGCTATATTTTCTAGGAAGCTAATATTCAAAGCATGAAAATATTAAAAGATAAAACTTCTCAGCCTTGATCTTTATTTCAATAATTAAAAGGACTCAACAGGGAAAAAAAATGCCATAGTCCCATTTTTCAGTATAAGAAGAATCAAATTTTAGTAGCCTAAGAAACTAATTTTTGCAGATTACATACAAATCTTGTTAAGCTTACCTCACAGCATACAAAATGGTATATTATACAATTTTTTAAAATTTTGTGTTTACATAAAGCAATGGCTTATCTGGATTTACAATGTGTGTAAAGAAAAGCAAATAGGGAAAGGCACAAGATGGAACATAAGAGTTGTTTGTTTGTTTGTTTTTTTCCAAAACAAAAAATCAAGTTGGTTTTGAAAAAAAATACACAAATGGAAACTGATACATCATCGTGTTTTAAAATGATGTAATTTAAACTTAAAATAGACTAAATCCCTAGTCTAGCTACCATGAAAAAAAATCAATCTATTTATTTTATCAGTAGCTATACTTTTCAAATAATATATTTGTGATGGGCAAAGGAAACACAAGAGTATTTCCTAGCAATCAGTGACCAGGTAGTCCTCTATGAAACCATAAGGGACCTGTCAGTTAAGGGAGATTGCGAAGTACTACAGTGTTGGGGGTGAAAAGAAATCTATAAGCTGAGACACAGTTTTTATTCCCAAGCACTTTATATTCTGTCTGTACCCAATCTGACATGAGTGTAAAACTTTTAATAATAACTTGAAAGCCCATTAATAATGGACAAGTTTGTTTCTACATCTAGTTTTCTTTTAATACTAAATCCCTTTGCAATTAATAAAAAGTCAAATACAAACAGCTTCTGAAAAGGAGAATAAATCAAAAGTAGACAGAATGTATTACATGACAAGTTCTCATTATAGTATTATAAAACTAGTTCATAATAACTTCAGGAAAACTAATGGGACATCTGATCTCCTGAGTGGCTGTAAATTAAATGGTGCGATTTGGTTAGCGCAGTTATAGCGATCTTCCAAAGTAGTTACTTTTTCCTTTGGCCAATCACCATTAATTCCTGCCTCATCAGAAGCGCATGAAAGGAAAAGAAAAAAAATTTTATAATGAAACCAAAAGCAACCAACCAAAAGCAATCAACGACAAGCAATATGGTTCACTAGTTTAAATAGATACAACAGATTCAACTGAATTTTCCCACCATCCATATCTAGAACTGGCTCCTTAGAATACGTATAAAATGTATTTTTTATCAAGTCCTTGAAATACTTCTGCTCTCCCATATGAGTACTATCCATATTCAACACACGGGCCTTCCTCAAGCTCTCAAGTGAGTAAGCATAAACAGATGGCTGCTCTTTACCTTTAAGTGTGAGATGGTCATTAGAGTAATGATGTCCTGTCCAAGCAATGTCAGCAATCTGCAGGGGCTTAGAGATCGAATTCATGGTTCTCAAATATCAGTCAACATTAAGAATCACTTAGGTTCTTGCTAAAACGCAGACTCCTGAGCCCACTCCCAGGGTCTCTGATTCAACCTGGCTAGAATGGCACATTTTTGGGAAACACTGCTTTAGTCAACCCCATTATTTTCAAGTAGGAGCTGTACAGAGACTGTCATCATCTTCACAACAACAATGTGATGAAGACTACCATGGAACATCAGCAGATGGTAAATATTAGGACAGGGATCTAACCCATGTTCATGTCATCACACCACTGTTAACACCTGTCACAGGTGCTCACAGACCAGTACTAACTGCCCAAGGAAAGGTTGGACACTGAGTGTCATAAACAGCAGATTATAGCGGGTAACTACTCTGTAAAGACTATAAATAACACCACTACCAAGCCCCCTTGACTGGGGGCTTTGAAGAATGGACAAAGCTCAAACAAGGGTAGCAAGAAGTCAAGAGTATCTTTTAAGCCAGAGAAGAAGAGCACGAAGAGACACAAAGGTAAGAAGAAGAGAGTATGGATGCAACAGTGAGACTGTATATGGAGAGTCTGAAACAGAACTTTGACTATCAGGCTGAGTTTAGACTGAAGAGCTGAAATACAGATTTAGGTCCACTCTAGTTAACAATGAACAATCATGTGACTGACTATATAGTTGACCCACTGAACAACAAGGGTTTGAACTGCACAGGTCCACTTATACACAGATTTTTTTTGATATATACCGTAAATGTATTTTCTCTTAGATCTTCTTAAAAACATTTCCTTTTCAGGGTGCCTGGGTGGCTGAGTCAGTGAAGCATCTGACTCTTGATTTAGGTGCAGCTCATGATCTCAGGGTTGTGAGATCAAGCCCTGCAATGGGCTCCACACTAGGCATGGAGCCTGCTTCAAATTCTCCGTCCCTCTGCCCCTCCCTGGCCCTCTCTAAATAATAATAATAAAATAAATAAAAATTTATTTTCTCTAGCTTACTACATTGTAAGAATACAGTACATAATACATATACAAAATATGTGTTATTCAACTAATTATGTCATGGTAAGGCTTCTGGTCAACAGTAAGCTATTAGAAGTTAAGTCGTTGGGGAGTCAAAAGTTATACACCAATTTTTGACTCTGCAGGGAGTTGGCCATCAAACCCTCACCCCGGCATTGTTCAAGGGTGAACTCTACAGACTGAATCTGACTTGTAACCATTTTATCAGCTCAATTTTACAGCAGTATTATACTCTCAAAAGCACGTTGCTAATCTTACTACTGTTAGCAAAAACACAGACTTATACACACACATACACATACACTTTGAGATATTTATGATAGGGAAATCAGTATGTGTACATATGTGTATGCACATAAGTTCAAATTCTGATATAAATATCTTAAGATATTCGTTCTATCTCTATAATTTGGCTATTGCAGTATATTACAATATTGCTAGCAAAATGGAACCGATACTGATTACAAGGCAGATTCATTCTGAAAAGGACGTGGCTTGAGTATTTTAATTCTTATTTAACCTATTTAAACTGTGAGATGAACTAGATTTACTTCCTTCTGCTATATTAAAAGGCACAAAAATTTAAGGATGAGATAGTTTGACTATCTCTCCCTTAAACCAATCTTAAGAAGAACAGCTATATATGACTAATTATTGTCCAAAAATTATTAAAATCTTAATTGCTATAATTTGGCAGTTATTTACCATTATCCAAAAGTACAATAATTAATTCCTGCTACTCATCAAAGTATGAAATCAGGCCTGGTCAGTGAGCTAATTCAAGAGCTTAACTGGTAGGTTACATCAGTCCGGATGTCACATAGCTGCCTTTTTTTAGGTAATAAGGAACCAACTGTTCACACTTAGACATCATAACATTGCTATCATATTTATCAGAGCTTCTAAAAGCAGAAGTTCATGTTTTAAAAACAAAAATGTCTTTAACATTCCCAGGGAAATGCAAAAATTAGATAAAATATCTTTCTGTAAACTTCTAAACTGGCAATCATTTGAGAGTCCACCAACATAAAGCAAGAAATAAAATGCTGCAACAATGACAACCTCGGGGCGCCTGGGTGGCTCAGTCGGTTAAGCGACTGCCTTCGGCTCAGGTCGTGATCCTGGAGTCCCGGGATCGAGTCCCGCATCGGGCTCCCCGCTCGGCAGGGAGTCTGCTTCTCCCTCTGACCCCCCCCCTTGTGTGCTCTCTCTCTCTCTCTCTCAAATAAATGAATAAATAAAATCTTTAAAAAAAAACCAATGACAACCTCACCTTCATTCTTCACACCCACATCCCATCTCGACAATGGCGACCTCGCCTTTGCCCTTCACCCCCCTACCCCGCCATCCTGCCCCAACAATGGCAACCTCAGCTCTTTCATCCTTCACACCCCACCCCCACCACCATCCCATCCCAGCAAAGGCGACCTCACCTATGTCCTTCACCTCCCTGCAGGTCTCCTCTCTCCTAAGTCCCCTGGCAGCTCAGACAACCACTATGACAGACACTTGTTTTGAATTACCCTGCTTGGTGGTTATACAACTGTATATTATGCTTGGAAATCACAAACAATGAATGACACAATGAATCTTTTTGCAGGTTTTGTTGTGCCCATTTGCAGGAACTTCTCTAAAAGTCTACTCTAAAAGTCTACTCCCAGTAGTGGATTTGCAGGGTCAAGGACATAACCAACCACAACTTGATTGTATTAACAAATTACCCTCCCCCAAGGATTGAGACAATTTACACTCCCATTAGCCTTGTATCAAAGCTGCCATCTCCTCATACCTTTGCTAGCAGTTGCTCACTGAGGTATAGTAAGAAATATATTTGGGTTTTGTCCAGGTTCCTGGCACAGAACTGCTAAAAGCTCTTGGAATTTCCTAAGTGATAGGAGCATCTTTTATTATTCATAAGGAGCCCCTTTCAATCACATCTATTTTTATACTAATGAGGTGACTTAAAGGATGCTCCTGGATAGCTTCAGAATGGGGCTGGTCACAGAAGGAGCAAATAATTAGTGGGCTGGAACTTTCAGCACCCCCCCACCACCACCCTAACCTCCCAGAAAGGTGTTGGAGGGGGGCAGTCTGAAGATTAAACTCTCTAAAAACTCTTTAACAAGGAAATGTGATGAGTTTCCAGGCTGGTGAACACATCCAGGCAGTGGGAGGCTAATGCCAGCAGGACCGGGAGGGTCCATGTCACCCCCCCACACCTTGCCCTATGCATCTCTTCCATTTGGCTATTCCTGAGTCCTTTATAATAAATCATAAACACAAGTAAAGTGTGTTTCTGAGTTCTGAACAGTTCTAGCAAATTATGGAAACTGAAGAGGGTCTCATGGGAACTCTCGATTTACAGCCAGTTGGTTAGAAAGTGGCCTGGGACTGAATTTCCAATTATAAAAAATAAATCTATAGTAGTTAGTTACTACTGTAGATTAGTAGTAGTTACTCTGAGCCTATAATAATAAAAGTATTTAAAGACTCATATCCATATAATCAGTTCATGACAATGGCTACCCTTACTTAAAAAAGAAAAAAAATAATGGTTACTCTCACCTCCTTGCAACATAGTGCCCTCAGTTACCTTTCTGTGTCCTTCTAGTCCTTCAGGAATGCTTATGATGTTGTCTGCATTTACAAAAGGAGAGGGGCTGGAGGCATAAAGACAGTATGAATGACCGGACACTAATTCCCCAAAGCTTTATATCAAATGCAGGTAGGAGCTAGTCCCTTACAGCCCACAACCACACCTCCTGCTGCTGAAATGCCCTGGGTGGTCCCCTCCCACACTGACTTTTGATGGCCCTGTGTGGCCAAAGCATGCAGAAGTGTTGTTATGTGACTTCCTAAGCTAAGAACCCTTACAACTTTCACCTTGCTCTCTCATGACACTTGCTCCAGGGGAAGCTAACTGCCACGTAAGAATTCTAATTACCCAGGGACAAGTATGCTGTGAAGAATCCCAGGATAGCCATGTGGAAGGTCATGTGGGGAAAACAAAAACAATGCCGGCCAGCTCTCAGCCCAGATGCCAGACATGTGAGTAAAGAAGCCATCTTGGACCACAAAGACTCAGCAGACACCACGTGGAGAAGAACTGAAAGCTCACACTTAGGGCCCTATTCAGGCCATGACAACATCTCCAGCCAACTGAGCCATTCCAGCTAAAGCTCCAGACGCGATGGGTTTGAGACAAGCTGTGACCTGCCTAAATATGTGGCCCACAGAATCATGAGCACAATAAAATGGTTGTTCTTTCATGCCACTAAGTTTTGGGGTGGTTTGTTACACAGCAATAGATAACCAGAAAAATGCAAATATTATTGGTGACATTTATTAAAAAGATGAGTCCAACTTGGACTGCAGTTCTAAAGTGAATGGTATGATTCAGAGAGCCTTTGCTTGCGGCAGTGAGAAAGAAAGAATGCACCAGTTCATATTTCCTTGGAAAGCTTTTAAAATAAATCTGACCAACCTAACTAATTCTAAAAGCTCTTGAAAATACTAAGGGACCAATATATTATCATGAATCACACACTAGTTTGAAATATGGGTCTCCCGGCCTCAGCCTTCAGGTCATAGCACAAATGTCACTTGTTCCACAAGTCTTCGAGCCCCACGGCTTCCCACCCTCTGCTGTGGCCACCCACAGCAGCCTCTCCTCACCAGCCTTCATCCCAGCTCCACCGCGTGAGCCTGCATGGCCTGTTTACCTGCATGCTTCCCACACGAGATGGGACTTTCACCACAGAGGGTAATAGTTAATACTTCTCTATATTGAGTTTACAGGTATTTTTCTTTCTTTTTGTCTGTAGTTTCTAAGTTTCCTATAACACGTAATCTTTTACAATAAGAAAAAAGAATACATTTTTAAGGATTTTGGTTTCCTAGGTCTGCTGTTAGACAGGTACAAGTCAAAAGATGTATGGCCATCCATTTCTTTACCTGAAAAACGGCAGGAACTGGAATAAGTGGTCTCTAAGACCCCTTCCAGATCTAAGATTCTGTAATTTTATGAAATAAACAGCTGAAAGAAATTGAAGGAAAAGAGACAAACTTCCATCTTCTATTTCCCACACACCCCGGAAGGACAGTAGGCACTCAACAAAGAGCCAGTGACTGGGGGCACCTGGGTGACGCAGTCGGTTAAGTGTTCGACTCTTGGTCTCGGCTCAGGTGGTGATCTCAGGGTCCTGAGATGGAGCCATGCGTCAGGCTCTGCACTCAGCACGGGGTCTGCTTACGTTTCTCTCTCCCTCTGCCCCTCCCCGCCCCCATGAACACAAGCGCCCACTCTTTCTCTCCCTCTCTCAAATGAATAAATCTTTTAAAAAAAAAAATCTAGTGACTGGTTTTCTGACTGATCAGTGAGGCAGTAGAGTTAACTCAAGTACTACATGCAGGTAAGCTTATACTAGGAAAAAGTCCAAATCGAGTACCAGGAGAACTACTTCTAAAAATAGTCCTGTCCCTATCTCAAGCCTTCTGGCCTCAAGTTGCTTTACAAACGCTAGACCTCACTTTCTCAATCTATCAAATGTGAGAATTATGCCCTCAACTCCTATCCCAAAATAGTGTGGATCAATAAGTGACGAAAAAGCAGATGTGCTATCGGCATCTTCTCAGTTTTACCAGCTCGAAGCGAAACTGTATTAACTAACGTGGATTCAGTATATGCTACTTCAGCAACACCTGTTTTGGATGAGGAACTTCTACAGACATCTCTGAGAAAATGAATAAAGACTGATTTTAAAGATGATAAACTGCACTGGAAAGCTATTAAGTTTCTGAGGGGGTAGTAAGTACAGGTCACAGGTGAACATCCTAGTGTAAATAAAGCAAAAAACCGGGGGCGTGGCTGGCTCAGTCAGTAGAACATGTGACTCTTGATCTTGGGATTGTAAATTCCAGCCCTATTGGGTAGAGATTACATAAAAATAAAAAAATCCTGGGGCGCCTGGGTGGCTTGGTTGGTTAAGCATCTGACTCCTGATTTTGGCTCAGGTCATGACCTCAGGATAGTGGGATCAGGCCCCACATCGGCTCCACACTCAGCATGGAGTCTGCTTGTCCCTCTCCATCTGCTCCTCCTGCCACCCGTGTGCACACACTCTCTCTCCCTCTAAAATAAATAAAATCTTTAAAATATTTTTGTAAATACTTATTTTAAAAATAATTAATTAATTTGAAAATTTTAAAACTCCTTAAAATAAAAAAAGAAAGCAAAAAATCACCTTCCCAGTGGAAAAGAAAGACTATTACTGCTTAGGAATTCTTCTTGGGGCAAGATTTCACCCAAGCAAATAAATACAACAAAATCCGTTTCTCTTGCCTGCCTTCTTTCTTGAGGAAGGGCTCCAACAGGGACACAGAGTGAACTTGCCACCTTACAACCACAAGGGGTCAACGTGTGGAAGATACGTGTGGGAAGGGGAATCTGGCCAAACAGAAAGGAAGACCACAGGCCAAAGAAAGGGAGAAATGGGCATGAACTTGATGTCAGTAAGGGACAGCATGTGATAGGGGAAATTTCTCCGATAAAGTAAAGAATAAAATCTATACTTTGTGCAGCCAGAGACGAATGAATTCCAAAAAGCTATGAGATCAGTTTTAGGACAAGTGGCTTGCTGAAATTAATAGCAGAATTCTAAAACCATAAGGCTTCAGTGACCTGAGGATATAAGCCAGAAAGTAGGGAACAAGGAGGCAGCAGGTCAGCACGATTTGATTTATCTACCTCAGGAAAGAACAGCTGTGACATGCTGGAGGAAGTATGAAACGAAAACAGAAAACACTCCCGGCTTCTAGGAACAGAACATTATCTGGGCTCTGAGATTCTAAACAAAGAGAAAAGCAGAACAGAAGTTCTGTCCGTCGTGACTGGGTGTGGGGTGCCATCCACGCACTGTGCTTTAGCAAGGAGGTGGGCTGTACACACTTAGGGCAGCACCAGGGTCACTGACAGAGAGCACAGGGCACAGACTGGTTAGGGAAGCCTGGCTCCGCTGCTCCCAAACTGCCCACTACATCATGTCTGGAAGCAAAGCTAGGGATTCAAAGAATAAAAAAAGCCACCTCGCTCATATACCAGCAGCCATCTTAGATGAGTGCACGGATTCATGCACACTTGGCCTCTTCTACTCACCAAAAGAAATGCAAATGCTTCACACCATCGGCTTTAACAATTACTCAGGACAAACCTTTCTATCTCTGGAGAATTATTTTCTCCTTTATTAACAATACTGCTGATGGTAATTCAAAAATTAAGAAATGAACTTTAAAAGCAGCATTAAAATCAAATATAAGATAAAAGGAAAAACATTATCATAGAAAGGATTACCCACATCATGTATCAAAAGTGCCAGTACCAGACTCACCTTTCAAACCAGATCGACTGGCAGGCCTCCCTACACTATTCCTCTGGTGCTTGGCAGACATGCGTTTCATCTGCCGAGGTGTGCTGGGGGGAGAGGTGCCATAAAGGTTCTCCGTATTGGTTTCATCTGAAAAGTCCTCTGGATCAGACTCAGAATTCTTGCAAGCTGAATCTCCCAATGTGCACTCTTGCCTATGAAAGACAGAAAGCAAAGAAAATACTCAGGAACGTATTAAGTGACCTCAAATTTAAACTACTTGAAGCTTCTTTTAAGAACTCTTTGTAAAACTTTTCTATGACTACGTCCCCTCCTCAGCAATGCGGTCTTTCTCCTCTATTTGCACTAGTGGAACTCACAAGGGAGTAACGTGTGTGACGGCTTCTGCTTGGAGCCCAGACAACACGAATACCACACGGGCAGAGCCGGGGTGCAGCTTCTGCTGTTTATGGGATTCGGACAAAAATGAGTTTAAACCTAAAGACTTACAGACTGAGGAGAAGGAGAGCAAAGGGCTAGAAGATACAACTGAGCGAGAACGGAGTATGCAGCTGCGTGCCAGGCACCGGAGGCTCGGGGACCAGTGGGCAAGTACAGCCCTGCCCCGGACCTCAGGGGGGCGCTTCCTCCTTTCGAAGCACACACAGCAGGAAGCACAGGCACACCCTACTGTGATCGGAGCAGCAACGCAGGGGTACGGTACTGACAACTTAGTGTAGGCCAGTGTTTCTATGTCTTCTGCAAACCACCACAGTGCAGAGCTCAGGGGGAGCAGTGGGGGAGAAGGACGCGGTGGAAGAAGAAAAAGCAATTAGCTTCTCTTTATCTTCAAAATGCAACTCCTCATCAACTTGTTCTCTGGTAATGCTTCCTGCCCATCCTCTATCCCCAGCCAATTTCTCAAATAATATCACTATTTTGATGAAGTTCTATTTTTGCAAAGCTAACAACAACAACAACAAACTTATTGATACAAACAGAACAAATACAATCCCCAAACAGCAAACTAGAAGGAATCAATCATGAAGTTCCTTTCGGATATACACCACAGTCTATCCCATTCTGAATATTCTTTCTAAAATACACCTCATAGGGCGCCTGGGTGGCTCAGTTGGTTAAGCGACTGCCTTCGGTTCAGGTCATGATCCTGGAGTCCCAGGATCGAGTCCCGCATCGGGCTCCCTGCTCGGCAGGGAGTCTGCTTCTCCCTCTGACCCTCCCCCTCTCATGTGCTCACTCTCTATCATTCTCTCTCTCTCTCTCAATAAAAAAAAATTTTAAAATACACCTCATAGTTTACAAACATAACTCCAAATTATATCCAAGCTATAATCAGTGTTCTTCCTGGCAATTTATATCCTGATACAATATCAAAGGTATTACAAAATCAAGATAGAAAAAGAAAAACCACTCTAAAATAGATGATACCATTATTACTGAGTTATACTGACAAAACTTCAGACAACGAACTTTCAAAAAATAAAAATGCTGCAGAATTATATAAATTTACAGCACTGAAATCCATAAAGAATCCCTCAGGTCAAAACTGATTTAACCGACAAGATTACTCTAGGCACTGTGAGTACTGTGCCCCCACACATATTTAAGACATACAAATGAAATACCCTGAAAGCTAACTACAACAAATAAAACCGTGAGCAAAGTTAAAAATAAGTTTTAATATACGTATTCCCTTAGGCTAACCACATCTATAACTGAAGCATCAGAGTCATACAACAAATAATACAACTTCCAGATGAACTTGAAATTCCCTATATCCACTTCTACACTCACTGTAAAATAGTTGACTCAGCTAATGAGAAGACATGGCTATCCATAACAAGGTTGTTAATCTCATCTCCCTAGGTTGTAGTGCTTACTTTACTAGCACAGTTTTGGAATGATTAACACTGCAGATTTTGTGGTCTGAGGGACTTCGGTTCAAATCCTGACTGTGCTGGCTATTAGCTGTGCAAGCCACACCGCACATTTACAAAATAAGGATAATACTTAGACTCCAATGAGGATTAAATCCAATAATGCACGCTTTTTTTTTTTTTTAAAGATTTTACTTATTTATTTGACAGAGAAAGAGACAGCGAGAGAGGGAACACAAGCAGGGGGAGTGGGAGAAGGAGAAGCAGGCTTCCTGCGGAGCAGGGAGCCCAGTGCGGCTCCATGACCTGAGCCCAAGGCAGGCATTTAACAACTGAGCCACCCAGGCGCCCCTAATAATGCATGCTTAACAAAAGAGTAAAAATAGACTGGGGGTTCACTCAATGATTGCTACTATTCCTATTATAAGCCTCGGAAGTCACCGGACCCATTTCACCACCCACTGAAAGAACATGAGTTCCTTACTCATCTGCATAACATTAAGAGTAGGGGCACCAGGCTAGCTCAGTCGTGGTTGGGAGTTCGAGCCCCACGCTTAAGTAAGCAGAGCTTACTTAAAAATAAAAATCTTGGGGGTGTCTGGGTGGTTCAGTTGGTTATGTGTCTGCCTTCAGCTAAGGTCCCGATCCCAGTGTCCTGGGATGGAGCCCCCCATCAGGCACTCTGCTCAGCGGGGTGTCTGCTTCTCTCTCTCCCTCTGCCACTTGCCCTGCTTGTTCTCTCTCTCTCAAGGAGCCCTGCATCGGGCTCCCTGCTCTGAGCCCCGCGAGAAGCCTGCTTCTCCCTCTCCCACTCCCCCTGCTTGTGTTCCCTCTCTCACTGTGCCTCTCTCTGTCAAATAAATAAAAAAATCTTTAAAAACAAAATGAAACAAAAATAAACAAAATCTTTAAATAAAATAAAATAAAAATCTTTAAAAAAAGAAGAGAGAGAAAGAAGTCTGCCTTTGAGTTCAGCATGGTATAGGACTGGAGACCATTTTAACATTTGTAGCATCTTCTAAATTCTTTCAAATTCAATACTATAACTTTTTTCTTCCCCCAAAAGATAAAGTCAATGGTAAGGAAGGACAATGTATTTCATTACTTCTGTATCTCCAAGTTTCTAGAATAGTGTTGAAAACCATTCAGTGTTTTTTAGCACAATAATATATTTCATATATTAGAACTGTAATCACCACAAAACTACGGTGCAAACATTTAGCCAGTTCAATATATCGAGGCCAGACAGCAAGGAATACCAGGCTAAAGAGAAAAATGGAGTCAGATAAAGGAACATCCAAGACCTCATTTAGACCATGCTCTCTGCAGTGAGGAGAGACTGAACTCAGGAGTCAGAAGACCTGAGGCTAAGTCACAGCTCTATTAGTAGATAGATGACTGCATACCTGACATAAACTTTCTTTCTAAAACTAAAAAAAAAAACTAATATATAATTTGTAAAGTCAACATTCCAAAATACTTCAGGAAATTCAGTTGTGAATATTCAAAATAATCAGAACAAAATGCTGGAAATAAATGGCTATGTGGAAAACATTAAAATATAAAACAAGCATATAAAATGGTATGTTTTACTAGTACCCAGCAGTATTGTGTAGATGAATAAGTTAATAAAATGCAAGTGACAGTGGAAGAGGATTTTCTGAAGAGGGAATGAAAACGTCCAAACTTTAGTAAGCCAAGTCTCCAAGGGCAGACCCCCATGGCTAAGGACACAGTCATGATCTCAAGAGGAAGAGAGTTTATTTTTCAAATAAGTACCCCTGTCTAATCTACATATGATGGAAATAAGTCTGGTGCTTTAGCAGATAAAAAGAGTCAAAAACAGCACATATAATAAAAACGTTAAGTTTTATGAAAAATTTAATTTGGGGAAACAGAAAAAATATTTGTGTTGTGCTGTCATCCAACTATGGACAAGTTATTCTCTACACATGGAAAATTTCATTTGGCTGCACTCTCCAAATAAAAGTAGAAGACTAAGTCCCTGTAATACTTGTACAGAAGCTTAAGATCTCTTGTTTTTAAACCTGCACCTATCATAAAACAAAGTCTTTATACCCTCACACAGATACAATAAACACGACTGATTTCAAAGTATTTCCAAATTATTTAATTATTCTAACAGCAAACAAAGAATCACATGGAAGCAAAGAGGAATACTGTCATAAACAATGCATTAAAGTAAGATAAAACAGTATATTTCACACTCTTTAATCATTATGCCACACAGAAAAAGAGGTAGAAAAAATGCCATATGGTGCTGCCAGCCACTATATAACTCATAATTAAAATAAATTTTAGAACAGACATTATATAAAGACGAAGTTATGCATTATTAATACTTTCTTAGGACTTACTTAACTCCATCGAGATGGTATTCACACTTACTGGAAATGTTAAGACATTCTACCCAAGTCACTTAGTAACTTAACACATCTCAGTACAAAGTCCAAAAATATTTAAAGGAAAGTCTAGCATTCAATAAATAAAACTTATAATGTCTGCCAACCTATCAAAAGTTACAAGGAAAAGGAAACTATGACCCTAATGAGGGAAAAAAAAAAAAAATCAATAATCAGACCAGAAATACTCAAGCAGAACTTGCAAAGATGAAAACTGTATCTGAAATGAAAAATACTCTGGATGGGATTTAAAAGCAAATGAGACACGGCAGAAGAAAAGATCCAAGAACTTGAAGACAAAGCAACAGAAACTATCCAATATGAATTAGGAAAAGATTAAGGAAAAAAAAGAAAAAGAACAGAGCATCAGTTATCTGTGGGACAATATCAAGCAGTATAACACATGTGCTATTAGAATCCAAAATGAAAAAAAGGAGGCACAGAAAAAATCTTTTAAGAATTAAGGGCTGAAAATTTTCCAAATTTGAAGAAAACTGCAAGTTCACAGATCCAAGTAGCTCCACAAACTCCTAACAGAACTTTAAGAAAACTATCAATTTTGATTATGCTTATCATAATCAAATTGCTGAAAACCAACAATGAAGAGAAAAATTGTAAAAGGAGCCAGAGAAAAACAACTCAGTTTGGGGAGTCTTAAGCTAGAAGCAATATATAATAGGGAGTGGGAAGGGAAATCAAGCAAAACTTTCTCTTTTTTTCTGTTAAAAAATTTTTATACACAAAATCTAGGAATATAAACATTAGTGGTGTGTTCAAAAGTACTTGCATCATTTCAGTTAACTAAAACCATCCAAAACCTCATTTTGTATTAGCTCATGTGAGATGAGCTAATGTGGTAGGTTGACTGGTTCAGAATGTTTCCATGGATACCAATTATTTTGGATAAGGAAAGTAGTACAAGGTCTACATCAATTGCCCTGAAACACTGGCTTTATTTGTGTTGAAAAACACACAAATGTGAAATTTCTTTCTGGTGCTAAACTTCTGACAGTCACATAAAACAATGTCTCACTCTTTTAACATAAAACTTTACTCAAGTACTATTCACTTGACATAGACTCTGGTCTAACTAAAAGTATGTCTTGAACTCAACCTGAGAGGGCTTGGTGTCATTTTTCAATGGAAAATGTGTGGAAGACAAGACAAAAATTCAAGTAACTTGGGGTTACATAGTTCTGCTGTGACACAGTAGGTAAACCACATGGTGCCTGAAATAGCTCATCTATAAAATAATGAAGTTGGATTAGATGAGCTCAAAAATATCTGTGGTTTTGCAAAAACCCTAAAAAAAAATACTTCATTATAAGTTCTTTAGAAAAGTTCTTAGAAATAAGATATTTTAGTCACTTACAAAGTACAGTACTCACCTGTGTAAGGTCCTCTTTGCCACCTCCACATCCTCATTAACCTATTCTCTATTAAATAATGATTAAAGGGAGACTTCTGCTGCTAAGGAAAAAGGAGGGAGAGAGAGGGAGGCAGAGACGGTAGATTTTCTAGGTTTCCTTTTTTAAGAACTTGTATAGTTTGCTTGGCCGGTGGCATACATCAAAAGGAGCTAAGCTAAATTTGAGGTTGCATGGTTGGTTCGTATTGTAAGAGCCAATTAATGAATAAGTTAGTCGATCTATACTGCCAGCCTATCGCTGAACGTTTATCAGCTAACCTCCAAGTAAGCTGTTGTCAAACCTCAAACTCATCCAACATCCGCTAGTTCGCTTCTTCATTGATTCAGAGTACAAGATTTTGACAAACCTACTTAGTTTTCAAGACAGACTTTTTTTACCTAAAATTTATCTTTTCAACAGAAGTAGATTAAAAAAAAAAAAAGATGTCCCATGGAAACAAACAAGAACTATCCCCCCCTCAACTAGACTCAAAGCTCTTTGACGGTGGGGACCCCACCTCTCATTTTACCACTGTTTCTCCACTGTCTAGAACAGTGGCTGGTGCAGATTATGTGCCCATAACTATCTGCTGAATAAGTGAACTTGTGAGGCAAATAATGTTATCTTTGATACTTTAGACTTAATCATTATCTCAACTCTATTAAAATGCAATCACAATTATTTGAAGAACGTAATTTTTTAAAGGCTGCAAGAATTAAACGATGGTTGATTTCTGCCAATAATGTTATTGTGGGATACTTATAACCCTAGGTGCCAAGATAACTATCTACTATCCAAAACAACTGCAATGGGGTATAGTGTAAGGAGTAATGGTTTTGGAATCAGATTCACATGGGCTGAAATTCTTATGTCCCCACTCTTATTAGTGAGAATATAAGTTTTAATCAAATTACTATAAATAAATTTGTTGCAAACACTTTCATTTATTAGAAGCCTTCTTATCAAATGTCACTGGGACCTCTGGTTAGCCAGTTAATTTTAAAAAATACATATCAAAAGCATTAAAAATGAAACATGCACACTTAAAAAACTGAAACATCTCTGGTGGCCGTTACTTTGATGGCCTCCCAGTACTCACACCTTTCTATAATCACCTCCTCTTGATCTGGGGTGACCCTGTGCCTGTGTTAACTAATGAGATGTAATCAAAGCAACACTGGGCCAGTTACAGTTGCGCACTTCAGGGGAAGCTAGCCACCAGGTAAGAAGTCCAACTACCCTGAGACTGTCACAGTCTTTGAAGCCTTGCCTAGCCAGGTAGAGAGGCTGCAGGAAGCAGAACCTAGTGAGGTCAAAGTCTTGTTGAGCTTCCAGCTGACAGCCAGCACCAACTTGCTAGCTTGTGAGTGAGGCTATTTTGGACCTTCCAGCTGTCCCTGAACCCAAGCCAACACCATGAGAAGCAGAAGAACTACTCAGTACCGTAACAGATAATAAATGCTTTTTATTTTAAGCCATTAAGCTTTGGTATGGCTTGTTAAATTATAATAGATAACTACCACACATTTGAAACTTAAACATTTACTTTCACTTTAAGCCCATGAATGAGATTAAATCCATCACCACTTTGATGAGGGCACAGCCTTACCCTGTAGTGTGGTTCCCTGAGAGAATGCATGGGTCACACACACACCACAACCAAGTGCAGTATCTGCAATCTACACTCTGGATTTTTTTAAAATAGAACAAGAATCTAAAGACTTTCATGGAACAATTTTTCTGGATTTCCATGATTTTTCTTCCTAAATGTTAACAGCTCTCCCCTATACCTATTTGACAGCAATTTTCTCTCTGTGACCTATCTTGAGACTTTCCAAAGCACTGCAATCCCATTTATATAGAAACCACAATTCTCTTTTGCATTCACATTTCATATATTTGTGTAAGAGTTCACTAAAACATGCAATAACAATTAAAACATACAACGGACCTAAACAGATATAGGAACAAACAAGGAACTCTTGAGAAGCATATATTTCAATTGGTGGAATCAGAAAGTCACAGGTATTCTAGGGAGCAGCCTATCAGCCATAAGCACTCATGATACTGGGAGCATCAGTAGATATGTTTTATAGAAGAAATGGACAGGGTCAGGTCTTGGAAAGGGTTAGGTAGTCGCATGGATAAAGTCTGCCTGACTTAGATCCTCTAGCAAAAGTCTTTTATGTCACTCGCAGATTTACAAGGTATATTTTATCAGTCCTAAACTAAGTAGGACAAAAAAGAACACGTAAAGATTAAAAAGTTACTCCACACGGATAAATTCTGCTCATGATTAAGAAATAAAAATAATTATACACTGTTTAAAAAATAGTTTCAGATGAAAGCTTTCAGAAAATTAAGTCTTATAAAACCACATAAACAGATGTAACGAAATGCTTTAGGGACTTCGTATTATCATCTTTCACTTCTGGTTAAACAGAAGACTACTCGAAAAACACTAGAACCAAAAGAAGAGACAGAAACAGAAAGAGAGAGAGAAAGAAAAAGAGAAAGAGACTGAAGCTCTAGGTATTTAAATACATAGGAGTCATGTTACAGATGAAAAGACGAATGTGATTATGCCAGTTATTTTTGCAATTTTGCTACAAAGAGTTGAAGACTTAAAAACAAGAGGGCAAAGAATAAGACATTTTCAGGTATACTTTCTTATTTTTACCAGTTCTGGTGGCTCCTAAAATATGTTGGGTACATCTATACCTACATCTTTTTCTAAAATTCTGCAAATCAACGCTAGATCATATTTATACAGATCAGCAAGGAGACAATCAAAATGGAACAAAAACCCTCTGAGATGCACCTCTTTGGGGCCTTCCAGCAGTACAACAGGTTGAACCAGGGGAATGATGCAGGGAGCACAGGTGTATGTCCTTCCACTACAAGAAGTGAAAATAAGCACACGTCAGTCTTGCTGTGAATACATTTGACGATGAAATGCCAATGAAAAACGAATAAAAAAATAAATTAAACATAAAAATTAAAACATAAAATAAAAGTGCTAATTCATTCAAAAGGTTGTTTTAGGCTTAGCCAAAGAGAACTGTGGGGCTTAAACAGGAAAAGTTGGAAGATGAAAAACTGGATCGAAGCTGGGAGGAAAAGCAAACAAAGGGTCTTCTACTATGCCAAGTGCACACAAAACATTACAGAGTTTAAAGAGAAACAAGAAAAATGTTTAAAACTTCAAGGGTAGCAAAAAGAATTATGATGTCCCTCTACCTACTCTTACAAATGAGAACATTTTTTAAATTCCCTTATTCTAATTTGAATTAACTAGTGGAAAAAAATAAAACATTTCCTGTCATGAATTACTACTCCCTGTCATTCTTAGAAATCAAGTAACTGAAGAGCTACTTACTGTAGGAAGCACATGAGCTGTCTGAATACCCTTAGCTCAAGTTATTATTCTTTCTAATTTGGATTTTTTAAGTAGTTAACTATAAATATGCCCTGTGACACATACACACATTCAAAAGATGAACCCCACCTCTTGGGAGGACAGATCTAGGAAATATAAGCATGTGAGATCTATTCTCCCAGGGTTTTCAGTGAAGTAAAAATGCAAAGAAAAGTGAGGAATGCAATTAGGACAACTGGGACATAAAATCTCTTACCTCTGCTTTGACATCAGCACAGAAAAAACTCATTTATCTGAGACCAGATCTTGGTTTCCAATACCATGCTCCAACAGAAGAACCAGGACTCCCTGGAGAAATGGCTGAGTCCAGGACTGGGGCAAGGGGAAGATGTAATATGAGCCTGGAGCACCTTGTAGTGCCAGCAGGTGAGGAAGTGCTCAAAAAACAAAAAACAAACCAATGGGAATACTTTAGAAGGACACAGAAGCAGAGCTCCCATTGGCCAAAGCTGGAAAGATCCAAGTCATAAATAAAGATACAGAATTATATCCAATTAATAACCATGAATCCATGAGTCCATATTGATATAATTTCTAAAAAAAATAAATGGGAGAAGAGACAAATCTCCTATACAGAAAAAAATCTGAATAATTTATGTAATACTCCCCTCTCAAAGAGGTGGAGTTTAACTCCCCACCACTTAAGTGTGGGCTTCACTTTCAGTGACTTACTTCCAAGGAGTAGAGCACGGAAAAGTAGAGGAAAAATGTAACTGTACAGTAGAGAAAGCTGACAAACACTACCAGCCATAAGCCAGGTGATCAAGGTGAATAGCATCAGTAAAAAGTCATGTTGAGAACATGTGCCCTGATATGATGAGAAAAGCACTTCATCTGTGTGGTCATCCTCCCAAAACCCAGAACTCCAGTCAAACCATAATAAAAACACCAGACAAACCCAAACAGAGGACTAGTGTACAAAACACCTAATTGGTACTCCTTAAAACTACTAAAGTCATCAAAAACAAACAAAGTGAGAAACTGTAAACACCAAGAGGCAGCTAAAGAGACATGACTACATGTGATGGGATATCCTGAATGGGGTCCAGAACCGGGCAAAGAACACTAAGGAAAAACGAACGAAATCTGAATAAAGCACAGAATTTAGTAAAGAATCATGCGTCGATACCAGTTCACTAATTGTGACAAATGTACACAGTAAGATTTAACAAGAGAAGAAATGGGGCACAGGAAATACTGAAATTCTCTACACGATCTCTGCAATTATCTCTAAATCTAATAAAAATTATTTTAGAATTAATTAATTACCTTGATAACGTTGTAGGGGACAGTTTCATGACAATGCTGAATAAATTTGGGGTTACTGTACAGGTACAAAAGACTAAGAACCAGGACTAAAGGAAAAATGTAATATTATAAAATTAAGCAATTCTTTATCAATATAACTGATGATAGTGGTTGTAAAAAAATTTCAAATGATAGGTGAAAAAATGCCACTTAAAAGAGTAACTTCCAAAATGGGGATATGCCTCAGATTTCCATGTTTTTAATCAGCTATATAATTTGTTACACAGCAATGAACAATTTCCATTCTAACAGTATAATAATTGCTACCACTGGGTACTGAATTCTGACCATTTGCCAGGCACTATGCTAACCATCATACATAATTTCACTTAATCCTTGCCAGAGCCTCATGGATCCATTTTAGAAAGGATTCTTTGCCCAGAAGGCCAATTCTCATTGATTATAAGAGGTACTCATCATCAAATACCTAATATATACTAGGTAGTCAATTAGGCACTTTACAAATGTTTGCTCATTTAATCTTCCTGATGACCCCTGCAGGTACTATGGCAATCCCTAATGTTACAGAACAGGAAAAACAGTTGCAAAGGTAACTTGTATGCTCAGCTGGAAAGGGTAGGGGCCAGAACTGGAGTCCCGGTCTATCCCCATGCCCAGACCCCTCGCAATCCCAGCCTGGTCCCTGGAATGTCTGCCCTCTCCCAGTAGCAGACACAGGGGGTTACCCCCCTGTGGAAGGAGGTCCCTACTGGCTGGAGAAAGCATGGGGCAGCTCGGAGATCTAGTTCTCTGCTCCGCTGCAGGACTCACATCTTTGCTGAAGTCTTTTAACCATTCCACATCTAAATTCCCTTGCCTATAAATAAAGGCATTAGTCTGGCTAAAATACTGAGTCTCAATTCGGCTGGGGACCCACAGTGTGACTACAGTTTAAATGAACAAAGAAAAAGTGAGGGTTTTGCTTGCCCTACTTACTTCTATATATAAAATAAAAGGTATAATTCAAATCCTCTCTCCTTCAGGTAGCTACTTGCCTTCCCTACCACATCCAAGAATTATGCCCTATCTTCCATGAAACACCGGGCCTCATCCTTAGAGGACACTGATCCTCTAAGACAGCATTCTTCAATCAGGCTAGTGTTTCCATTCGTTTTGTGTAAACCTGTGTGTGTTTATGTCTAAAAAAGAGCATAAAACTACTCCCTAGAGGGACAGAAAAACAAGCCTTTTAAATTAGACAGCAATGTGAAATTAGCAACTTTTTCATTCAGAACAGAATTCTGTGTAAGAGAGGAAACAGAGGACAATATAAAAATTTAAACGTCTATTATTTTATTTTATTCACTTTGGGTTTTTTTCTTTCTTGGGTCTTTCTTCTAGTGATTGGTCTATTTAGAGCTCAAAATACACTGTTTCGTACTTCACTGTGTGCCTAGGGTGTCAGCAACATGATGAGCTCCTCCAGGACAGTAACCATGTCACTCATTCAACAACGGCCCTACTGGACAAGTGCTGTGCTAAGAGTTGAGGAAAAATACGTCACTGAACAAGACATCACCATTCCTGCCTTCCCAGAGCTTTCAGTCTCTAGAAAGAACTAGACATTTAGCCCAGAAGTACACACACCCGTCTTTAAACTGTAGTCCTCGATAAGGCTATAGAAGATTATAAAGCACACTGGCAGACAGGATTGAGCCTCGAGACCTGAGAGGATGATAACAAAGGCCACCTCTCTAAAGAAGGAACATTGAAGCGGAGACTCGAAAGCTCTGAAGGCCAGGACTGGAACAAGGAGAGGAGAAGCAGCTGAGATAGAAGAGCGCAGGGCTCACTGGAGAAACTGCAAGGCCACGGGGACCCGGAGCAGAGGGGGCAGAGTGAACAGGAGCACCCACAGGAGCAGGTAACCGGCAGTTAGGCTGTGCCCTTCGCCCTGACAGAAACGTGCGGCCACAATGGGCATTAAGTAGGGGACAGACATGAGCAAACCTACCTTTCTCTTTCAAGTAGCTACCATAGCACTGGACACTACTAGACAGGTGTACAGACAGGCACGATTTTCTAGCACTACATAGTCTTTCAACCACAGGCCTCTCAACTATTCAGTCTTAAAGTCAACCTAAACAGCTGTTCTGTCTATACTATTTCAACAAGCAAGACTAATTCACTGGTTGGGAGCCAAAAGAGGAAAAAGAATTGCTCACCTGACAGGAACAATGCCTTTAGGGATTATGAAATCCTTAGAAATGGCACATTAACAACGAAGAAGTAAAACACTACCCAACACCAAAGATGTAATTAAAGATGTACACACACATAAAGGTGTCTCATGAAAAGTATAACTTTCTTCTAATTAAAAACAATGTCAACTAGGAAAAAATTTAAATGGGTCTAAAACAATTTTAGAAGAAAAAAATAAAAGCTCCTATTTTAATTATATAGCTTTCGTCACTCAAGAGAACATAATTGCTAACTGTGGTTGAATACATAAGGCCAACATGAAATTTACTGGAAATGTGGGGTCTAAAAGTCCTGTGTATGCTAAAAATAAACACCACCTACAGTTTCAGAAAGAAATGTCTCACAGTATACAATTAAATGCAACATGTACAAAAAATATAGGAAATGCAAAAAAATTGTTAATGTATCAAAACTATATTACTTTATATCTCAATCACCAGACCATGAATCCCCTGAAACTGAATGTAAATTTTTATTACATGCATTTTTCAGAGGAGTCAAAAGTCCACAGTTTTCATTGGATTCTCAAATGCAATCTATGACGCAAAAAAGGTAAAAAAGCAATGATCTAGACAATATATACCACACATCTAGCAGGGTTCTCTTTTCAAAATATCTCATCCTGCCATGTATTAGACACTCAAAGGATAAAGGTTTCAGATGCATAACTAATTCAAAATCAGTATTTAAGCCACAAGGTCAGTTCCACGGTAGCCAAGAAGAGAGACAAATCCCCTCCCAACCACAAATACTGGCTTCACACAAAACTGACTTAAACATCATATAAATGTCATAAAGTGAACCAAATAAGAAAATAATTTTCAATCTTTGTGACACACTGTTGTTTTAGGTTTAGGATAACACAATCCTCCATACTCCCTGCAAAAGTGGTTAATGAAAATAAATTAACATTTATTTAGTAACACAGTTAATTTAGGAATAAATAAATCCTTAAATGGTTCATAATCAAAGCTATAAATACAATAAAGGCAAAGCCTTCTGGAAAAAAAAAAGATTGTAAGTTAACATGGAATACTAAGACTCGGTAAATGAGAGAAAAGGAGAATGTTTCATGTAATACAATACTAGATATGTGAGAGCAGAAGAAACACTACAAGAATAAAGCTATTTATAAGACCAACAAGGGTAGAGATTATAGAAGAACAAGAGATTTAAGCAGTGATTTTTTCCAGTGATGGTTGCCTTTGTGTTTATCCTTCTTGGGGCTCATAAGATTTTTTTTAATCGATGGGTTTATAGTGCTCATCAAATTTGAAACATTTACAATCATTATTTCTTAATTTTTTCCCCCAGTTTTCCCTCTTTCTTTCCTCTTTCAGGAATTCCGATTACACACATATGCCGACTGCTTGATATGTTCTCACATGTCACTATTGTTCTGTACATCTTTTCTGGTTTTTATTCTCTTTGTACATCTTGCATAGTTTCTATTGCTAGGTCCACAAGTTCAGTAATTTTTTTCTACAGTGTCTAGTCTGTTGAAAATCCCATCTGGTGTGTTTGTCATTTCAGAAATTGTATTCTTCATCTTCAGAAGTTCCATTTGGTCTTTTTTATATCTTTTATTTTTTCTCCAATGTTCATGTTCTCCTTTAAACACCTGAATATAATTGTAACTATGTTAACAACGCTTTCTTCCACTTCTATCATTTTTGAAATTCCTGGGATTGTTTCTATTGGCTGACTTGCTTCTCCTGGTTATGGGTCATCTTTAAGGGCTTATTGGCATGTCTAGTAATTTTTGGACATTATACTTAGACATTATAATTCTATGTGGTTGAGTATCTGGATTTTGCTGTCTTTCAAGAGTATTGGACTTTTTTTTTTTTTTTACAAGCTATTATTTCCAATTCCACTTTATCCTTTCAAGATTTGTTTTCAAGCTTGCTTAGGGTAATTCCAGACATGCCTTCACTCGAGGAACAGCCACTCCATTACTAAGATTTGAATCTTCCAAATCTTTATTGCACATCCTAAGTGATCAACACAACAAGAACTCCACTTTGACCAGTGGGAATTCAAGTGCCTCCAAGTCGCATGTGAGCTCTGGGACCCTTTCAGCTCAGTTTCCCAATGGAAAAACTCTGCTTAACCCTGCAGAGTTTCTACCCTATGCAAGTGCATCTAGTATTCAAAGACTCAAAGGGGCCTGAGGTAGATTTCTGGAGCTCTTTTCATTATCACCCCTTCTTCTCCAGAACTCTGCCCTCAACTTCCAATTGCCTCAGTCTCCCTGAACTCCAACCTGCTCCCTCAATTCAAGAAGACCACTCTGCTTTGCCTGCAATTTCCCTGCCTGCACCACAATCTGGAACAACTTCTAGGTGGGAAATCAAGTTAATTACAGGGCTCACTTCATTTGTTTCCCTTGTCTCAGGGATGACAAACTGGGTACAGTCTTATTGTCCAATGTCTGAAAACACCTGTTCCATATTTAAGTTTATTCAAAATACAATAGAAATAGTTTATTGTATACCACTAAAAGGCAATATACTTATAAATTTTTAATTTAAACATTGCTCTGTGTATGTTTTTAGTGTTATAATGAAATGATACACTACCTACTCCATAATATATATAAGGAAAAGCAATACTTGACTTTCAAAGCGACTAACTCCACAATGTACCTAAGGATTTTATAATAGACTCATATAGCAGTTACTTTAGGAAACAAAGAAGAGGGAAAATTTTGTTTATAAACAAAAATAAATTAATATAAAAAGGCAAATATCATCTCATTTTAGAGCTTAAAACACTTACAAATAATTAAATCCAACCCATTTGTTTTATAGCAATTAAAATGCTTTGTAGATCAGAAAGATTCTTTGTAGACTTAATTTTTGAAAAGGAATATAAAAGATCTAAAACTTAAGATTTAACAGACAAAACCGGTATCACTTAAATATACAAATCTATCAAAAATGACACACTTCTCAACTATGGACGGTACCGGAACACCAAACAAATATACAGCATTTTTGGCAGTTCCTCATGTGTGCTCATCAGAAAAACTGTAAGTAGTTCTATTACTCTAAGTTCTCCTGGTGAGGGGAAAAAAATCATTAATAGAAACAAAATGTCACTAAATTTGTATAACTTAGCTAGAATCATCCAAACAAAATTTCTAATATATTAATTAAGACAAGAAGCCACTCAATTCCTGAAAGCTTATATTTAAGTATACAAATATATTCCTCTTCTGCAAGAATAATTTTAACTATACTGAGTCTCAATACTTCTTTACAGCTTTATACTGTGTTGGTCAATCACTAAAACCTTTGTTGATGTTTTTTTCCTCATCTATGATTCTTTTGTCAGTGCACACAGGAACTTTAAACTACATATTCCCATGATATATTTCATTACTAGAAACTTATCTTAACAGAGATAGAAATAATAAGGAATTGAGGTATTTTATAAAATACACTGAAAAAGTGCTAGCTACAGTTGGAAAATTATTTTTAGAGATATCAATTTACCATTTAAACTGAGGGGCGCCTGGGTGGCTCAGTCGTTAAGCATCTGCCTTCAGCTCAGGTCATGATCCCAGAGTCTGGGATCGAGCCCTGCGCTGGGTTCCCTGCTCAGCAGGAAGCCTGCTTCTCCCTCTGCCACTCTCCCTGCTTGTGTTCCCTCTCTCACTGTGTCTCTCTCTGTCAAATAAATAAAATCTTTAAAAAAATAAATAAACAAACTGAAGCTGAATTAGTTACTTCAAACCATCCCTGCAATAAATACTTACTAAAAGTTACTATATCCCAAACACTATTCTAGGCACAGGGATACAAGGGGTTAAAAAGATAAAGACGACCAAAACAATCCTAGAAAAGACTAAAGTTGAAGGACTCACCTTCCTGATTTCCTGTTGCAATTACTACAAAAGTTAACAATAATCAAGACAGTGTGATTGTGGCATACAACAGATACATAGATCAATGGAAGAGAACTGAGAGTCCAGATATAAAGCTACACCTATGGTCAACAGATTTTTGACAAGGTACCTAGACTATTCAATAAGGAAAGAGAGTCTTTTCAGCAAATGATGCTGGCATAACCAGGTGGCCACACACAAAAGAATGAAGTTGGACCCTTAACTCACACTATATACAAAAATCAATTCAAAATGGATCAAAGATCTAAATGTAAGAACTAAAATTATAAAACTCTTAAGCAAAAACAGGGGTAAATCTGCAGGACCTCAGATTTGGCAAAGGATTTTTAGATGTTACTCAAAAGCATGAGCAACAAAGGACAAAATAAGATAAGTTAGACTTCATCAAAATTTAAAATGTTCGTGCATCCTACCAGGTATTTACCCCAAAGATACAAATGTAGGGATTCGAAGGGGTATGTGCACTGTGATGTTTATAGCAGCAATGTCCACAATAGCCAAACTGTGGAAAGAGTAAAGATGTCCATCGACAGATGAATGGATAAAGAAGAAGTGGTGTATACACACACACACACACACACACACACACACACACACACACACAATGGAATATTATGCAGCCATCAAAAGGAACGAAATCTTGCCATTTGCAACATGTGGATAGAACTGGAGAGTGTTATGCTGAGCGAAATAAGTCAATCAGAGAAAGACATGTATCATATGACCTCACTGATATGAGGAATTCTCAATCTCAGGAACAAACTGAGGGTTGCTGGAGTGGTGGGGGGTGGGAGGGATGGGGTGGCTGGGTGATAGACACTGGGGAGGGTATGTGCTATGGTGAGTGCTGTGAATTGTGCAAGACTGCTGAATCACAGATCTGTACCTCTGAAACAAATAATACATTATATGTTAAAAAAAAGAAGTACATAGCAGGAGGGGAAGAATGAAGGGGGGGAAATCGGAGGGGGGGATGAACCATGAAAGACGATGGACTCTGAAAAACAAACTGAGGGTTCTAGAGGGGAGGTGGGTGGGGGGATGGGTTAGCCTGATGATGGGCATTAAAGAGGGCACATTCTGCATGGAGCACTGGGTGTTATACGCAAATAATGAATCATGGAACACTACATCAAAAACTAATGATGTAATGTATGGTGATTAACGTAACATAATAAAAAAAAATACTAACTTGAAAAAAAAAAGTTTGTGCATCAAAGGACACTATCAAGAAAGTTAAAAAGACAATCCACAGAATGTAAGAAAATATTTACAAATCATATATCTGATAAGGGTCATATCAAGAATATACAAAGAACTCTTATAACCCAATAATAAAAAGACAGATAACCCGGGGCGCCTGAGTGGCTCAGATCATTAAGCGTCTGCCTCCTGCTCAGGTCATGATCTCTGGGTCCTAGGATTCAACCCTGTGTCGGGCCCTGGGCTCAGCGGGGAGTCTGCTTCTCCCTCTCCCCCTGCCTCTCTCCCCTGCTCATGCATGCGTTTGTTCTCTCTCTTTCTCTCTCTGTCTCAAATGAATAATTTTTTTAAAAAATCTTAAAAAAAAAAAAAAGACAGCTAACCCAATTTAAAAATGGATGGACACTTCTCAAAAGAAGATATGTAAGTGGCTAACAAGCATCTGAAAAGATGCTCACCTACCATTTGAAAATGCAAATCAAAACCATAAGATAACACTCGACACCCATTAGGATAGTTATAATCAACAAGTTAGAAAATTACAAGCGTGGGCAAGGATGTGAAGAAATCAGAACTCTCATACACTGCTGGTGGAATGTCAAATGGTGCAGTCACACTGGAAAACATACGATGGAGAATATCCAATCCTAGGTATATATCCAAGAAAAACGAAAACCTGTGTCCACAAAACACTTGTACATGAATGTTTATGGCAGCATTATTCTTAATGGCCAAAAGGTGGAAACAACTCAATGTCTATCAAATGATGAATGGATAAACAAAATGTAGTACATCCATTAAAGGGAATATGATTCAGCCATACAAAGGAATTAAGACTGATACATGGTACAACACAGATGAAACTTGAAAACATCATACTATATGAAAGAAGTCAGTCACAAAAGACCACATGTTATATCATTCCATTTATATAAAATGTTCGGAATACACAAATATACAGAGACAGAAAGCAGATTAATGGTTACTTAGGATTGGGAGGCATAGGGATTTGAAGGTGGCGATAGCTAAAGGATATAGGGTTTCTTTTTGAGGTGATTCAAATGCTCTAAAATTCACTGTGGTAGTTGTTACATATACATTCACAGATTTATTAAACTGTGAATGTATTTAAACCAATTGATCAGGACACTTCAAAAAGTGAATTATATGGTATATGAATTATATCTCAGTAAAGCTACTTTATCTCTTCTGCTGCTGCTTTTTTTGTTCTTGCTGGGCTGGGGGAGGCAATGACACCTGAATGTGAACCAGAGACTTCCTGATTGGCAGAAAGCTATTAAAAAAAAAAAAAAAACAACAGTAAAAGTAATATCCCTACTCCTATAGTTCTCTTGTGCTCCATGTAAATTTCAATTCTGGTTAGAGTACTTCTGATAACTTAGAGACGCAATGCTTTAGATAGTCCAGGATTCAAATATATGCTTTAAGGTTAGTTAGTACAACTTTTCAGCACCTTAATACAAAGAATTCTACATTCAGAAAATAATTTCATAAGAGCAGAGTTGTGTACTAAGAGATTCTTTGCAGTGTTATCTAAAACAGTAAGAAACTGGTAATAACTTAAATAGTTTATGGTATAATCACAAAAGGGAATATGATGGAGCCATTTAAAAATGATATTTTAATATTTTTACTGATAAGGGCAAATGTTCACAATACATTCAGATAACATAACATGCCCACCTCAGCCTAGAGACCTCTTCCTACTCCTGCACAGTTTACTTAGCAATTAATCATTCTTCTGATATCTCTTATTGCTATTACAAACTATTATTGAGATCCTTCACCACGTCCTCTCACACTTTGCCTACAGAGGTAGTACATAAAACAGAGAACCACAGACTCTGAAGTATAACAGATGGGGATGAGTCCTGGCTCCAGGTATTCTGAACTAATGTCTCTTAAAGCCTCATTTTCCTCATCTGAAAAACGCACATCTATTTTACAAGCTTGTTGTACTCATTATATAAAACAATATGTTACACCACTTGAATGATGGCATACAAGTAGATGGCAGATGTAAATTTATTACCATTTCTGCACCAGACTATGAATTATCAAATGTCCATTACCTTATCCGTTCTCCTTAACTAGATTATAAATTCCTTGAAGGCAAGGCATGTTTTACACTATGCTTACGTGTAATAAAAGTATTACCTGCCTGGGGGAATATGGGTATATTCACAAGATGAGTGCTTTTGAAATGACTCTGATAGAAAAGGGAGAAACGAGCAGTTGACACACAGGAACCAATCTAGGCAAAGACAAGAAGCTGAGGAAGAACACAGCACATTTAGGAACTGGGAAGATGGTCAGTGTGAATGGAGATTCTAAATTCTAAGAGGCAAGGGGTTCAGGAGGTCTATTTGGCCTGGACCTCCAGCTTAAGCCTAAAATTTGGCTACTGATGAATGGCAAATTTGTGTGGGGATGCAGTGTAAGGTCTCTTCACAAATGTGATTTAATTGAAACTTCTGGCCTCCCTAATTCTAGCTCAATCTGCAGGTGGGGAGACCTCCAACAACACAGAAAGCTTTCTGGGCCTAATGAAGGCCCTAGAGGGCCTGGTCACTAAACCAAGTCATGTCTTAATTTTATCCACTATTGCAGCCCCACAGCCTGGCCTACCCCTGTCTGACACCTGCTAGGTACTTCAGTTATGAACTAGTCTCAAGGGAAATGACTATATGGTACAAGACGGGATGGTTAAGATGGGATGAAGCCACACACTACTACTGACTACTATTCACTACAGTTAAGGTGGAACTTTTAAATTTCATTCACAGACTCAAGCTAATGAGTCTCCCTTTTTATTAATCATTGCTCAGTACATACATACTCCTTTTGGTTTTCTGTTAAATAATACCTGGATATTCCAAGAGCCAAGTGCTTCTTTTACAAAGTAAAAAGTCAGCTCTGAAGTCGAACTTTATGGCAAATGTTTCTGATGCTTCCAGATTTCCCCAATTTACTTCTGACATCCTACTTCATCAGATACGTGAGTGTAATCAAACAATTTCTAAATTATTTTAGTTCAAGATGTGATTTCCAAAATTAAGTGTGTGATTGGGAGTGGCGGGGGGGGGGGGCAGGAGGGGGTGTTGAAAGGCAACCAAATAGGGGCTGCCACCACTTCGCTTTGCCAAGGAAAGATATGGAAAATACATAATATCTACTGCCACCATCATCTCCAAAACATACAATTTAGCCCTGGAAAATAAGCTTAATTTTATAGAAAAAAACCACTACCCTGTCGTTTTATCAATTCACTGCAGGCTGATAACTTGAGCACCTGTCTGGGAACCTCTCATTAAAGGAGTTTATTTGAAATATGCTGCCAAAGAAACTTTCCTTAAAAGCATTTTACTTTATAATTCTTCATAAGACTTCCCTCCTATAAGTCTATCAGGACAAGGACTGCTACTATGACTCAGAGAGCATGTTTCTACCCACCTCGTCTCCCTTCTTTGCATCTCTACTTCTCGCTGCCGAAGCTACCATCCTTCTCCTTGGGTTTCTCCTCATTTACCCGCTCTCCGGCAACCACTCCTAGAATTACACACCTATGAAGTGCCTAAGAAAAGCACCACAGTGTTAGAGTTCTCACTTTGGTGGCTGCCTTAGGATCCTCTGTCGATCATCTGCTCCAAGCACACAAGGAATAAGAGACACAAAAAGCATAATCAAAGCCACACTAAAGAACAACCTCACAGCCTTCAATGCCTATAACTCAAAAGTTCCAGAGCAGAGAATTCACAGTTGCATAAAATGCTTCCTATCAGACACCTATATGTGGCAAGATACATTCTTTTTTACACTTTCCAAATAATTAAACTGTTAGTGGTTGAGTACTTAACAAGAGTTAATGTCAGCAAATAGAGCAAAGTGATTAGTGATCTAACCCTAAACCCAGGCTCAATAGTACTGTGAGGCTTCTCTACTCTACTTAAAAGAAAATAAAGGGGTAGGCAATTACACAATTAACTTAGACTATGGACTAAGTAGGAAAAAGAAATTTAATGGATCAAAATGACTTTTATTTAAAGTGAACTTTGTAGGGGCACCTCGGTGGCTCAGTCAGTTAAGCAGTCCAACTCTTGATTTCAGCTCAGGTCATGATCTCAGGGTCGTGAGATCGAGCCCCACCTCGGGCTCCGTGCTGGGCATGGAGCTTGCTTGAGATTCTCTCTCCCTTCCCGAACTCTGCCCCTCTCTCTTTCTCTTTTAAAAAAAAAAAATTAAAGTGAACTTTTTGAAGCTGCCCATTTGAGAAAAAAATACATATTCGTTTAACCTAATAAATGTAAAAAAAAAAAAGCCTAAAATAAAGATAATTTCTAATCAAATGTTACTTGAGTCTAGTTATTAAATACTACTTGAGACTATTTACTCTGTAACTACTTTAAGAAATGTTTTTATAACAGGTCATAACAAACCAAAAAGTACTATAAGGATATAGTCTTATGAGGTCCCAATACATCCACATACAAATGTATTCATTCATCTACCAAACACATCCTGGGCATCTCATGCAGCAGACATAGTACTATTCACTTCAGGAATAAAAAGAAGGTCTAAGATGATAGCTACTACACTCAAGTAATTCACAGTCAAGAAGAAAGATATATGAACAATTGTATGTAATTGTAATTAAGAAATGTAAGTAACCAACTGACATAAGACAATTCAGGGGTGCCTGGGTAGCTCGGTTAAGCATCCCATTCTCGGTTTCTGCTCAGGGCATGATCTCAGGGATGTGGGATCGAGCCCCGCGTCAGGCTGTGCACTCAGAGAAGAGTCTGTTTGTTCTTCTCCCTCAGTAGTCTAACTACTGAACTGTACACTTAAAAAATGGTTACTATGGTTAAAAAAAAACACTGAATGAATACACTGTGATACATCCACACCGAACATTTTACAACAAGAATAAAAGAACCACTACTGTCCAAAACAAACAACACAGATGAATCTCACCAACAGCACACTGCATGAAAGCTGTAAAATCTGAGTAGGGGTCCGGGTAATGAGAAGAGGCAGAAAAGTGGCTGAGTGGGGCAAGAGAGGATTTCCAGGATGCCGCTCCTGGTCTGCTTCCCCACGCAAGTGATCTCTAACAGGGCATGTTCACTTCTGGACAACTGATCAGGCGATACGCTGCATATACACACAAATATTTGTGTGACATTGTACAACGAGAAATAGTATACAAAAATGTAAAAGAAAACAATCTGAGGAACTTACCAGGTCCTGCCTAATGGGTCGACTCCTCTCTTTCATCTTTGTATTATCAAATTCTGCCAACAGCCTGTACAGTTGCTTCTACCGTAATAAACTCACTATGTAAAATTCTGTTCCTAAGGAATAGCAGACTACAACTAAAAATATATACATGCATACTCTTTTACAGCAATTACATTTTCAGAATTTTATCCTAATAAAACATCTGGATATACATAAAGATTGAGCTAAAAAGAATGCTCAGAACATTGTTGTTTATAATAGCAAAAGAAATGGAAACACCCTAAAAGTCCAACAAAGGACTGGTTAAATTAATTAAGATCACAAATGGCTTCCTGGAATAGAAACATCAGAAAGCACTCAATGGGAGTGAGCACAGAGCTTGCTACACAAAAAAGGGTCCTACTGGTAGACTGAGATTGTGCCAAATTTTATGTAATAAAAATCACTACAGGGGCGCCTGGGTGGCTCAGTCGTTAAGCGTCTGCCTTCGGTTCAGGTCATGATCCCAGGGTCCTGGGATCGAGTCCCACATCGGGCTCCCTGCTCAGCGGGAAGCCTGCTTCTCGCTCTCCCACTCCCCCTGCTTGTGGTTCCCTCTCTCGCTGTGTCTCTCTCTGTCAAATAAATAAAGAAAATCTTAAAAAAAAAAAAAAATCACTACATCCCACTTTCTTTCTACCCCATCCCAATTTTTTTTTTTTCGTGAGTTTATCAGGATCTTGTAGAAGCCAGCAGCTTCTTCTGTGTATATATACCACCATATACATCACATTAAGTTTAAAAAAAGCAAGAGCTGGGCGCCTGGGTGGCTCAGTTGGTGAAGTGTCCAACTCTTGATTTCGATGATCTCCATGTCGTGGGATCAAGCCCCACGTCAGGCTCGGCGCTCAGTGTAGAGTCCGCCTGAGGTTCTCTCCTTCTGCCCCCCACCACCACTTGAGCTCTCTCTCTCTCTCAAATAAATAAAATCTTTTTTAAAAAATAGCAAGATTAAGACCTCTCCATAGTTCACTGAGTTTAAAACATACATTTTTCCACATTTTAACATCTGATATTACACTGCTTCTTATAACTGATATAAAATGCACTGTGTCATAGTTCAGTTGCAGTATTTTTTCCTCCATGATATATAAAATTATAGTGCATCTTACAATCAAGGGCATCCTATATTAGATGAAATACTACTCTTTAAAAGCTCATTTCAAGAAGTTAAATAAACAAACATTAGGCGCTAAAAATGAAGTCTATTCAAGAACAAAACCACCAAAATAAATATGAACCAAAGCAATTTTTTAAAGAGAAAAAACTTTCTTTAGCATTTTTTTAGAGCCTATAAAAATTATGCCCAGAAATTCACAATTTAGTAAATTACTCCAAACTATTCAGTGCAAATGAAGATACTCAGTGTTATAAATAAAACAACAGTGAGCTGAGCACTCACACCCATCACTTGTGACAACTGTTCCATCTCATCTGAGCCCTGTGCTCCTGGATGGGAGCAAAGAGCAAGAAACCCCCACCCTTTTGTGCTCCAAGAAGTGACCAACCTGAGGGGCCACCATGTCCTTGCCTATGAGGAGATAAGACCCACCTCTACCTTCCTCCTTGATCTCCATGTTTCACAAAGCAAGTTTTCTCCCTCCTCTTTGAGACATTCTCCATTTTTTTTTTTTTTTTTAAAGATTGTATTTATTTATTTGAGAGAGAGAGACACAGTGAGAGAGGGAACACAAGCAGGGGGAGTGGAGGAGGGAGAAGCAGGCTTCCCGCCGAGCAGGGAGCCCGATGCGGGGCTCGATCCCAGGACCCTGGGATCATGATCTGAGCCGAAGGCAGACGCTCAACGACTGAGCCACCCAGGCGCCCCTGAGACATTCTCCATTAATGAACCTTCCCACACTGCCTGAATTGCCTGAATACTACGTCCTTCATTATTTAAGAAAGCAGAAGTTTCTCCTGTAGGAAGGTCCTTTACAATCCTGCTACCCCTTATGTTTACTTTTAAAATCTTTATTGCCACTTTGGTCAAATATATATTTCAAGCATCACTTCTTGGTAATCCATAATCCTATCTTAACTAAAGTGTTCAAAACTCCTGACAACTTTTGATATTCTGCCTTCCCAAAATTAAACCCTACATGGTATTTTTTTTACACCTAAAACGGTCTTTGAGATTTCCCACACGGTCCTTGGAAAATCACAAAAGATTTGTTTTTTCATCTTGTAAAAGGAGAGGTGCTAGAAATAGTTTGACTTACTTGATGTGTTACTATTGATGAGTTACTAAATCAGAGCAGATGCTTAGGTTAAATTTGTCTGGGTTAAGATGTCCTAAATATTCCAAAAATGGTTTGCTGTATGGGAAGTTCCTACAGAACTGTCAATGCCGCACTGTCCATGACAACACTTCTGTTTATCAGGCTGCTGGAGCCTGAAAAATTAGACAACAGCCATATTAGACAACAGCCGTATCCTCAGGCCTAATTCAGTTATGTTTTCTCTATTGTTCACTTAGTCACAACTGCTTTAATTTGAATTCAGGATCTTCTAGGCCAGTGGTTCTCAAACGGAAATTGATATCACTTACCTACGGAGTTTTATACATACACAGATGTTTAAGACCTATTCCAGATTTACAAAATCTCTTTACTTGATATTCTTGATATATTCTTGGTATATTCCAACTATATGTTTAGTATATTGTTGGCATATTATTTCAAGACTATTATATGTTATATCTGAAGATCTTTTTTCTCTATAAATATTATGTGTTTTCCATTTTCATAAATTAGACACAATATCCACTCTTTCTTGAGAGTAGAGTTAATCATTATGTTTATAAATATTCTGTCTAAAGATTTTTGGACTGACTTTTATCTTGTTTTGCATGTCACAGAAACACCCAAATCTTATCAAATGCCTTAATCTTATCATGAATCCTTACTGGATCTTACACTTTTGAAAATTAGCAGTAGTAAATTAACCAGAGTCACTTTACGTTTTCCATCACCTACAGATAGGTTTTTGTTTTACTCTGCTGTTTTCCTGAAAGCACACTTGCGATCATCTCTAGGCCAGAGTGCCCATCGTCAACAAAGACAGGCTGTCCCAAAGCCTGGGGAAAAGGACTATGCCAGGTACTTTGGGGTACAGGCTTCAGAGAGCATGTTTAAACAGCTCTGAGACCACACCAGTGGGCTGAGTCAGGATTTCTCAAACTCTAGCCAAGGAGGATTCATAAAGCTGCTAACTGAACCTCGAACAGAACCAGAACTGCCTAGGACCAAATGCACTGATGAAGGATGACTGTGGGTTTTATTTGGAATACTGTTGCTGTACTCATGTTTTATTTTCTGAATATATAAGGAACCTCTTTCTCTCTTCTCTTAAGCTATCTGTAACTCATAACAATTTAGTAGACTATGCTTTTGTAACTGAGATTATCCAGTGCATTTTTGTCTTTCACATTAGTATGAGTAAAACAACTTAGTACTAAAACTTCTAAAAGGACATGTCGCAACATATCAAGAGTCTAAAAACTCAAAATATCTTATGACCTAGTAATCTATCTTAAAGAAATAATCTAAAATACTGAAAAGTTTATATAAAGATTTTTATCAAGTCATTAATAAGAAGTGGAAATGTGTAGTATAAAATAATTCAAGAACAATTAGTTTAATTATGGTATATACATTAAGAGGAATACTGTTCGTCAGTAAATATGTTCACACCATAGGAAGGTGCTTATGATATGGTAGCTTTTGAAGATAAACTATATGGAGAAAAAAAATGTATATATATGAGTGTGTGTGTATATATACATATGTGTATGTATACATATAAACATATATGTATCGCAGACATAGATAAACCCAGGATATAAATATGCCAAAATATTAATGGTAACTATATTTAAGTGGTAAGATTATGGTTATTTTCTTCTTTATACTTTTCAGATTTTTCCACAATAGACATGTATTGCTTTTATAATCTGAGAGATTTCTAGCATATTAAGTTAGTTTTATTAATTAAATTTTATTTGCTTTTCTGAGGCAGCAGCTAGTCAATCTGAAAAATACTACTCTTAATTATAGCATGCAACATTTTAAAAAATGAACAGTACTGACCTAAGTTATAAAGACATGTCAAGTTAAATAAACAACTAAAAAGAAAAAAGAAAAAAAAAAAAAAGACTGGGCTGTGCTGACCAACTAAACAAGTCACTCCATTGGTAGTGTGACACTTCTAATTCTAGGAGCATGGTTTATGACCCACCAAGTCAGAATTCCAAACACCTTTAGGGATAATATGCAAAATAAATCAAGTAACTGAAGCAAAAGAAAGAATTTGGAAAACTCGGGTCCCTGAATCCTTTTTCTTTCTTCTATGATTTCTGCAGGCACAGAAAAAACAAATGTTTCTGGAATAATGCAGATGATTGCAGCTATTTTTAAAAGTAACTAGTTTCTAAGCATATGTGATGGCTTTTTAAGAAAATTAATTACAACAGACTTCCCTTTTTTCATTTTAAGCCAAAAAGGAAGGAAGAAAAGAGAACTATAACCATGATAACCAATATGGACCGAGTACTTTATATAAAAGACCATTATTTCACTGAACCTTAACAACCCAGAAAGTAGCTGCTACTATTACTACTCTTTCTCAAATGAGGAACTGAGTCTGAGAGAGGCTTTATAACGTCCCAAAAGCATACAGCTAACAACCAAAGGTAAGATTCGAAGCCATCTGTGTAATACCAAATCCACGATCTAACCAATATAGTCACCACCTCTGACATCCAACAGGTATCAGTTGAGAGCCTTACTAACGATCAGACGCAGTACCAAGAACTGGGATATAAAAATAAGCAAAACAATGTCCCTGTCTGCATGGAGTTGAATGTCTACTGAAGGAATGGCACAATAAATAAACACTCACACAAATACAGCATTACAAATGGTGACACACTCAGGAGTGGCAAAGGACAAGGGCCATGCAGACTTACAACAAAAGGACCTCCTTTAATCCCGGGGAGAGGAGAAGGAGGTCAAAGAAAGGTTGACTGAAGGAAGTCATGCTTAAGAGAATACCTAGCACAGGAGAAATAATTACTTAACAGGGTAAAGAAGGAAGGGCAAAAGACAACTCTCCAGGTCATCTTCTCTTAAAAGTAGACTTCACTGCACTGAAAACTGCTGTGTACACATGCACGTGCGTGCACGCGCACACACACACGGCAGGGGAAAATGGGGTCCTCTCCCCTTAGGGTCCACTCTATTTGAAAAAATTTAAATACAAATCAGTGTTTTAGAAAAAAATAAACTGTCTAAGAAATTCATATATTCCAACCCCAACTTTACTCCAAAATTAATCCTAAACTCTAAACTCACCTTTACTTTTTTTTTTTTTAAGATTTTATTTATTGATTTGTGAGAGAGAGAGCATGCGCACAAGCAGGGGGGAGTGGCAGGCAGAGGGAGAAGCAGGCTCCCTGCTGAGCAAGGAGGCCAATGTGGGACTCTGATCCCAGGACCCTGGGGTTCGGACCCGAGCTGAAGGCAGACGCTTAACCAACTGAGCCACACAGGCATCCCTACAGTTCCTGTGTGTTAAGGATAAGCAACGAAGAGAACAGCCCTGAGCGGCAAGGGTAAGATGCACTTTTATTCTTGACTTCGGGAAATAATGCTGTTTTCGAGGAAGAAATATTTAGATCCTAACCTTGCCCGGCTTCTTCAAAATGATCACTTGGTGGATAAGTACTGTGCCATTCTCCTGACTCAATCTCAAGGGACAAGGAATAAAGTTCAATAGCACCTGTTTTTATTTTTGGTAAAGTCATGTTTTTCAAAGTGAGGGTCACAACCTGTTGGTGGGTAATAAAATCAATTTAATGGATCATGGTGAACAATTTTTTTAATAGGACAGAACAGAATTATCAGGGTGTATCATACATTACAAGGTCAAACATTATTGGATAAATTTTTACTTCGCTTATATAGCATACACATACTGTTGTAACATTTATTTCTTAATGTAGGTCACAGTCACAGCCAGATCAATATCACTACCCCAGAACAGAATTTACAATCTTACTGTCTACTTAATCTAAAGACTGAGTACAGAAAGAACAGCAAGATAAACAAAAAGGTTTCAGCATTAGTTCCTCTTTATTCTGTGAACTTAAAGTTTCATGGGTTAAAAAAAAGGTATGTATCTTTTTTGAGTTTAGGGGAATTTTCCGGGGGGGAGGGTTGCTTTTTTTTTTTTTTTTTTTTTTCTTTTCTGAAAATGAATCTTTCATCACTGCTATATCCTGGAAAGTCTAATTAATCCAGAAAATAGAGTATTCCACAGTTGCCGAGTAACTAGTCATGTGGGTGTGAGCTGCTGCTGGGCTAGGCAATCAGGAGACTGAAGAGCCCCTTTAGCTTTGGACCCTAACCAGGGGAGCACAGTGTGACATGAAAGAAAGGGAAGTAAGAGCCTGGAGACCTGGATTCTAAGCTGTGACCTCGGGGAAGCAGCAGTCTCTCCAGGTTGCTTTACTCATCTCTAAAATACAGAGCAAGGCTCCAAATTCCCTTCCAGCTCTAATTCCTGTAATTCTACAAGCAGTGGCTGAGAGGCTGGACTAAACAAATATTAACAATCCTACCACCCGTAAGACTTGCACTGTAAATACTTAATTCCTTATTTGAATAAACTAAAGAAACCCATGTTACACCTACATTTTTATGTTCCTACACAAAAAAGACTTTAGGATTTTTTTTTTTAAAGATTTTTTTATTTATTCATTTGAGACACAGAGATAGAGAGAGAGAGAGAGAGAGCATGAGCAGGGAGAGAGGCAGAGGGAGAGGGAGAAGCAGGCTCCCCGCTGAGCAGGGAGCCCGATGTGGGGCTCGATCCCAGGACGCTGGGATCATGACCTGAGCCGAAGGCAGACGCTTAACCATCTGAGCCACCCAGGCGCCCCAAGACTTTAGGATTTTTAATGATACAATAAAAATAATGCATGTATTAAATTTTCTTCCAAAATATTCCCACTGACAGAGTAAAAAGGTTGACAATTTCTATTAATTTTACATCTCTAAACTAGCTATCCTCTAATAAGCCCTATTCAGAACACTCTACAGTTCAGCAGTATCCTCAAATAGCCTGCTCATATGCACAAAAGGCTTTCACTGAAAACATCAAATCTGATCAGCTTTAAAGCTTAGTATCCATTTTTCTCCACAGAAGGTTTATTTCTTTTGAAATTATGTTGAAATGAAATCCACTTATGAAATGCTTTTGATAGAATGCCTAATATATTCTTAATAGCTTTCCCTGGTACTTTATAAACATTTGGCATCCAAATGATCCGTGAGACTAATACTTCTACCGATGTCTGCAAAATATGACAAATGAATGTTCTTATAGGTAAAAAACAAATTCTCATTTTGCCTATGCTGTTAGTGAATAAATATCTAAAGGCAAATTGCACTCCATTACACGAGTCTGAGGTCTGTGGGAAATAGAAGAATGTACCTACCACACCTACTTTCCAAAGGAATAATGTTCCTTTTAAAATACAGTGGTTTTGCATTTGCCTCTTAAAAAGAGGAAAGCATTTTAACATAACATACATGATGAAGATACAGTCATAGATTCTAAATAGTAGTACTACAAATATGAAAGACTATCATAAAACAAGTCCTCTGTTTTGTCACTGCTGATGCTATTTCTAATCTACAAATTCTGTTACCCGGGATGAACTAAATAATTAAAGCAAACCATCTCAATACAGTCAGCTCAGTTAGTTCATAGATACTAAAAACACATCTGAAAAAAGAAAACTTCTGCCTTCGGCTCAGGTCATGATCCCAGGCCCACATCGGGCTTCCCACTCGGCAGGAAGCCTGCTTCTCCCTCTCACACTCCCCCTGCTTGTGTTCCCTCTCTTGCTGTCTCTCTCTCTGTCAAATAAATAAATAAAATCTTTAAAAAAAAAAAAAAAGAAAAAAGAAAACTTAATTAAGATAATTTAATTTAAAATTTGGTAACCATACTCTCTTTATATAAAACATAGAATCTCATCAGTTTCAATTTTAGTAACAATTCAAAGGACATTTAAAATTATAAATGTCCCCTAGTTAAGAATTTGGGCTCTATAGCAGCAACTTCTTCCTAGAAACATCACCAAAGGCAAGGGAAGCAAGGGCAAAAACGAACTATTGGGACCTCATCAAGATAAAAAGCTTTTGCACAGCAAAGGTACAGTCAACAAAACCAAAAGACAACCGACAGAATGGGAGAAGATATTTGCAAATGACAGATCAGAAAAAGGGCTAGTATCCAAAATCTATAAAGAACTTATCAAACTCAACACCCAGAGAACAAATGATCCAATCAAGAAATGGGCAGAAGACATGAACAGACGTTTTCCCAAAGAAGACATCCAAATGGCCAACAGACACATGAAAAAGTGCTCAACATTGCTAGGCATCAGGGAAATCCAAATCAAAACCTCAATGAGATATCACCTCACACCAGACAGAATGGCTAAAATCAACAAGTCAGGAAATGACAGATGTTGGCAAGGATGTGGAGAAAGGGGAACCCTCCTACACTGCTGGTGAGAATGCAAGCTGGTGCAGCCACTGTGGAAAACAGTATGGAGGTTCCTCAAAAAGTTGAAAATAGAGCTACCGTATGACCCAGCAATTGCATGCACTACTGGGTATTTACCCCCAAGATACAAATGTAGTGATCTGAAGGGGTACATGCACCCCAATGTTTATAGCAGCAATGTCCACAATAGCCAAACTATGGAAAGAGCCAAGATGTCCATCAACTGATGAATGGATAAAGAAGATGTGGTATATATATATATACAATGGAATATTGTGCAGCCATCAAAAACAAAAACAAAAACAAAATCTTGCCATTTGCAATGACGTGGATGGAACTAGAGGGTATTATGCTAAGTGAAATAAGTCAATCAGAGAAAGACATGTATCATATGATCTCACTGATATGAAGAATTCTTAAGCTCAGGAAACAAACTGAAGGTTGCTGGAGTGGTGGGGGGTGGGAGGGATGGGGTGGCTGGGTGATGGACACTGGGGAGGGTATGTGCTATGGTGAGCGCTGTGAATTGTGTTAAGACGGATGAATCACAGACCTGTACCTCTGAAACAAATAATACATTATATGTTAAAAAAAGAAGAAGAAGAAGAAGATATAGGAAGGGAAAAATGAAGAGGGGGAAATCAAGGGGGGAGATGAACCATGAGAGACTATGGACTCTGAGAAACAAACTGAGGGTTCTAGAGGGCAGGGGGGTGGGAGGATGGGTTAGCCTGGTGATGGGTATTAAGGAGGGCACGTACTGAATGGAGCACTGGGTGTTATACGCAAACAATGAATCATGGAACACTACATCAAAAACTAATGATGTAATGTATGGTGATTAACATAACATAATAAAATAAAATTTAAAAAAAGAATTTGGCTCTATAATTAGCTTTTGATTATAAAATAACATGTAATATGTTAAATATAAAAAATTTTTAGGAAACAATTAGTATGAATCCTTCCAATCTTTTTTTCTATGCACATATACACTTTTTTAAAATGGGATCATACTGAGCATTAGCTGGGATTAAGAAGCCCAATGCAAATTATTCAGAGTTTAAACAAAAATAGAGAATCTATTAACTCACATATCAAATCAAGAAAAAAATGGAGGTGGATCTAGCATAAAAAGAAATTGGTCAAAGAGCTCTTCTGGCCTCTCTGCCTTTTCTCTGGGGGTTAATGCTACTGTCTGAGACCAAACTACTTCTCCAGGAGCCTGACTACAACTTCAGGGAGCTAGCTAGCTCCAGGCTCAGAACTCCACATTATATATATTTCGGTTATTAAAAAGAGCATTGCTCTCCTCCAGCTCCAATTCTAAAAATCCCAGGAAAGAATCCTAATGGCCTGGCTTGGGTCAAGTGTCCACCCCTACACAGACAGGAACACATAAGAAGAGGGCATGTCCAACCTGAACCAGGGAGCTACAGCCAACAGAGAAAGAGATGACCATGAGGGAGAGCAAGGACAAAGGAAGGACAGACATAACTGGTGGAGAATATATATACCACCTGAGCAGCCACCTCAAGTTTTGGCTACCATGTTCTGTAAATACTGTCTTATAATCTGTTCTCATTGAACACAGTGGTAAGTATGTAGACATCAGAACTACTTGACAATCTTTTAAAAACTGGATACTCAGGTCCCACTTACCTATAAAGACTTTTCTAGAAGGACTTCTGTCACGAGCATTTTTCCATGTCACTGAATATTCCTTAAAAACATGATTTTTAATAGCTGCACAGAATTCTAACGTGGTTCTAAATTTTTTTCAATTTAATGATTTAAATCCAGAAAAACCACATACCATCATGATCTTTTTTTGAACATAATACTCACAAGAGTCAAAAAGCATTTTATGAAAGCACCAACCACTGACATCTCTGCCACACCTTTCTCAGAAACTATGCCACAGGATTCTTTGTGGGGGGTGGTGGCAGGAGGGTGGATTATGGGGTGGGTGGAGACAGTTAGGTGACCTTCTGAGACTTACCACTAGTAAAAATCTAGCACTGAGGGTTTAACAAATGTCTGTAAGGGACAAGGATACAATATACCTCAAAGTATGGCCAGAAGAGCAAGGTCTGTCGTAACCTAATTAAAGTAAGACTGAATATTATAAACAAACACACTATAACCCAACTAACAGAGGGAAGTTAGTGACAAGAGGGGGGAAAAAAAAAAGCAGCCTCAGAAGTCTAAGGAAATGAAAGCCTAAGAGTTTATCACATGCTCTCATATTAGAAGAAAGGGGTACATCTGATAGGGATGCAAGCTAACCTTCCTGGTCTGTTAGCATTAGTCGCTAAAATCATTCAACTAATTTCCCTTGCTGATGTCATGTTCACCAATCAATTTCTTAATTATACTCTGGCTTTCTATAGGCAAAAGAATACACTGGTCCACCAGGTGTAGACAAAGCTGAGAAGGAGGTGAAGAACAGGACCTGGACCTTGCTTATCTTATCCTGCCAAGGCAATGCCAGCTCAAAAAGACCCACAGCAGACACTGATTGCCCAAACTCCTTTTCTGACATTTCTTCTATTTTCCCTTTAAAGAAACTATTTCCAATCACCTACTGATTGGCAACATGTAAGTGTCTTTAAAAAAAATACATACCACCCAGTCAAATAAGAAGGCTGGGACAATAGAATACTAGGAGTAAAAAGATAATCATTGAGAAATGAGGAATTATTAAGTAACAGGAAGTTATTAAAGCAAATGTATCCAGTAAGCAGTCAAGACCTTATATCCCCATATTTCAGGTAGAGCTCAGAACAAGATTTACAAGACACCAAAAGACATGTGGAGGAAGTGGAAGCAACTTCTAATAATATGACAATTAAAGGGAAGCACAAAGTTCTTCTTGAGAGACAAGTTGTCCCCATTTCAGAACATGAGAAAGCTTCTGCCATCACTGGAGCCCTTTGTTACTGCTGCTACATGGTTTCAGCTTCTCTGCCCTAAGCTGCCCCCACCAATGGGATCTCATGGTATAATGGTCTCAAGCCACGCCCATCACTGATGCTGCCCAGGCAGTCTGCAGCTGCACCAGAAGGTGGATTTCGCTAGGGAGAATAGGTGACATCCAATGTCAAGACTGAAACATGTAGGCTCAAAGGGGACATTCAAGTTGAGAGAGAGATCAAATAGCCTAGGGGTGACAGAATATTCAAGTACTCTTTTACTAGTGAAACCCATTTTTTTCAAAGGAACTTACAAGAACCATATTAAATAAATAGTAAATAAAAGTACCTTGGTTTAAAAAAAAAAAGGTATTTTTAAGTTCATGTAACATGTACTTTTCAAGGTCAGTAAATGAGATCAAATGAGGCTATTTTAACATAAATATTTTAAATGAAAAGTTACAGATTGGAGCAGTGTTTTAACAGCCTTAATATCCAAGTTCTGTTTTTTTAAGTGCAGATTCAAGAAATCACAGAGGTAAATTGTTCCAAATTAGTTTTAATAGCTCTCCTTGCAATCTCAGGATCCTCCTACAAACGACCCAGAAGTTTGAAAAAGAAATTATAAGAAATGTTTACTTCTAAGTTAAATCACTAACAACTGCTACCCTTAGGATTCTTTATCAAAAATAAGAACAAGAAGTATCCACGACTGACAATAAGCAGTAAAACTATAACAGAGTACTATCTCCTCTCAACCTGCTTTGTGTTCCTTGGTGATTGCATAACTCTCACGTCAGCACACACCAAGCAGATGTGCTGGGCTGGCACCTGCCACAGGGGTGCACTGGCCAACATGTGTAGACCTGCATCCTACAAAAGACCTATGCATTACAGCAGCCTTCCTAATCAATGACACGTTAACATAAAGTACACGAACAAAGACGGCAGAAAGAGTTTATTTTGTCTGTCCCAAAACCAGTTAACCTGGAAGCATAAATCACCACCTTATTGGTCTCCAGTGTTAAAACGTGGCGTCTATCATTTTGAACGTGCATACTGCGCTTCTTTTAAAAAATTAAACACAAATAAAAGAAATTCAAATAAACAGTGGCAGAACCCCTAAAGCACCTTTTACTAATGATCTACAGTGTGTCAGAGGTCAGCTCTGCGTATTGAAGAGGTGGTGGTGACAATGAGGGTGTGTACAAAAGAGAAAATCACAGCTTTGTCAAGTAATCTGTTTTACAGATTTGCTATTATAAAATTAACTGTAATGTTGCTAAGAAAAATATTTCTAAGATCTTCTTGTTCCGCACACTGCTGTTCCCTTAAAGTTGGATGAAGCCCATTTATCCTGACCTATTTTTATCATAACAAAGACAGACAAAAACCTGACTGGAAAAAAAAAAAAAATCAAGGTTTCTTTTTACCATTGGAGAAAGTGATTTTTCGGCACATTACCACTTCTCTCTGCCCTTTTTACTTTGACCTAAGAAGGTTCACATCTGTTTTTTCCCAGTAAGTACCATTATGCAGATTTATAACCTCTGATCTGCCCATTTGGGTAATAAAATCAAGCCTCTTCTTCAAGGTGTATAGGGTGTGCAACGTGCAGCCAGACTTGAGCTCGCCTAGCTGTGAAAACTTAAGACAAAACACCTAACCTTTGTGCCTGTTTACTCATTTGTAAAAAAGAGATAACAGGACCTACTTCATAGGGTGGTTGTACAAATTAAGGAAACAAAGAAAATGGCACATTTACAGCAGTTAGTAAGTGTTCACTATTATTATTCTTACAGAAAAACTTAAGTCAAAATGCCCAAAGATAATTTACTAACGAATTTACATAATAAGCTACCTGACAAAAGTTCTAAAAATGTTAGATGTATTCAAAAGGAACAAAATGAATTCTCATTATACCATGTAATATTATTTAGAGAAGTTGTTCCTTAAAAGTTCATAGAAGTATCTCAGAATTTAGGAAAATGAAGAATGACCTTTTTCACAGCTTATAAAAATAAAACAAATCTGAACTGACTGGGTCGACAAGCAAGAATATGGTTCCTGTGTTCAGTTCTAACTACAGCTACAGAATTTGTTTTAAAATTTTTTAAGCAGGAAAAATAAAGAGGACACTTATTTGCCTTATTCCTGGAAGTACAGAGCAAGACAGTAAGATGCAAGAGGAACTCTGCAATACTTTCATTATAAGGGACAGGGGGCAGCAGTTTGCAAGTTTACTCTGGGATGCAAAGGACGGGGTAAGAGGACATTTGAACATACAAACATAGGCACGTAAGAAGAGGTAAATTCTTAGTTACGGTGAGTCTGATTTCCCGATCAGAAAAAAAACATGATATAAAACTAATTAATAGAGCCTCTAAGGAACAGAATGCAACAAATGCTCTGGGTACCAAAGTTGCATCTTAGAGCTCCAGGCGGTGGCAAAGTTTGAGAGAAATCAATCCTTTATGCGCACGTGTGAGCAACAATCTGCACAACGCTGCTACTAAAGGCGGTAAAGGGCCCGCAGAAAGAGAAACCCAGCTGCCTGTTTGCAGAGTCTAAGTGCAGTTTCCCACAGGGGAGAAGGCAGGCACAGGAAAGGGGTGCAAAAGGAGGGCGGGAGGAGAACGCAGGGAAACCGCCACAGCGTGTCTGCTTCACGAGCGTCTACTTCTTAGCTCGCTATTGAGTAACTGGGGCAGAGGAGAGGCAGCATTTTCGTTCGGCAACGATGCAAGCAACCTCAGCGCGGCCCCTGGTGTGAAGCTCGCGGCGGGGAGGAGGTCACAGCTCCCGCAGGACCAGGGGTGCCCCGCTACGCTCCCGGCCCCGCCGCGTTCCGAGCGCGCGGCGAAGCTGCAGGGAGGGCCGGCGGGCTGGGCGCTCGGGCGGACTCGCAGTGCCCGAGCAGGGGTCCCTCGCGCACTCGGCCGCGGTGCCCCCGGGCCCAGAGCTGCACCGCGCCCCTCTGGCCCGGCCCGGGCGCCTGGACGCAGCCCTCACCACCTGGCGGGAAGCGCAGGCCCCCACGCCCCCTCGGCCTCCGACCGAGCTCGGGCCAGGACGGGACCTGCTTTTTGCGCCGGGCCGCTGCGGCGCCCCACTCACCTCGCCCCCCGGCAGCGCTCGGGCTCGGGCTCGGGCTCAGGCTCGGGTCCCGGCGGCGGCGGCGGCGGCGGCGGCGGCTCCTCCATGGCGGCGGCGGGGGTGACGGCGAAGGCGGGCGGGGGGACCAGCTCGGCGGCGGCGGCGGCTTCTCTCATCCGTGCACGGGGCCTCGCATGGCCGCGGCGGACAGTAAGCTGCAGCCCGGCGCGGGGCACCGGGGCCCCGAAGTGCGGGAGTGACTCGGCTCCGCCTCCGCCTCCGCCTCTAGCCCGCCGCAGGAACCGCTCGCGCCGCGGCCATCTTGGAAACGGCGCCCGGCCAGCGCCGGGCTACGGCGGGCGGCGAGGGACAAGCCTCCGAGGGCGGCGGCGGCGGCGGCGGGCGCGGCGGCGGGCGGGGAGCCGGCGAAGGGAGGGGCGCGGGGAACGGCCCCGGGGGCCGGCGGCGTGGGCCACGGAGGCGGCGGCCCGGAGGCACGTCGGGCCGCTTGCCCCGGGCCGCGTCCCGCCGCCGTCGCCTCGTTTCGCTCGCGGAGAGTGTGCGCTGGCCTGAGCACGGCCGTGCTCCCGGGCGGCCGGCGGTGGGCGTGCGCGGAGGACCCCGGGAGGGGCCGCGCGGCCTGGGTTAGGCGGCGATCGGGGACTTTGGAGTGGGCCCTGAGCTTCAGCAGATGGGTCGCCGCCAGAGGTGATGCCATCCTCAGAAATAGGGCTGCATGCAGCGCAGACGCTCGCTGCCCTCACGCGGGCGTGGGGGCTCCGGGGACCCGGAGTCCGGGGCGTTGGGGTGCGCTGATGAAAATTCGACAGATACGTGAAACGCGGATTTCTGAGACTAAACAAAGTCTCCGGAAACGCAGAACATCAACAGGGCGGGAAAGAACGCTGATCTCACCTAACCTCAGTAATCACAAAGTGGTTTTGATCTTCCAGAAACTCTGGCGGGAGCTGCTACGGTAAAGGAGGAAGAAGTTTTTAAGATTGTTTCAGAGTTACAGCAATACTGTTGAAATCCCAGTGCATCCTGTGCCCTTAGAGAGGACTTGGGGCTTCACGGTTCTAAGTCGCACACGTTTACAGGATTTCCCGCAGAGTCAAGGCCAGAGTTAATTCCAAAATAGCATCATTTAAAATTAAGTATATTTCTCATCATTCAAGTGTGCTGGTTTTTAAGACTTACTTCAGTGGAGCCTGAATATGTAAAATACACGTTTTGAATAAATGTTGGGAAGAAAACCCGTCAAGACAGAAAACTTTAAATATGGTTATATTTAAGGGCCAGTTGTTGGGCGCCTGGGTGGCTCAGTCGGTTAAGCGACTGCCTCCGGCTCAGGTCATGATCCTGGAGTCCCTGGATCGAGTCCCGCATCGGGCTCCCTGCTCAGCGGGGAGTCTGCTTCTCCCTCTGACCCACCCCCTCTCATGTGCTCTCTCTCTCTCAAGTAAATGAATAAAATCTTTAAAAAAAATAAAATAAAATAAAGGCCAGTTGTGAAATTAGCTATATTGCCCTCAAAGTACCTTACAGAAACTTCTGCTTCAATTTATTTTATCATGATAGTCTGTACTGACATTCATTTTATTTATTCAACAACATTCATTCAGCAAAACCTTATCAAATGCATATATGTGCCAGGAACTGTACTAGATGCTGAGGATAAAGCAGTGAACAAAACAGACTAAATCTTTTCCTGGTAGAGCTAACATCCTAGTTAATCAAGGGGAAGAGAAAGAAAACAAAAGAAAAACAAACAGTGATAACTGCCATGCAGACCTCAGCTGGGAAAGGAGTTGGACAGGGATATAGTGTTTTACCCAGGTTGGTCAAGATGGTTAAATGATTTGGTTAAACAACCATTCCTACTTAGCGAATTTCAAATTTTCTTTTGAAATAGTTGTTTGACAAAATCAGTTAACTTTATCCTCATTAACTCATATCTAAGTATTTTAATACTTTGGGTAAGTCATGGTTCACAAATAATTCCTGAGGACTGTCTAAGCCTGTGGCCTATCATCAGGCCTCCAAGCTTGTAAATCTATATTTGAAATACCAACATTTGAGAGATGTGGGGTTTGTTGTTTTAACTTCCACTTGAGGATACTGCCTATTTTAGTGTGAGCCAAATGAATTTTCATTTGACTAGTCACGGAAGGTGTCATGTGTAGAAACCCCACTTAACTAGTACTAAATATTCAATTTAAGTGCAGGGAAGTTTTTCTTCACTTAAGGTAATTTGGTGGTAGGCATCCACCTGTTTTTGTTACTGGTGTTCTTCTATTCCGTGCCACCTCATTTCAGCAATTCACTATTCCAGATTCCAAGATCTGAATTGATTTCCTTCTTACCTGCACCCACCTCAGACCTGCATGTGGCCTGTGTTCTCCTGCTCAGTCAGGGTTCTGAACAACGACTCCGTCAGCCCCCTGACTAGTGGGTCCCAAATCCTGTCAAATTCTACCTCCCTGGTGGAATCCACACACCGGTCTCTGTTCACTAGTTCAGACCACCATCCTGTCTCATGGAGATCAGTGCAAGCCTCCAGGCCTCCCCGCCCCCTTCCTGGGCTCACCTCCCAACCCAATCTGTCCTCACCCGGCAGTCACACTAATCTTTCCAAATCTCAATCCAAACATGTCACCCTCTTACCTAATTCATTTTATTGACGTCTCCTTGCTGTCAGAATAAAGTCCATAAAGAACATTCCTGGGTTCTTCAAAGGCTCCATGGTTGGTCCCGTGACTAAGATTGTGTCCAAGCGGTTCCACACCACCCTTTCCACCTGCCCGGGGCTCTTCTGGGGCAGGAGCAAGAGCCCTGCACTCTGGCAGGCTAAGAATAGGCATCCATTCAAATGATAATTAAAAAACATCTGTTCAAGAGGGAGATATATAAATATATATATATATATATATATATATATATATATGTATATAGTCATTAATTCATTTCCATTGTGTGAACAAAGCTCAACAAAGTATTTCCCAGCTTTCTGAAATTCTGGTTCTCCTCTTAATTTTCCTTTATAATTTTCTGGGCCAGAACCCTTCTTGGAAGGCACATTAGAGGTTTTAAATTGTATATAATCAGATAAATCCCCCTCCTGTGCACAGCCTTATACCATATATTCTTCGATATTGGTATTCCAACCAAGTGTGACAACAGACTTTAATGGAGCTGCCATACACACACGTACAACCCGAGGCACAAAGGTGCTCCAGGGATATAAATCAGGGACTGACTTCCTGTTGTTACCTTAATTTCCACTTAAGGGTACTCTCTATTTTAGCAGGAACCAAACAGATTTACACATAAGCAATGGTGTAAGGCATCTTGTACAGAAACCTCACATAACTGGTGCTAAATAGTCAATATAAGCGCAGGGACGGCTTGCCCCAACCCAGGCCCCCACAGCACCCTACCTCTCCAGCCCTCAGATTCCTTTTCTGCCTTCTCCACTAGAGTGTGTGCTCCTTCACGATAGGATCGTACTTCTGGCATCCACCATGGTGACTTCTAACCATGAATTTCAGGCCCAAGTTTGACACATGCTATTATGAAGTCGCAAACTAATATGTATATGTTACATATATTTATATATATAATTTTTATATATAATATAAAAACATAGTAAATAAATATTTAATATATAATTTATATTTATATATTTAATATATATTAAATATATATTTACTTAATATATAATTAATTATATATATAATTAATTATATATTATATATCTCTTATATATTATAATTAATAAAATAGAAATATATTTTAATATATTATTAAATATATACATTTAGAGTTTTTGGTTTTGTTTTTTATAACAAAGATATGACAAAGACATGAAATGTAAAGGGGCACCACTGTGGTACCTCAGTATCTCAAAGATCACCACTCTTAATACCTTAGCATCTTATCAAGGCTAGTATATTAGCAGAGAGCCAACTTCATGGGTTTTGTTGAAAGCTGATTCAAAAAGCTGTTGCAAGCTTAATTTGTATGCCAAGCCATGCTATAAATGGGGTCATGTCTTTGTTATAAAAAACAAAACCAGGAGATTTTGAGGCTATAGCTTTTTTAAATTATTAGGAGCATGGGGCTACACTTTACTTAGCATGAGTTCCTCCCTTCCCTGTGGTATTCATGAGCTCTCCACCCAGATTCCTGTGCGAAGCTCAGATAGACGTCCCCAGCCAGTCCCTCTCCTCTCCAGTGGCTCCTTGGCAGTTCTGCCCAGCTCTGCAGAGGCAGAAAGACAAGAGTTCAGACATCCCAATCTGCTCATGACCAGCGGCGGTTGGCTCATTTCCACCCCAGCACACAGCAAGAAAGTGTGTGAGAAAACTTCACTCCTCTAGAGGAAAACCTAAACTGAGCATTACACACACAGATATTTTTTTCTGTAATGACACAATGACATCTCTTTCTACCTACCAGTAAAACACAAAAAATATTGGATATATACAAAAGATAATTAGTTACTGTACTTTTTAAATGGTCCTTGTAACTTTAAGCTTCACCCTTGTCTGGTAAGTAGTGAGAAGTTAGGTAAAATCTCCCCCAGTTTTTCTGACAGGTGATTTGCCAGTTTTTGTTATTTCTCCACCAGGACCCAAATCATACCTTATTTCAGACATTCTCCTCTATATAAACAAAGGGTCTAAAATGAGCCCCCGAGGCCTCTGAATCATTAAACAAAGGATAAAAAGTCACTCTCTTTTTCAGTGGTTACAAGGGTATGAATGAGACCACTAGGGGGAAAGGCAGTGTCCTCCAATACGTGAAAAGTTAGGCCAGAGAAGGGGGCTGGTGCTCCAGAGATCCACAGTATGAAGAGCACGCCAGTCCTTTTCCTTCTGGAAGTGCGGGCCGTAAAAGTCAGGAGAGCCTACACTTCATCCCGCCTCTGACTTCTCAGTTCACCTCTCCAGGGTCCTGCCAATGTGAGCTTTAAGCAATTAATCCCTGAGGAAGCCCATTCTTCTTGCTAGCCAAAAATTTCTCCCATTTCCCCACTCACATGTCTACAGAACTTGCCTGATCCTCTCCCTTCCCTTCCTCTTTCAGACATCCAGGTGTGAGCTTTAGAGAACTATGAAACCACAAGCTACAGTTCCTGAATGATTTTCTGATTCCTCCAATCCGTAAGCATGTACTTCACACATGACATGGAACCAGGTACACAGAAAGGATGACTGAGCCAGCAAGGAGCTCCCCCCAAGGCTTCTGCTCTTCACTTTCTCATGCCAAGTCACTCCTTCCAAATGCAGTTCCAGGTTCTCCCAACCACTCTGTGAAGACGCTTCTGAGCTCCAACACCAGTCTGTCCTAACCTGACAATTGGCCCCCTAACACCTTGGATGAACCCTTACTTTAGCACTGTCTACCTCCCTAACTGCATCCATATATTTGGTTGATTACATGTGTCTTTCCTTGCCTATGACCTTCTAGAGAGAGCAGGCATTATTCCTTGCTATCACTGTCTCTTCAGCACATAGTACATGTTCAGTAAAATGTTGGAAAAATGAACTGGATAGATAAATGAATATATGGACAGATAGATGGATAGATGAATGGATCTATTTGGGGAAATAAGCCTATGATAAAAATTACTGAGGTACACAAAGACCCTAAGAAGCATCATAAGGCAGATTTTTTAAAAGTGTAACAGAGGTCAGAGACAATCAAGGTAGACCCAAGTAAGGAAGAAAAGTTATATAATAAACAGACATTCAGCATGAGGGGTAAAAGCAATGTTAATTCATATTATGTGAAACTTTAAGTCACACAAAAAAATTAGGACAGAAATAACCTGGATTCTTATACTGACAATGAAGAATCTTAATGACCCCTTTGGCTGTCTGTGTATATACACTTAACAACAACAAAAAGGCTCTTACTTTATTCTGGTTGAAGTAAAAGAACAGTAGTCATTGATAAATATTAAAATGGACTTTAAAACACTAATTTTTACTGAGATATGACTCTGATGCCCATTGAAAACATTTGGAGCCCGTGGACTTCTAACCAAAGTCAGAAAGAAGTTCCAAAAAGTCAAAGACCAATCCTTCTGAAGTTTACATTTTTAGAATAGTTTTGCAACAACATGAAATCTTTGAATTAAAAACATTCTTCAGGGGTGTCTGGGTGGCTCAGTCGGTTAAGCATCCAACTCTTGATTTCAGCTCAGGTCATGATCTCATAGTCATGGGATCGAGCCCCATGTTGGGCTCCATTTTGGGCATAGAGCCTGCTTAAGATTCTCTCTCTCCCTCTTCCTCTGCTCCTCTCCCCTCTCCCTCTCTAAAAAAGAACAGAGAAAACATTCTTCAAAGCCACCTAATCTAACCATCTTCTCAGAGCAAGATTTTTCTCTTCATTAATCACAGAAGTGATTCCTGGTTTCATAAGACAGTCTATTCTGTATTTTGACAACTCTTATTCTTTGGAAATCAATGTTTGTAATAATTCCAAAACTGCCTCCTTAACACGTCCACTCAATGTTCTATCCAAGACAACACAAAATAAATGTTCGGCATTTGAGAACAGCTATTTTGTGGTTCTCCCCAAAAATGGCAACAACAAAAAAAAATCTCTAAAAACTTTTTTCCAGATTAATCATCCTCTCCCCTCCACCTCAGACTTGGGTAATATAGGCTAGAGATGACTCCACTGGAAGATTTTTCTTACAATGGTTTACTTGACAATTCAGGTTTGATTAGCATTGTTTTTTGTTTTGTTTTATTTTGTTTTGTTTTGTTTTGATTAAACTAATCACAGAATTTGAAATCATAACTTCAGAATATTTTTACTTCACGTACATTACAAAGTATAATCAAAGGATGTTTAAGAAAAGAATGTATAATGGTTAATTCTCCTATTTAAACAAAGGACATTTTGTGTTCACAGCAACCAGGATCATTACCAGTATAAAAGGAAGGTGAACAAAAAGGAAGATTTTTATTATTTAGACCACCACTTTTCAAAATTTGAAGTCAATAACCATCACCAATCAACAGGAGAGCTTGTTAAATTGCAGATTCCCAAATCAGTAGGTTTAGAGTGGGACCAGAGAATCTGCATTTTTATCAAGTTCCCAAGTGCTGTGAATACTGCCCAAAGGTGGGCCATACTTTGAATTGCAAGGATATAGAAGACTGGTTGGATAAACCACAAAACTATGCTTAAAAGAAATGACCAGAGTGCCTGGGTGGCTCAGTTGGTTAAGCGACTGCCTTCGGGCTCAGGTCATGATCCTGGAGCCCCGGGATCGAGTCCCGCATCGGGCTCCCTGCTCGGCGGGGGGTCTGCTTCCCCCTCTGACCCTCCCCCCTCTCGTGCTCTCTGTCTCTCATTCTCTCTCTCTCAAATAAATAAATAAATAAATAAATAAAAGAAATGACCAAAAAAAAGATGGAGGTGTCAATTTCAAGGAAAGATAACTAAGCCCTCGGTCAGGCACAATCATCAAGTATGTGATGATCGTGGTATTGTGGGTTGAATTGCGTCCCTCAGAAAGATATGTGGAAGCCCTAACCCCTGATATCTGTGAATGTGACCTTATTTGGATGCATTTAAGATGTAAATGAAGATGAAGTCATACCAGAATACAGTTGGCCCTTAATTCAATGCAAGTGGCATCCTTATAAGAGGAGTAGAATAGACGTAAAAACAGGCACCGAGGGAAGGAAACGTGAAGAGACACAGGGCACAGACACAAGGCAATGTGACAGCGGAGACAGAGATTGGAGTGATAGATCTACAAGCCAACGATCGCTGGCAAACACCAGAAGCTAGGAAGCAGCAGGAAAGGATCCTCCCCTAGGGGCTTCAGACGGCCCCTGGCCCTGCAGACGCCTTGATTTGGGACTTCTGGCCTCCAGAACTATGACAGCATAAAAGTCTGCTACTTGAAGCCTGTGGCATTTTGCTGGGCAGCCCTGGGATACTGATACACGGAGGCGGCACACAGTGACTGGGAGGACCCACAGCCCCTCCAGGAAATCACTGCGGGAGCATCAGGAATCCGTGTGGTGGCCTGCTGAGGGCAAGTGCCTCATGTGAGTGGGAGGACACCAACATGACTCCACATGACGATAGCCATGAGACAAAATGCCACCTGCTTGGGATAATTCAGGGCAGAATGCATTTATATCTCAGCAGACAAGTAACGTGTAAGTCACCTATGTGGGGAAAAAAATCTGTTTACATTAGGTGTTAGCAGGATCATTAAAAGAGGTTTGGAAAGTAAGGTATCTCCCCTTTGGCTGCACGGCAGAATTACCTGGGGAGCTGTGAAAAACACATTAATGCTTGGGTCCCACCCCTCTTCTACATCGATGTTTAATTGGTCTGGGATAGGGCCCCAGCATCCATGGGTGGAGGAAATTCCTTCAGTGGTTCTAATGTCTAGCCAGGGTCAAAACCGCTGCTATAGACCAAACCTTCAACTGCAGGATGGGCTTGGGAAACACGGTCTGAGGGTATTCCTCCTCAGTGATGTACTTCGGGCCTAATCTGAACAACACTGTGTAGCCTAGACCTGGGAATACGGGGGGCTGGATAACCAGCTGTCGGAAGGGACCCAGGCACTGCAAGCACAGACCTTTCCAGCCGAGCCTCAACAGACCTGTTGGGTGTTCACACCGCATGTGTTTGCCTTCCCCCATGGATCACAGACCTGTGCTGCCCCTTGTCCGAGGTCTGCAAACAGCGGCTTGATATCTTTTGATCCATTTTCTAGTTGTTTATAGTGGGTGGGTATATTAGTTTCTCAGGGCTGCCATCACAAAATACCACAGACAGGGTGGCTGAAGACGACAGAACTTTACTCTGTCCCAGTTCTGAAGGCCCAGGTGTCCAAACTCAAGAGGTCGGCCAAGTTGCTTCCTTCCTGGGGGCTCAGAGGAAGAATCTCGCCTCTCTCTTGGATTCTGGTGGTAGCTAGCAATCCCTGGCACTCCTTGGCCTGCCGTAGGCTGGGCTTTCCCTGCCTCTGCCGTCACGTGGCTGTCTTCTCTCTGTCCCTGTGGTCTCTTCTCTTCTTATAAGGACCACTAGTCATACTGGATGAAGGACCCACTCTACTCCAGTTTGACCTCACCTTAACTCATTACATCTGCAACAACCCTACCACTAACAGGGTCACATTCTGAGGTTCTGGCAAGGACAAGAATTTGGGGTGATGCTGTTCAACCCAGTACAAGGGTCAGTGCGGTCCCTGTCACTCCAAAATACTCCACAACAGAAGTCCTCACTTGGATTGCAAACTCCCTGCCAGACAATTGGTTCTTGTGTGCCTCTGTGCCTTTGACCACACTCTTACACTATTGTAACGCACACTTTGACATGAATTAGAGTCACATACTGAACACTAGCCAAGTATTCTGTAAGTGCAGACTTTCGGGCCCACCAGGCTCTGCTGGGACAGAGTCTCTGGGGATGCAGATGGGGAACATGCATTTTCCAGGGGTCCTGGGTTGTCCTGATGGGTCCAGGCCGTGCTCAGCACACTGGGGAGACTCTGGTCTGGGGTTTGACTGCAAAGAATTTGCAGTGAGAAGGAGTTGAGTTCAAATTCTCACAGGGTGCATTAGGGTTCTCCAGAGAAACAGAATCAATATGAAAAATGTGTGTGTGTATGTGTGTGTGTATATATATATGTGTGTGTGTGTGTGTGTAGAGAGAGAGAGAGAGATTTTAAGAAATTGGCTCCCGGGGCAGCTGGGTGGCTCAGTCGTTAAGCGTCTGCCTTCGGCTCCGGTCATGATCCCGGGGTCCTGGGATCGAGCCCCGCATCGGGCTCCCTGCTCGGTGGGAAGCCTGCTTCTCCCTCTCCCACTCCCCCTGCTTGTGTTCCTTCTCTCGCTTTGTCTCTCTCTGTCAAATAAATAAATAAAATCTTTAAAAAAAAAAAAAAAGAAATTGGCTCCCATGATTAAGGAGGCTGATAAGTCCCAAATCCACATTATGGGCTGGCAGGCTGGAGACCCAGCAGATAGCAAATGTTGCAAGTAAAATTCAAAGGCCATCTTCTGGCAGAATTCTCTCATGCTCAGGGGAGGTCAGGCTTTTGATCTTTGCATGCTGACAACTGATTAGATGAGGCCCACCCACACTATGGAAGGCAAGCGGCTTTAATCTAAGTCCACCAATTTTAATATTAATCTCATCCTAAACACCTTCATGGAAACATCCAGAATAATGTCAACCACATATCTGGATACTGCAGCCCAGCAAAGTTGACACATAAAACTAGCCATCACATAGGGATCTCATCTAGTCCAGCAGTGAGAGAGGGCTAAAAAAGAAGGGAACAGGGGAGGGGAGGTAGGGGCAGGTTGGCACATCTTAGGTTTGTGTTTCTCTGAGCAGGATCCTTATACCACCAGCACTGGAAGCTCCACATAGAAATGCAAATCACGGGGCCCCTATTCAGGAATCACTGAATCAGAGCCTGAGGGGTAGGACCCAGGCATCTACATTTTAAACAAACTCCCCCTCCCCCCGCCCTGGTGCCACAAAGCGAGTTTAAGACCTCGTGTTGACCAACCGAGTGCAGACTGAGACTGGCCAAAGCGTCCATTCTACCAAACACGTCTGTCAAAAAGCACTACCTGTGGGCCTTTCTGGAAGGAAGCTACTGAGCAACAACTTGGGGCAGGAGGTGGCCCTGGAGTAGGACCTTGAGACCAATGGGATGTCATGGGTGGCAAGGGTGGAGGGCACTGAGGGACAGGAAGGACAGGGAGCAAAGGTGCACACAGGGTTGGGGCCCAGACGCAGTCCAGACGAGGACGTGGTGGTAAAGGTGGGCTCCTGGCTGGGGAATAGAAAGCATAGGATTTCAAATGTCAGTCTGTATTTCGTGTGCAAACCACAGCAGCTCCTTGACAGCCCTGAAGTGATTCTCCTCAGTTTATAGCGTCTCAATTTTACAATCTTGGGACAATACAAAGCATCACAATAAGAGGACAGATTAAAACGCTTTTGGAAGTGGCTGCCGTTCCCTGGCAGGAGCACAGAGTGACGAAGTCCACCTGGGCCTGCAGCCCGCGCCACGTCAGGAGTGGGTTTGCGCCCCCGTCCATGTCTGAAACTCGGAGAACTTCAGGCTGGAGACTGTAAATCTCCCTCTGAGTTGGCAGTCTTTGGTGTGATTCATTCATACCAGATCCCTAGTCAGAGCCTTCCCAGGTCCCGCTCCGCTGGGTGCTTGGGAACCGGGTGAACACAGAACCAGAGCATGAGGCTGGGACACATCGGAGGATTTCGGGCCAAACGTCCTCAGGTCCCCTCCTGCCTGCCGGGGACTGACGTTTCTGTTATTATTAGGTCATCGCCGTGGCATGTTTACAAACTGGCCAAACACCTCAGCCACACGAGGCCAGATGTGTGGGAGTGTTCTGGTTACTTTATCTGCGTGCTGGGTTTGCTCCGGTTTCCTCTTTGGAAAACACTGAAACCTATGTGCTTAGCAAGAGGAGATAAAATAGCTAGTTAGAGTGAAAACGTAGGAATAACGCATGAGTGTGAAGAAGACCCTTGTCCTCTGGATACAAGCTTCCGCAGGTCCTTGGTCCCCATCTCCCCTCTGTTCCCTGAGTCCAGAGAGGTAGGTAGGACAGAGAGTCCCATCACTCGCCTACTCTCTGCTTGAATGGACACCACGCACACATCTCAACACGCTCTTGGGCCACTCCTTCTATCTGGTGTCCAGAGTCCACTGCCCACAGCTATCAGGCTTCCAAATTCAATGGTGTCATCTCCTAATTATTAAAATTTTGTTTTAAAAACTCTTCAGCCAGTTTATCTAGGACATGTCTTGCAAACCAGGCTCCCTAGAAGTGGCTCTTAGGCACTTGAGATTGGGATAAAGTTGTTTTCTTAAAAAAATACTCATGTTGAGTTTAAGAAAGAACATTGTCAACATCAGAGCATAAAACAAATAATAATTTAAGTTAAGCATTAGAAAGAAATCTCTGGCTTTATCATGATGATCGTCACCAAAATGTTTACAGGAGAATAACAGAAAATTCTATTAAAGATTTTTAAAGAGATGCCACATTGGCGACATTAACCATTTCAGTCCTTGCAAGTTAAACTTCTCCCCTGGATTTTTGAGCACCTTCATGACAACCTCATTCCAGGCGAGATTATAACTCACCTACTGCATGCATATCTCTGTGCTGGTTATGGAGGGAAAGGTCACTCTCTCCAGGGAGTGTGCAATCTGGTTGGGAGATCAAACAAGTGTGGGTAATATTTAAGAAACAATGTCAGGCAGTAAGCCCTGCTCTGCTCCCTGCCCATCCTTCTGGATCCAGTCCAAGCCCCACCTCCTCTATGACAAAGTCCTTGGCCTCTCCAGGTGGCCCATCTCTCCTTGCCTGGGCTCCTGGATTCAAGGCTCATTCTGTCACTTCCTGGTGCACAGCCTTTACTTTTGACTTGATTGTCTTGTATGTGGTGCATTTGTTCCCAAGCTGGATGGCAATCTTTTGGGGCACCAAGATTTAATTTCTTTTGCAACTAGCTGAGACTCCATAAGTCCTCAAGTAATAAAGCGTAGGGAGCAGGCTTCATGAGGCCCGCTCCTGGGCAACCGTTAGCTACTGGGCATCTCACAGAGAATGATCTAAAAGTCATCAGGGTCAACAGCTGTGATTAGTTATGAGCTGGGGTCTGCAAAGGCGAAAGTCAAAGGTTATCTCTTTTCACACTAAAACCAGGCATACCCAGCCTTGTTTGTGTTCAGAGCTAATTTCCGACAGACAAACAAACAAACAAACAAAAAGCACCTCAGGGACTAACCCCAGGGCCTCCAGACCATCCAGCGGAGCAATGCAGGTAGAGACATGAGGGACCTTTGAAATCTTTAATATTTGCCTCAAAACGTCTCAGTGAATATAATTGCAATAAAGCCAGATCTCTAATGCTTATCTCAAATTGTTATTTGTTCTACGCTCTGATGTTGACAATGTTCTTTCCTTAATTCAACATGTCTTTCTAAAAAAATCAATGTTTATCTCACTCTGAAGTGCCTACAAGCCACTTCTCCATCCAGGAATCAAAGTGAGTCACAGCTCCGGAGGTGGTAGCAACAGCCCCTTAGGGCTGCTGGAAATGAATTTCTAAATTCTACCCAGCCTCCACATACACGGCTATTTAAAACCACCACAGTCTGAGTGGTAAATACGTCAATGCCTTGCAGTTTTCAATTCTGAGCAACAGCGGTTTTCCTGAGATTTTTGTAGTGGAATAAGATACTACAGTTTGTTGAAATGAAATCAAGCACAGTGGCTTTTAAGGTGCACAGTCTTGCTGCTATGATCAGAAGGATTCACATTCTGAGTGGCGTTAGGGTGTGGACGGCCCTGGGTCCTCTCGGCTGTAGACCTCATGAGTCAACATAGAACATTCTTAGGCCTCCATCAAATGCTCCAAAGTGGCCTCGTGGACATCTGAAACACTGCCTCGTTACAGGTACTTTATGCTAGTTGAGCGCAAGGAGTTTTGAATCTGGATATAAACACTGCAGTTTAGAGCGCTTGACACCCAAGATGTATTTCTGCAAATGGTCTCATGGTCTTAAGGAAAAGCCTTGGATCTGCTGTGAGGGGTTTTCTTCATGACCCTGAATCCACCTGTGCCACCAAGAGCCAGTCTCTGACCCTCTATGTCTCCTTTGCTCAATGAGTATTTTGAGAATGAGCTACAGAGGAAGTGTCCCAATTCCAGAAAGCTGTTGTCTAACTATCTGGTGCAGATCACTCTAGGGACGACAGGTATGTTGGCCTTGCTGCTCCACCATCTGGGAACCCAGAACACCCCTGAACTATCACAGGGAGCAGAGAGATCCACCTGCTGAAGGACTTCCAGAAAGATTCTTTCCCTTCCCCTGCTGCCTAGACCATTGGTTTACAGCTCAGACTGTGAAGAAATTCTTTTAGCTTTAAACGGAAATCGAGGCTTCAGACCGTGTCTTCTGCCCAGGATCCGTGCAGAGGGAATCCTACCATGTACTTGAGCCTGTGCAGTAATGTCCTCACACCCTCAAGCACTACTAACTTCCTCTTTACTCCTCAGAAAACATAACCCCATTCTTTGCTCGTTAGACCTGTTCCCCAAACCTGTCATCATCTCCGTAACTCTCTTTTCGAATGATTTCTCAGTTTTCTCTTTCTCTGCAAGTTGAGAAACCTACAAGAGAGGCAGCATTGTCTTGGCGCTTCTTGCAATGGGTACGCCTTTATATTTTTGACTTGGAGTTAAATTTTAAAATTTATCTTCCTAAATTCCAGTTTCTTTCTCCTGGACTCAGTGGGCTACAGAGATCAGATTGGGGATAAGGGATCAGATTCATTTGCTCTTTTACACTTCTACCTCTTGTAAAAAAAAAAACAAAAAACCATTTATTCTTTGGAATATTTGTTTCTTTAATGTACTCAGATTCAAAAAAAGCTATAATACATTTCTTTAAAATACGCAAGCATTTCCAAAAAATTAAGAGATGATTTTTACCCACAGGAAATGGCCAATTCTTTAGCTATTTTAACTCCATTTACCTTGACTCGCTCAGGCTTAGGGGAGCCAACAATTTTCAATTCTTGTACCAAATTCTTCCTGCAGACTTCACACCACAACACAATTTCAGGTGACAATTTATACCCATATTTCACATACTTTTGTACGTTCTGCTGTTACTGAGATTTAAGAGAACTCTGTGTCACGGATGAGCTGACTGACACAGGGAGAGGGGAGGCCTTATTCATTCGTTCATGCATTCATTCATTCACACACCTATTTATTGAGCAGTATTTGGTGCTCACCACCTGTCTGGAATGCTGTGAATGATACCCAAGAGGAATAAAAAAGAGAAGACAGATTTTAATATCTTATACCAGTTACTAAGGGTTTCTGGTTTAATTTAAGAACAATCATACCACTCAATGAACTTTTAAATGATTGGGATATGTAAAGAAATCAGATCTCTGCCCAGACCATAAGCAAGCATTCAATAAATGATAGCTGTTACAATTATCATTATATCTCCCCATCAAGATACTTATAAAATTTTTTAATTAAAATTTAATTAAATTTTATTTAAAAATTTAATTAAAAATAAAAAATTTTTAATTGAGGATTACCCATTTGATTATCAAAAGCTTCTATATATTAAAGCTTATATACATTAAATATAAATATAAATTAAATTATATAAATAATATAATATAAATAAAATTAAATATAAATAATATACCCATTTGATTATCAAAACTTCTACATATTAAATCTTATTTGTATTAAATATAAATAATATAAAGTATATAATAATATGTTCCTATATAACATATTTTATATTTAGATTACTATTAACTATATTATACATAATCACATATTTATGCTAATACTATATACTTGATATTTATTATCTATTTCATTATATTATATATTAATATAGTGCTATTATATGTTATAATAATATAATGACATGTTATATAATTCTACATTTTATATTAGTATAAAGATATAAATTATATAAGTTCCACTTAAAATAGCGAGAGCAAAAAAAGTTGAGTATCCTCCAATAGCAATGAATGCAAGTCACAAATGTGAGCCATATATGAAATTTTTAATCACCCACATCAAAAAAATAAAAAGAAACAGGTGGAATTAATTTTAATAATACCATTTTATTTAGTCCAAATAACCAAAATACCATAACCTCAATATGTAGTCAATATAAAACTTTATTAATGAGATATATTACGTTTTCATACTAAGTCCTCAAAACCCCGTGCATTTTACTTTTACAGCACATCTCAATTCAGATGTGCCCGTCTTCAGACTCAAGCATGTGGCTCCAGGTGACCATATTAAATAGCGCAGCACCGGTTGACTAATTATAACTGATAATAATAATTATATAAACTGTTTGTTTCTTTTTGTTGTGCTAGTTGCCAGGAAACCCAAAGCTAAATTTGGTGCTCAATTACAGAGATTTTCTCATCCTGAGTTCCTCTAAAATTTCTCTCCTTTCTAAATGGATTTGAATATTTGTGTTTTGTGTGTCTTTTTAGAGAAGTAATTTAATACTAATAACAGCCATCATGATAATTGCCTTTTATTGTTCATAATAATACCAATTTATCACTCACTCGCTGTGTGCTAGACAGAGCGCCATAGGACTTCCATGTGCCTCACAGCAAGACAACGGTCGAGCTGAGACCAGAGCTGCGATCTGATTCCAAAACCCTCCCTCTCAACTATTTCGCTCTTGTAATGCTTATTACGATGACCCATGAGTACCACTTTGTGCCAGGAACCTCACATATACTCCGTCCTTCAATCCTTAAAGAAACTTGTGGGATAGTCACCTTGCTCCCATCGTTCAGGTTAGGATCGAGGCTCAGAGGTCAGCTCCCTAGTTGAGGAATGGTTCATAAACACGAGAGCCAGCAGATGAACTCAGATTCTTAGTCCATTCACTTTCTAAAAGCTCTTTGCTTCAATTACGTACAACCGGCTTTAAAGGATCACATCCCATTTGAAGACCAACACATCACAAAGTTATTAATTCAATAGCTACATTTTGAGCTCCTTTTATGAGCCAGGCCCTGCGCCTCCCTGACCTCCAACACTAAGACAGAACCTCTGACCGTATGGAGTTCATAATGGGAGAAATGCAGAGTGAAGTAGTGTGTTACTGATACTACCAGGAAATACTCGGCTGCATTTTGCAAAGCGGGTGCTAAGCACATATTTGCAAATGAACATATCTAGCGAAGACGAAATGAGTAAAATAAATGAGGAGAAAAAGCTCAACACTTAGAACTCTGAGTGGACGCATGAATGTGTCAGTGGTGACTGTCACCCTTCTGCTTCTCCTAAAATGCCCCATAAGCACTGTGTGTCTCTACGCGTGTCCCCGTGAGCTGCCCAAAAGGCAAAATGCCCACGGAAGGAGACAGCCCACACCCTATCTCAGCATAACCTGATACTCAGCACCATCAGCTAAACTGCTTGGGTGGCTGATAGGGTTCACAGGATGAGAACTCGCAGCTGCTTTCTTTAATGTTTGGCAGGGCCCTTGTGAATGCATTCTATCAAGTTCGACACACGGGCTGTTGGCAAACACATGAGCGAGAGGCACTCTTGCTTTGTTTGGTGCTTCATTTTCCCATTCTCCCCCAACATCTGGGCCTGACACAGACTGATAACAAATTAATGTACGCGACTCATTGCCCCGTAAAATTATGATGCTTTCACTCAGCCGGCATCATGTAGCCCAGGTTCAGAACCTGTGACCACACAGGCAGGTGAGTACAGATGTGACTTACCGAAGCTCATTCATCAAGAACCGGTGGGCTGTCACCGACACTCCAACCCCCTCCCTAGTCTCTATTCTGACATTATGTTTGATTCTAAAAATATCACAGTCTTAAGCCTAACCTTTAGATGACACCTCATTCTTCATGCTATAGTGTCCTTAATTACCCCTCAAAGTCAGTGATTTTGAAGGAATTCCTTCCCATGAGACCTGGAACGGATGAGTTCTTTTCACTGGAACATCGCATGTTTTCTGTACGCCTAGCAGAGAGTTGCTATTCAGACTGCTTTGGCTGCAAGGAACAGAAGCATGCTTGAATCAGCTCAGGAAAAGCAGGGCTTATTATAAGGACACAAGGAAAATGGAAGTGGAACGGGACGTAGAAGGCAGGTCTAGAGACTGAAGCACAGCCCCACGCAGGCTTGACCGCTCCCCCCTCTACCGCCACTCTGTCTCCTGGTCAGCTTCCTCTACTAATCATAGCTTTTCTCACTTACAGTCTCAGACTGCACGGCCCTGACCCTCACCCATCCAGCTGCTACCCCAGCGTTCACCAATTCACATTCCCTACAGAGATCACTGTTTGGGCGCAACCCAACTTTTAAGAGCATATGTCACCGGCCAGTTCACGGATTTGTTTACCTTGAGTTGGATGCCCAACACTGGTCCGATCCGTAATGGCTTTGGGGGTGGGGCTGGATGGGAAGGATGTGGTACTAACAAGTGTGTCTAGCCAGCAAGGACCCATGAGTGGGCGGTATCCCTAAGAAGTGTTCTCCTGGATGACCCTTGAAGGTTTGTCTTGCCCAGTGCAGACAAGTAAAATCACAAAATAGGCGAGTCAACTAAGAAGCATCTAGGAAGGGCGCCTGGGTGGCTCAGTTGGTTAAGCGACTGCCTTCGGCTCAGGTCATGATCCTGGAGTCCCTGGATCGAGTCCCGCATCGGGCTCCCTGCTCGGCAGCGAGCTTGCTTCTTCCTCTGACCCTCCCCCCTCTCATGTGCTCGCTCTCTCTCTCTCTCTCATTCTGTCTCAAATAAATAAATAAAATCTTTAAAAAAAAAAAAAGAAGCATCTAGGAATTAAATATCATGTCTGACGTGGAGAAAGAAGATGAATACAGAAGATAAATAAATTAAATCCAGCTGGATTAGTTGCCGAAATTAGTATTTGTTAGCTACTTCATACGAAGCACTGTGTAAGCATTTTATATGCATTATTTCATCTAAGCCTTCCAAATATCCTGGAAATAAGTGTCCTTAACCCACTTTTATTTGTAGGAACTGAGGCTTGGAGACATTACTTATGTCACCACGTGACTCAAGGTAAGGGAGCCAGGATTTGAACCCATGTAAACTTGACTCCAAAGTTCTTTCCACTATAAAACACATAGGGAAAGAGGTAAGTATTAGCATCATTCTAATCTACCTGCTAAAAAATTATAAAATACAGCTATTTCCTTGCAGACGGTACCCATATTAATATGAATAAACAATAACTCAGAGGTGACTTGACAGCATCGCAAAATTAACAAATTGCTGGGTTATAACAATGTGAACACTTATTACTGGGAAAAAGACCAAGCCCTTAAAATAATTCATTTTAATCGACCATATAAACGAACCTTGTCACTACCAACAAAATGCAATCTGGTAACTCACTGAGCCAGTCTGCTATCATAACTCCTCTCCCTTATCCCTTTCAAGCTGAGCTGAAGGAAAATGAAAGTACCGGCCCAATCATACCTTGTCCTAAAAGAGCTCTCACAGCTTATTTCTATATTTCTTTATAATGCAAATATCAGTTTATCAATCATACCAATAAGACATTGTGTTAAGTTCTTCAAGAAATAAAATACTGCGTTTTTAAGAAAAGATTTTATTTATTTATGTGAGAGAGAAAAAGCAGGGGGAGGGGCAGACGGAGAAGCAGACTCCCCACTGAGCACAGAACCCGACATGGGGCTCGATCCCAGAACCCTGAGATCATGACCTGAGCTGAAGTCAGGTGGTTAACCGAATGAGCTACCCAAGCGCCCTGAGAAATAAAATATCATTAAGATTCAGACCCAATCATTAAAGATTCACAACAAAGGGAATCTAAAATGTATACAACACACACTGTTGATCTGATGGACACTGTAACAGGAAGACATACTTTTCCTTGAGTAGAGATGGGAGAAGAGACACAGTTGTTCATAACTTTTCTTTAGCCTGTTAAAAACTGGCATTGTCAGAGCAAGGCAGAAATGTATCGCTTTTGGCCAAGTAACTTTGTGGGATTAAAAAAGAAAAGCACGAGCAGATACAAAATGATCTTTGAAATCAATCTCAAAGTTTAAGCATAAGAATATATAATACTTTAGACAAAACAAATGAGCAAAGGGGGGAAAAATAAGAGGGGGAAAGAGAGAGAGAGAGAGGGAGACAAAGCAAGACACAGACTCTTAACTCTAGAGAACAAACTGGTGGTTACCAGAGAGGAAAGGGGTGGTGGGATGGGGGAAATAGGTGATGGGGATGAGGAGGGCACTTGTCATGATGAGCACCGGGTGATGTATGGAACTTCTGAATCACTATTATTGCACACCTGACACTAATATTACGTTGCGTGTTAACTATACTGGAACTAAAATAAAACTTAAAATACAAAAAAGAATAGATAACACTTTAGAATTGTCATAAAAAGAATCCTCACATTTAACACCATCATCATATTCTCGCTTCACTGTTCAAAGCGTCTTTAGCTTTCAGCTTTGAAATGGCCAGAGCAACTGGAGACGTAACATCAGTAACATTTCTGGGTATCAGAGTTCTTAGTTAAAAACAATGGAAGTTAATTTTAACTGATATAAGTAGAGAAGAAAGTTTATTTTTCTTTAAATATTGGCGTCAAAGCCAATAGTGTGTGTTCTTTTTCAATAAACAATTTTATATAATACCAGTGGCTTCAGTATTGCTAGAAAGGCTGGGAAACCAGGTTCATGGCTTCATAACTGGGAAGAAGTCATGCTGGCTGCAGAACTGGGTGGCCGGGGATGATGCTGCCATTACTCAACTACCCAACTACAGACGGTAGACTGGTCCACTAACCCTTCCTGTCCTCCCCACCCCCGCAGTGCTGCCCCTGCGAAGCTTCCTCACCACCCTGCCTCCTGACACCAACGCTGGTGTGGCTGTGTCTGATGAGTAGGGCTGGTGTCTAGAATTTTCAACTTTTGTAGTGAAAAACCAGGGGGAGGCGCGAAAGGCAGGAAAGACAAAAACTGGGCAGGTATCAAGAAGGCAAATGTCTTCCATGACATCTACGTGGGACTCTGTTCTGGGGTAGACCCTGATTCAAATGACTCGAGGAAACTTCAGGCCTGGCACCAGATACATGGAACAACAGAAAAGATGTTTTAAGAGTTGCTTTGGGGGGCGCCTGGGTGGCTCAGTCGTTAAGCATCTGCCTTCGGCTCAGGTCATGATCCCAGAGTCCTGGGATCGAGCCCCACATCGGGCTCCCTGCTCCGCGGGAAGCCTGCTTCTCCCTCTCCCCCTGCTTGTGTTCCCTCTCTCGCTGTGTCTCTCTCTGTCAAATAAATAAAATAAAATAAAATAAAATAAAATAAAATAAAATAAAATAAAAAGAGTTGCTTTGGTCCTTAGGAAGGTCCAGAGAAAGGTCACTAGGGAGGGGTCTGAGTCGGAAATCTGAAGCAGGGGTGGCTTGGAATCAGATTGCTGGATGGAACAACTGATTGTAAAGAAAGCCATATGGGCTCATTTGGATGGTCTGTTAATGGCCATTTTAAAAATAAATATTTATTTTAAAATAGTTTTAGACTTGACAGAAAAGCTGTGAAGATAGTACAGAGAGTTCCCATATCCCTCATTTCCCCCTCTTTATGAACATCTTATATTAGTATTGTATATTTGTCACAAATAATGAGCAAACACTGATGCATTATTATTACCTGAAGCCCATACTCTATTCAGATTTCCTAATGTCCTTTTTCTACCTCAGGATCCCATCCCCAGTACCATACTACCTTTGGTTCTCATGTGTCCTTAGGTACCTTATGCCTGGAAAATTGCTCAGACTTCTCCTTGTTTTTGATGACAGTTTTGATTAGTGCTCAGGTATTTTGCAGAAAAGCCACCAACTGGGTCTGTCTGACATTTTTCCTATGCTTGGACTTCAGTTATGTGTTTGGGGGAGGAAGACCATGGAGGTGAAGTGCCTTATCACTGTTGACATTGACCTTGACCACTTGACTAGTGCTCATCAGGTTTCCCCACGGTGAAGTTTCTCTTTTCCCCTTAGCATTCTCTGCTCTATGGACAGAAGTCACCATGTGCAGCCTGCATGGGGGAACCTACCTAAGTTATCTGGAATTCTTGAATAGGGGAAGTATATAATTTTTTATTGTCTTCTAGCATGTGGAAAGTTTTTTAACCAAATAACTAGCCAACCAGATACTGCATTTTGATTTTTTAAAATTAGTTATGTAGTTAGTATTTATCTTAAAAAATAACCCATGAATCCAAGGGTGCCTGGGTGGCTCAGTCAGTTGAGCATCTGCCTTTGGCTCAGGTCATGATCTGAGGGTCAGGGGATCGAGCCCCGTTTTGGACTCCGCCCTCAGTGAAGAGTCTGCTTAAGATTCTCTCTCGGGACACCTGGGTGGCTCAGTCAGTTAAGCATCTGCCTTCAGCTCAGGTCATGATCCTAAGGTCCCGGGATTGAGTCCCACATCAGACTCCCTGCTCCGCGGGGAGCCTGCTTTTCCCTCTGCCTCTGCCTCTCTCTCTCTCTGTCTCTCATGAATAAATAAATAAAATCTTAAAAAAAAAAAAAAGATTCTCTATCTCCCTCTGCCCCTCCCCCTCCTCTCTCTCTCTAATAAATAAATAAATCTTTAAAAAAAAATAACCCATGAATCCAGAGAAGACCAGAGGTGACTATTTCTTCAGTGCCTTGACTCCAGGTCTTGTAACATTAAAACCAGACATAACTATACAGTTATTTATTAAATGTCATGGTAGGAAAAATAGGTATTTAGCAAATACTGAAGCAGTATTTATATCAACATTTTAGATATTTCATATGTTTTGATGGTTGGTTTTTATGGAAATTTCTTAGTTTATATATAGACTTAATTATGGCAAGATGGATACAATCTTTACCAGATTTAATGTTGGTACAGAGAAATGAACATAAGAGCCTACTTTTTGGGATGGGTGATTGGATAACTTTTTAAAGATTTACAGGTTTGTAGCATGTGTAGCATCCCAACCTCCACTCTGTTTGAAATCTCAGCCTATTGTTGTGCTACCAAAAAAAAAAAAAAAAAAAAAGTATGCAGGGACCACTGTCATTACAAAATTCTATTTGCACTTTTATATACTGTGAAATTGCATACCAAAGTTTACTAACCTCATTTCTGAATACATTTCAGTTTTGTACTTAAAATTGTACTTCTTTTCCTTTTTTTAAAGCTTATATTTATTTATTTGTCAGAGAGAGGGAGAGAGAGCACTAGGCAGGGGGAGTGTCAGGCAGAGGGAGAAGCAGGCTCCCCACTGAGCAAGGAGCCCCTTGTGGGACTTGATCTCAGGACCCTGGGATCATGACCTGAGCCGAAGGCAGATGCTTAACCAACTGAGCCACCCAGGCATCCCTGTACTTATTTTCTTAAAGTATATTCAGATTGGTTTAGACCATATCATAAACATCTTGTATCTGAGTTTTCTTTGCAATGTTCTGAGTGATGAGAGCAGGCATTTTAAACTTGGGGAGCGCAGCCCTGAAGAGCCCTCCTCAGAGTTGGGGGGCAGATGAGGGACAGAGTCCTGTGGCATGAGGAGAGAAGGATCCAGAGATGGGAATGGAGAAGCAAAGCTACAGCTATTAGGATTCCAACCTATACATCTGAAGGCCAAGGTAATAGGAACTAAAATTTCAGTCAGGAGAATGGGCTGAAGGGGCGCCTGGGTGGCTCAGTCGGTTAAGTGTCTGACTCTTGGTTTTGGCTCTAGTCATGATCTCAGGGTTGTGAGATGGAGCCTGCTTAAAATTGTCTCTCCCTAGCAAGGGCAAAAATGAACTATTGGGACTTCATCAAGATAAAAAGCTTTTGCACAGCAAAAGAAACAGTCAACAAAACCAAAAGACAACTGACAGAATGGGAGAAGATATTTGCAAATGACATATCAGATAAAGGGCTAGTATCCAAAATCTGTAAAGAACTTATCAAACTCAACACCCAGAGAACAAATGATGCAATCAAGAAATGGGCAGAAGACATGAACAGACATTTTTCCAAAGAAGACATCCGAACGGCCAACAGACACATGAAAAAGTGCTCAACATCGCTCAGCATCAGGGAAATCCAAACCAAAACCTCAATGAGATATCACCTCACACCAGTCAGAATGGCTAAAATTAACAAGTCAGGAAACGACAGATGTTGGTGGGGACGTGGGGAAAGGGGAACCCTCCTACACTGTTGGTGAGAATGCAAGCTGGTGCAGCCACTCTGGAAAACAGTATGGAGGTTCTTCAAAAAGTTGAAAATAGAGCTACCAGACGATCCAGCAATTGCACTACTGAGTATTAACCCCAAAGATACAAATGTAGGGATCCGAAGGGGTATATGCACCCCGATGTTTATAGCAACAATGTCCACAATAGCCAAACTGTGAAAAGAGCCAAGATGTCCATCGACAGATGAATGGATAAAGAAGATGTGGTATATATATACAATGGAATATTATGCAGCCATCAAAAAGAATGAAACCTTGCCATTTGCAACGACGTGGATGGAACTGGAGGATATTATGCTGAGCGAAATAAGTCAATCAGAGAAAGACATGTATCATATGACCTCACTGATATGAGGAATTCTTTTTTTTTTTAAGATTTTATTTATTTATTTGACAGAGAGAGACAGTGAGAGAGGGAACACAAGCAGGCAGAGTGGGAGAGGGAGAAGCAGGCTCCCCGCTGAGCAGGACGCCTGATGCAGGGCTCGAATCCAGGACCCTGGGATCATGACCTGAGCCAAAGGCAGACGCTTAATGACTGAGCCACCCAGGTGCCCCGATATGAGGAATTCTTAATCTCAGGAAACAAACTGAGGGTTGCTGGAATGGTGGGGGGTGGGAGGGATGGGGTGGCTGGGTGATAGACATTGGGGAGGGTATGTGCTATGGTGAGTGCTGTGAATTGTGCAAGACTGTTGAATCACAGATCTGTACCTCTGAAGCAAATAATACATTATATGTTTAAAAAAATAAAAAGAAGAAGAGGAAGATAGAAGGAGGGGAAGAATGAAGGGGGGGAAATCAGAGGGGGAGATGAACCATGAGAGACGATGGACTCTGAGAAACAAACTGAGGGTTCTAGAGGGGAAGGGGGTGGAGGGATGGGTTAGCCTGGTGATGGGTATTAAAGAGGGCACGTTCTGCATGGAGCACTGGGTGTTATACATAAACAATAAATCATGGAATACCACATCTAAAACTAATGATGTAATGTATGGTGATTAACATAACATAATAAAAAAAAATTGTTTCTAAAAAAAAAATTGTCTCTCCCTCTCCCTCTGGTCCCCCACCACCACTTGCATATGTGCTCTCTCCCAGAAAAAAAGAGAGAGAGAGAGAGAGAATGGGTTGAAAACCAAGCAATCAGGGGCTAAACTCCAAGCAGCAGATGTGTGTTGGCACTTCCTTCCTCTTTTCTGAGCCTCACACAAGCCCCTGGGTGATCCTGAACTTGACTGTGATGCCAGATGACACCGATGTCTTATCCTTGGGTTAAAACATTGACTTTGGCTCTTCCCATCCCTAACTCCTACCCATTGCAGCTAACCCTACTGATAGCAGCATGCCTCCTTCAGGCACAACAGAATTAGCATGAGTTCTTGGAGTCTAATTGGCATCCTAGAAATAAGAGAATTCTTAGGAAACATTGAAAACAAGGTTAATCCAGGCTTTTGGCCATTTTCCAGTCCTGAAATTGTAAAATCAACACAGCTGAATTTTAAAACAAGAGCCCCCATTCTTTAACACCCTGCCGTCACTGGAGAGCAACCTTTGATATTTCAGACTTGGCTAGAAATTAGTTAATTGCAAGTCCTACTCACATTACTTGGAATAAAAACATGTTTTGGAAAGAATGCTTGAAAATACCTTTAGGAGAGCGCATGGAGTTGCTGGCTTTTTAAGATTTGCTCATCATGAGTTTACTGAGCGTAGTTTGACATGGGTCTGACTTTCCTGGTTTTGAGAGGCTTTGTGGCATTTTCACTCCGGAAAAATAAGAGTTTTATTACTCAATCATGATGGTGAAGGGAGGCGGGAGATGGCGGTGGCTGAATGTGTATTTGGAAACTACTAGGTACATTAAAGGACACATGAAGCTTAGGCTCTGATATCCCTGAGTGTCCCCATAGAAGTCTGAATCTGGACTGGCTGTCAGAACAAACCGGGTCTCTGGGTCCAGACAAGGATTCAATATACAGGTATGAGTAGCCATCACATGTATGACTAGCCATCACATGATCACATGTGTGACTAGCTATCACACGTAGGACTAGCTACCACATGCATGACAAGCTATCTCATGTATGACAAGCAATCACATACATGATTAGCAAGCCACACAGGTTTTTAACACAGCACTTACGGGTTATAAGATATAGGTATTTCTGCGTAGCATTTTCAATAGGTTGTGAACACAAATAAGGCATAGATAATAGGTAATACAGAAGTCCACTGTATATTGTCCTGTAAACCTTCTCAAATGTCACCACAGTTAATCTTCTTATCAGAAGCACTGTAAAGAAGTCTTGCAGAGCCCTCTGGCCCACTGTCACCATCTGCCTCTGTGGGACAGTGAAACCCCTGGGTCTGGGGGAAGGGTGGCAAAAAGGAAAGCTTTTAGGTTCAAGAAGCACAAGACCCATAAAGGCAACTTAACCTATCTAAACATCATAGAAGGAGTTGGAGAATAGAGCCTTCAGAAGTCTATTCCCGTCCCCATTCTAAATCCACAGAGACAGAAGACTTCCACGCCCGTTATCAGATCAGTGACATTGTTTCCCTGGGCTGTCTACTTCTCGCAGCCATGGTTCCCCAGGCCGAGGGGAAGCACGTAGCAGCAGAAAGCACTAAAGGGCAGAAACAAAGACACTGGATGTGATTGCATGGCTTGAACAAATTACACCATAAAGTAGAGTATCTTGAGGAATTGATTATTGGTCATGGCTCCAGGATACGGCTTCTCAAATTGGTCTTGAGTCAACAGGAACTATTTATTAGTATACCATCTAGTCAGCAATCTGGGTGACTCTATGCCACACCTGTGCCAGCTGGGAAGGGAGGTGGACATAGAAGATATCAAGAAGAAGAAGATAACGGCTCTGCCTTCAAGAACACCAAATTTAATGAAACAGAAGATAAGTATTATAAACATTTCTTTAAATGACAAGACATTTAGGGTATTAATAAGTGACATTAATGAGTCATAATGCATCCAGAAAAGGGTAATTGGGCTGACGAGGGACAAGAATCTAAAAAAGAATGGCCCAAAGATTAGAGTTTTGTTTTCCTAAAAACCAGAGGACTGTGAAGGGCACAGGGTGTGTGCATATGGGGATATGTATATGTGGGGTAGAGTAATGTGACTGCTCTTTTCAAATATTTAAAAGCAGGTATGGGACAGCCTTATGCTTTGTTCTTGAGGCCGACACCAGAACATGTGGCAGGAAGCTGAGACAGAAGGAGAGGTTTCCCCCGAGCATTTCATTTGCCTCTGGGCCTTCTCCACCCCCAGGCAGTTAGGTAGGACCATGTGACCAGCTCTGGTCAATGCGGTATGGAAGGCAGTGGCAGGTATCACTTCCAGACAAGGCAGAGAAGAGATGGGGGCTGTTTATTACTGCAGCATATCCTCTCATATCCTAGCTGATAGAGAAATTACATGGAAGGAGATTTGGGACCAAAAAAACCTAAGCAATTTGAACTGTTGGGACAGATTATTTGCTATTCATGCTACCTGCCTTGTTCTAGAAGTGTTCAAAGAGAGGCTAAATGTGGAACATAGAATTCCTGACCTGGGTGAATAGATTTGGTTACTCCTGGGGAAGAAGGCAGTTCAGGGTCTTACCTTTAACTATACATACAAATAAATAACTTGAAAACATTTAAAACTTAGAAATCTTGAGTTAAACTGTATACATCTACAGATAGGTATTACTTTCAGATAGCAAACCATTTTCTAACTTTAAAAGAAAAGGAAAACATTGGTCAATTTGACTACATAAAATGTTACAACTTTGTCAGTCATATAATGCCATTATAAAACCAAAATGCAGACAGCTGAGGAAAACGTTTACTAAATATGACAAAATATCAATATTCTTATTGTCCTGGTGGTCTTATCAAGTAACTAACAAAAAGGTAAGACTCTAACAAGTAAATTGACAAAAGACATGAACAAAATGTATACAAAGCCATAATAAGCTCATGAAAAAAATGCAAACATCATTGATAATTTTAACTCTATTGTTAACAAAGGGAAGAAAATAAAAGAAAAATGACTGAGACACAATGCTGGTGAAGCCACAGTAAAATGAGCATTCTTCTTTCACAAAGCCGGGAGGAGCAAAAATTGGTCTGGCCTTTCTGGAGGGACATTTATAATACATATTCACTCTTGGCCTTGTAACTCCATTTCTAGAAACTTATACTGAGGTATCGAAAGATGTACATGATGATTCCCACACAAGCACTATTTATGATGCTGAAAAATTGATACAAACACCAAAAATCAGAGGAAAGGAAATAAAGGAGAGCACACCCATGACATGAAATACTATGCAGTCATTAAAAGCCACATATGAGAGGGCGCCTGGGTGGCTCAGTTGGTTAAGCGACTGCCTTCGGCTCAGGTCATGATCCTGGAGTCCCGGGATCGAGTCCCGCATCGGGCTCCCTGCTCGGCGGGGAGCCTGCTTCTCCCTCTGACCCTCCCCCCTCTCATGCTCTCTCTCTATCTCATTCTCTCTCTCAAATAAATAAATAAAATCTTAAAAAAAAAAAAAAGCCACATATGAGAATTTGGAATAACGAGACGGAAAACACTTCATGAGGTAACATCAAGTTGAGAAGACAAATACATACATACACACACATTTTGTGAAAAATGAGCAAGCATAGAGACATCACCAAAAGTATTAATGTTTTATTATTTTGTTTGTTTTAAAATTCTCTATTCACTTCTGATGATTAGATTTTTCTTCACTAAAAGACATTGCTTTAAGAATTAGAAAAAAAATCTAACACAAATTATAGTACTCACTGCCAGAAGGGACTGGTAAAAAAAAGCACCTCTCACTAATTTTGGGCGGGCATGTATATTCCTACAAACGTCCTCAAAAGCAGCTTGGCAATAGCAGCAAGTCCTCTAAAATGTTTGTGCCCTTGACTCTCCTTGACTTCTATCATTTCTGGCTAGCTATCCTAAGAATTAGCCTCCAGTGAAAACTAAGATGTGATTTTCTTTTTAAAAAAAAAATATTTTATTTATTTATTTGAGAGAGAGAGAGCATGAGCAGGGGGAGTGGCACAGGGAGAGGGAGAAGCAGACTCCCCGCTGAGCAGGGAACCTGACTCAGGGTTCGATCCCGGGACCCCGGGATCATGACCTGAACCGAAGGCAGACGTTTTAACCGACTGAGCTACCCAGGTGCCCCTAAGACGTTATTTTCAATGTTATTTATAATAGTAAAAATTTGGAAACTTAAATGTGTCCAGAAGTAGAGGAATAATTAATTTATGATCTACAATAAAATACTGTGCAGTCCAGTCACTGAAAATAATGTTTACACAGCACTTTCAATGACCTGGGAATATATGATGTAATACTAAGCTTATCAAAGAAAAGTACACATATTCACAAATATATATTCATAACATGGTCTCAAATATACAAGAAAAATGCATTAAAAACTGTCTATGAATGGTTGGATTATGGGCAATTTTATTTGTTTCTTTGCTTTTCATACTTCTATGTTTTTACATCGAGCATATATTTCTAGAAGTCAAACTTTTTAAAAAGTACAATGCAAAAATAAAAAGACCAAGCTCCTGCTATTTTTACTGTGTTTTAACATTACCTTTTACACCGAGAAAGAGAAAGAACAGACCGTCCGCCCACTGATGTTACTTCCACATTGCTAGAATTGTTCACATCTCGGACCTCCGGACACTTGACCTATTGGCAGCCTCTGACAGAGGTGATCCCACCCTTCACTTTCTTCCCCGGCTCCCTGCTCCCCTCCCCACGGGTCACACTCTCACCCTCCTTTCTTGGTTCCTTGCCATCCCCTAACTGGCAAATGTTGGAGTGCTACAGGTCTCTGACCTCGGCCACTTCCTTGTTTACACCCTCTTTCCTGATAATTCCATCTTCTTTCATGGGTTTAAACAGCATCTCTGCGCCGATGTATCCGAGTGCATGTCTCCAACCCAGATAGGCCCTTGGCTCCTATCAGACTTAGCAATCAATGTGTGAGTGGACCTCTCTGCTTTTATCTAAGAGACTTTACATGTCAACTCCTGATTTCACCTGCATCCCTCCAGGGAGCACTCCAACCGACACAGAGCTGCTACACCTGCAGTCTCTCCCTTTGGGGGATATGGCAACGCCATTCTTCTGGAAATCGGAATTCTCTATTTTCCTTGAACCCCACTTCCAAACTCTCAGCAAGATTTTCCAATTCTACCTGCAAAGTACATCCAGAATGAACCACTCTCCGCACCTCCACGGTGACAGCTCTGGGCCCCGCTGCCTACTCCTCCCTCCCAGCTGGGTCTGGGGTGAGTTCTGCTCTCCTGGCTCTGCCTGCCCCCTTCAGTCTTCTTGACATAGCAACAGAATAAACCCCTCTCCCCCAAACCCTCACTACTTGCATCTCACCCGGACTATGAGTCAAAGTTCTATGATAGCCTGGAAAGTTCTACGATGGCCTGCCCTCTGCCGGCTCTCCCACCTGCTCTGGCCACCCTGGCCTCCTTGCCACGCTTCCAGCGTCCAAACCCGGCCCTGCTTCGGGGGCTGTGTGCATGCTGTTCCTTCTCAGCAACACTCTCCAGATGTCTGCAAGCTCAAGGCAGCTTCTGCCCAAATGCCGCCTTCTCCGCGACGCCTTACCTGGTTACCCGACATCAGAGAGCCGTCCCCAACACCCAATGCCTCTCACCCTGCTTCATTCCTCTGTAGAGCAGCAATCTCTACCTGGCATGCTGCATCTTTACTTGCTGTTTGTTTATTGTCTTTTTCCCCTTCACTAGAATGGGTGCTTCATGAGGACAGAGGCCCCACTGTACTCCCAGGGCCGGGAACAGTGTCTGGCATGTAATAAGCAGTCAAATACTCATTGCCTGAGTGGATGAAAGCCATAAATGGTAAAGAGGAGCTCAGGACACCTTGTACCCACAGGCAAGCTATTGGGAACTTGGTACTGAGGGACTGTCGCTGCTTTATCTCCCAAACGTCAAAGGCACTGCACACTTGGAAAACGCTAGACATATAAAAAGGACAAAAGGACGCTTTTGCTCTATCCCGGGGCTTTATCCAGCATCTGTTCCTTCACTCATTTTCCGTTCTTAAGAGCCGTCTGGGTGCAGCGTTTGGTGCTGTGCCCTGCTCCAGTCCCAAAGGGGCCCCCTTCGGGGTGTGGTGGGCTGAGGGCTTCCAGCCGGGAGACTGCCTTGTTTGTTTGTTTTCTGAGAAGCCTTAGGTCATTGGAACATTGGAACAGCTCAGGCGATCTCCAGGATGCTCCCAAGAATGACATAAAGCTTATGATTATTCCACTTATGTAGTAATCATCACTGTGGACCAGGCACGCGATATACATTATCTCTAATCCTTACAACAAAGCCAAGTATCGTTATGCACACTTTCCCGAGGCAAATACTGAAAGCAAACGCTCTGGCTTAGCGCTAAGTCTGTGCTCTCCTTCTACGATCTTCTATGCCTCCCTGAGTTCAGACCTCGTCCTCATGATTCTTTATGTCATAAAGAATGTCCGTGTTAGCTAGTTACAAATAATGTGAAAAACATACACGTTGATACACTTCACCCTTACCACAGAGATTTAAACTAAACAGAAAATAAAAATTTAACTCCATTTAGAGTAAACATGAAAAACACCCAAATAACTCATTCATTCATTCATTCCACAAATGGTTAGAGCCCCTACAATGTGCTGGCACCATGCGAGGCCCTGGAGATACAGGTTCCAACAAAAACAAAATTTTGCTTTCATTTAGCTTACGGTTTATTAATGAAAACAATAAGCACAATCAATAAGCAAATATATGGTACGTCAGAAGGTGATAAGGCCCCAAATAGAACAGGGAAAGAGCATGAAGTGTGCAGGGTGGGAGTGAAGATTTTGGTTTTAAACTGGGTGGTCTCGGTTGGCCTCTCTGTGCTGGTCAGAGTGGGGGAAAATCCTGAAGGACAGATGGGGACAGCAGTTACGTAGTGTCTGGGAAGAGGCTCCAGGTAGAAGGACCCACCAGCACAGAGACCCCGAGAGAGAGAGAAGTGTGCCTGGTGTGCTCAGAAAGATGAGTGCTCCTGGATTGTAGAGACAATGTAAGGATCACTGGCTGCTGGAATGGGAACCAGGACCGAAGTAAGGGGCCAGTTAGCGGGTCAAAGCAATAGTCCAGATGGAGAAATAGAGATGCCGTGGATCAGAGTCAAGGTCAAGAGAAGCAGTTATTCTGATGTAATAATGTATAGGATTAGCAAATAGGTAGGTTAGGAGACTGCCCTCTAAAGTAGATTTTTCTAAAGATTTTATTTATTTATTTGAGAGAGAGAGAGAGAGCAAACATGAGCAGGGGAGAGAGGCAGAGGGAGAGGGAGAAGCAGACTCCCCACCGAGTGGGGAGCCCTACTCAGTGCTCAATCCCAGGATCCCGAGATCATGACCTGAGCTGAAGTCAGACGCTTAACAGACTGGTGCCCCAAGGTAGATTTTCACTTTAGTATAGAGCATGACAAATTCCTGTAACTAACCATATCGCCTAGTAGGCTTCCATTCACAGAAACTGTGCACCTCACTTCGGCACACATTTCTATGTAAGCAAGGTATACCCATGGTTGCCTTAAGAAGGTTATCGTCAAATATATAGTGTAAAGACCAAAGGGTTTTCCAAGCTTGTTTAAAACCATACTTCCTTATCTAGTTAAATTTTCAAAAGTCAAATGTCCCTAGGAAGTCCCGATAAATGAAAATATGGAAAAATGTGCCAAAGGTTCCTGCCAGAGTCAAACACATGCATCCACGAGGAAAGGAGCTACTGTCTACTGAATGTCTCAAAAGTTCAAGGAATTTGCCTTCAAAGTTTTTTTGGACAAAGACGCCTCTGAGCTCACATTCTTTCCTACGGAGTATAAGGATGCTTTGCAAGAAGGGGAAACCGTTTAGAGGCGGAATCAATGCAGGGCTTCTTACGGACAGAGAGACACTGGTGACAAAGAGGGTTTGCAGCACGCATGGAGATGCTGTGGGGAGAGTCAGGCACACCATGAACGTCGATGGCGTCGTCGAAACGATTCCTGAACCTGATCAGTCACTGAAACCATAAGACCTTGAGGCAAAGACTACAGCACATAGAAACAGAACAAATACCAAAGGGTTGATTTCTCTTTCATTTAGTAAGTCCATATACATCAAAAAGATTGGAGAAGAGTGAACACTTTACTGGCAAGTATACTCACAGCATGGGCTTTCTGTTTTCCTGAGGGTTTTTTTTTTCCTGCTCAATAAAAGGTTTAATGTATTACTATTTTTCTCTTTTTAACCAGTTCAATAAAACGTCTCCCTTTCTTCTAAAACATTAGGATTGGGCAGGACTTCATCCATCATACCTGTTCAAATTCCTGAGTATTTTCATGAAGAAACAATACCCAGGAGAGGTTAAGTCCCTTGCCCAGTATCACAAAGCTGCTGAGGGGAGGCCTGGGGCTGGACCCCAGGCTCACTGATTTGTGTAGCTCCGATCTCTTTGACTAACTTCAGCAGGGCTATCATTAAAAAAAAAAAAAAAAAGGCTGTAGAAAACCAACTGAAAATGTACGGCTAACACTTAATTATGATCTAAAAACTGAACTCATTCCTTTTCTACATATACCTCTATGTGCCAGGCAGCCTGCTAACTGTGGGAATGACTGTGAAGAAGGCCAGCACAATCCCTGTCCTCAAGGAGCCCACAGTCTAGTGAGAAGACAATTAAACAAGTAATAAAAATGAAGTACAATGACGTTCCCATAGGGGAAGCATGGTACCCTGTGGAAGCAGAAGTCATGCTCACTGCGGGAGATTTAAAAATCACGCGTGGGACGCCTGGGTGGCTCAGTTGGTTAAGCGTCTGCCTTCGGCTCAGGTCATGATCCCAGGGTCCTGGGATCGAGTCTCTGCTTCTCCCTCTGCCTCTGTCTCTCTCTCTGTCTCTCATGAATAAATAAATAAAATCTTTCAAAAAATAAAAAATAAACAAAAATCGCGCATGCGTGTGCACATGCACGCGTGTGTGTGTGTGTGCATGCATGCATGCTTGGGAGGGTGACCGGTGTTGGCAAAGACTCACTCATCACCTGCCCTCAGAACAAACCCTACTTTATCCTCGATCTTGCCATCCATCTGGACTCCTGAGCTAGGATGCTGGGAGTCACCTTGACTTCTCTTGCTCCTTCACCCTCATATCCAGGAGATCGTCATGTTCTGGCATTTGGATGCTTGTCATCCTTGAGGCTGTCTCCCTCCCCCATCCCTAACACCATCTAGTCTGTGTCTCACCCTGACTCCTAGCAGAGTCTCATAGCACTTCTCCTGAGGTTCAGTCTTGCTCTCTTCAATTCGGTCTTCTGTCCAATAATCTGTCTAAAATGCAATTTGGACTATGTGACTCTTCTGCTGAAAACTTTTGACGGCTCCCTGTTGGCTAACTAAGGATGAAGTCCAAGCTTATTAACATGGCCCCAAAGCGCCCAGGAGTCAGCCTGGCCTACTTGTCCAGCTTTCTCCCCACCTTCACCTCCTTCGCTGGATAGGCCAACAATGCCGGCTGCTCTGACCTCCCCAGAACGCAGCCTGCTCTTTTATGCATCTTTGTTGTCACTCACCAGGGCTGTCTCTGCTGTCACTGCCTCCCCCCTCCCATCCTGGTTCATCCTCTTTGACTCAATTCAGGCATCTCTCCTCAGGAAACCTTCCTTGGCTCCCCCTTCCCAAAAGCTGTGTTAGGAATGCTTCTCTCTGTCACATAATACCCGGCATCATCCACATGGAATTATGGTCATTTGTCTATGGCTCAGTTTCCGTGTCTAGCTTTTCACCTCCTGGAGGACAAGGATTGCCTCGCTCACCTTTGCACGCTCAGCACCTAGCACAGTCCTGATACACAATGGGATGTCAATACATGTTTGTTTAACACAAGAACGATTGTTGCAGATATTACATGTGGGCAATGCTCAGCCCAGTGGCAGTCCAAAATGATACTATTATATGTGGAAGTGAAAGATTGGGGTTCTGGTTTCCCAAAAGTGGAATAATTGATTTAAGTTTCCTCAAACTTACTGGTTTTGGCTAGACAGATCATAACACAGAAAGCTGTCTACGTTATCAAAAGACAACTGTTTCTTTACTAAAGAGATATAAAATCAATATGTACTCCGGTGAATTATTTTAAGTGCTAAAAACTAGCACAGCCTTAGTTCCAGGTCACACCCTCATTGTTTCTCGAATATTCTGAGGTAGGAGCCGGGCACCTGGGCAGGGCCCCGTAAGTGACACACTGCCTGTGGATGTCAGCATCCCAAATAGCAGATAACCAATACGACACACATTTACCTTCCTTTCTCTGAGTAGGTTTACCCATTCTTCAAAATTAGTACCTATTTTGTAAACACTGCTGGGACCCTGAAGGAGGTCCCTGGAAGGAGAGAAACCTCAGAAAGTGTTTAGAGAGAAAACAGGCCAGCTAGACTTTTAAATGATTACCAAGGATAGTGAACTATCTACTCATCATCTGCAAATTTTATAAATGAAAAGTGACTGTTCTCTAACCGGATGTCATCTGAACTTCAAATTGCAAATTATACAATCAGTATGAAGAGTATGTATGACCAGCCAATCGCTACAAATGCAAACATGCATACCATTTCTCTTAATATATATAGCACACTTGCTTCAGTTTCAGCACAGTGGGTGTTTGGAGGACTTTTATACCATACTCCGGTGGTGTTTATTTATAATACTGTACTCCAGTGATGTTTATTTATATATTGTACTCCAGTGGTGTTTATTTATAATATGGGTATGGAGTATACGATCACATCACAACACATTATATGCTTCCATGTGAGCCTTTCCTTTCTGCCCAGATCTATTTCTACTTTCCTTCTCAAGCCCAAATTTAAAAAATGTATCTTGTCGGGGCGCCTGGGTGGCTCAGTCGGTTAAGCGTCTGCCTTCGGCTCAGGTCATGATCCCAGAGTCCTGGGATCGAGCCCCGCATCGGGCTCCCTGTTCGGCGGGAAGCCTGCTTCTCCTTCTCCCTCTCCCACTCCCCCTGCTTGTGTTCCCTCCCTCGCTGTGTCTCTCTCTGTCAAATAAATCAATAAAATCTTTAAAAAAAAATGTATCTTGTCAAATTGTGATAAATTGTTACCTGAATAGCAAAGAACTTGCTAACTAGAAGTAACTCCAGTCTTCTCTAAGTACATCCTTTATGTAACAAACTGAATCTACTCTTTGTACCTCTGTAAACTTGAAAAAAAGAGGGGGGGGGGGAGTAGTCAGCAAAACAGTTGGATTAGTCCCAAGATGGCTCAAACATCTAATAAAAAACATTTTTAAATGAAGTATTGCTTTTAACTTAAAAAAAAATAGTATAGTTTGGTGCAGAATGCATCTAAAAATAGGTCTTTGGCAAAAAAAAAAAAAAGAAAAAGAAAAAAAAAGCTTTCTGCCCTTAAATATCCTTAAATATTAAGGCTGTGTGATTGTGTGTTGGTGTGTACTTAACTACAACATGTGTGTTGTACCACATGGTTGCAAAATGGTAACTTTGGCTCAAAAACAAAAAAGAGAGAGAGACAGAAAGAAGGCTTTACTGAGTTCTTCAACAAAAACTAAAATGTAAATTTTCATTGAAATGCTTTCAAGAAATTGTAGACATAGTAAATACTGATTTTGTTACATAAATGTAAAACTTCAAAAAATATACAAAATATCAAGAAAAATGAATCTAATTTTTTTATATCTAGAATAAAAGTATTTTTAAATGTTTTGTGAAACCTAAATCTCTGTTCTTTTTAAATTATGGATTATCTTGTGCTCTGTGGCATCTAACTCCAGATTTCCAGATGTTCCCTTGCTGTTTCATTTCTACCTGGCCAGGGTTTTACTTTGCCCTGGGATGGTCCTTTTTTGTTTTGTTTTGTATTTGTTTGTTTTACTGAAGTATAGTTAACTAATTTCAGGTGTACAACATAGTGATTGGACAACTCCATAGTTACGCTGTGCTCACCGCAACTGTAGCTACCATCTGTCACCATAAATTGCTATTCCAATACCTTTCATTTCCATGACTTATTCATTCCATAACTGGAAGCCTGTACCTCTCACTTCCTTTCATCCATTTTGCCCATTACCACATCCTCTCCCCTCTGGCAACCACCAGTTTGTTCTCTGTATTTTGGGGTCTGTATCTGCTTTTTATTTTTGTTGTTTTTTTTAGATCCCACATATAAGTGAAATCATACAGTATTTATCTTTCTCTGTCTGACTTATTTCACTTACATAACACCTTCTAGGTCCATCCATGTTGTCACAAATGTCAAGATCTCATTCCTTTTTAATGGCTGAGTAATATTCCATTATATATATATGTATAAAATACACCACATATTCTTTACCCATTCATCTATTGACAAACACTTAAATTGCTTCCATATCTTGGCTACTGTAAATAATGTTACATATAGCTTTCTGAATTTATATGTAACTTTCCAAATTAGTGTTTTCATTTTCTTTGGGTATAATACCCCATAGTGGAATTACTGGATGGGATGGTATTTCTATTTTTAATTTTTAAAGCAAACTCCATTCTGTTTTCCACAATAGCTGTATAAATTTACATTCCTACCAATAGTGCATGAGGGCTCATTTTCCTTCACATCCTCATGAACATTTGTTCTTTCTTGTCTTTTCCATACTAGACATTCTGATGGGTATAAGGTGATATCTCATTGTGGTTTTGATTTGTATTTCTCTGATTATTAGTAGTGTTGAGCATCTTTTCATGTATCTCTTGGCTCTCTGCGAATTTTCTCTGGAAAAATGTTTATTCAGCTCTTCTGCCCATTTTTAATCAGATTATTTGTTTTTTGTTTTTTGTGGTTTTTTTGGTGTTCAGCTGTATACGTTCTTTATATATTTTGGATATTAACCCCTATCGGATATGTCATTTATAAATATCTTCTCCCACTCAGCAGGCTGACTTCATTATGTTGATGGTTTCCCTCATTGTGCAAAAGCCGTTTGTTTTGGTTTAGTCCTAATAGTTTATCTTTGCTTTTGTTTCCCTTCTCTGAGGAGACCTATCTAGAAAAATGTTGATAAGGCTGATGTTAAAGAGATTACTGCCTAGGGGCACCCGGGTGGCTCAGTCGTTAAGCGTCTGCCTTCGGCTCAGGTCATGATCCCAGGGTCCTAGGATCGAGCCCCACATCGGGCTCCCTGCTAGGCGGGAAGCCTGCTTCTCCCTCTCCCTCTGCTTGTGTTCCCTCTCTCACTGTGTCTCTGTCAAATAAATAAATAAAATCTTTAAAAAAAAGAGAGAGAGATTACTGCCTATGTTTTCTTCTAGGAGTTTTATGGTTTCACATTTAGGTCTTTAATCCATTTTGAGTTTGTTTTGGTGTGTGGTAAAAGGAAGTGGTCTAGTTTCATTCTTTTGCATGTAGCTGTCCAATTTTCCCAGCATCATTTATTGGAGGGATGTTTTTTCCCCATTGTATATTCTTGCCTCCTTTGTTGTAGATTAATTGAGGAGATCCTTTGTCTTAAGGAAAGGGAGAGGGGAGTACCCAGGTACATATGTGTGTTGTAGGAGTGGTATGACATAAGTGGGGGAAGAGATATTTGCAGTACGATTTTAGCTATAATGAGTTTCTTTGTTAGTGACTTTGGCTAGGATCATTAAATAACAGAAATAAATATTTTATGTAATTTTGTTAGTATTTTTCTTTCAAACAAAATACAAAAATAGCTAAGAGGCTAAAAAAAAACCAAAAAAAAAAAAACTATCCATGGAGGGCTTATGGGCTATTCCACTGTAGGTATAACGATGGTGTAATATAAAACTTGATTTGTATGTCAAATAAAAAGAATAGACCATGATGATCCATAAATGTGTCTTTCCAGTTTAGTTAGTCCTATATCTGTGAACTAAAATTCCTCCCCAAATTAAGATACCACTTAGTAATAATGCAATTAGCCAGAAGGCCACCATCAAAAATAGCTGTAAAAGTATCTCTCAGATTTAACTAATCATTTTCACAGTCTGGCTAATGAACAAAAATTGAAACTATACTTATTTATCCCATAACTGCTGGGCAATAACTATTCAATCCATGAAAGTAAAAACTGGGAATAATCTGAAATTTTTAGATGTCGTAGATCCCTAAAAACAAATCAGGTAAATTAACCTTTGCGGGAGTTTCGACAAGTGAGGTCCAGTCCTCTCTTTCTGACTGGAAACAAATTTGGTGATGCAAGGGAAAGTGGTTTCATCAAAGATATGAATGAAAAAACAATCCTACTATTTGATCTATAACAGTCATGTATTAGAAATACTGATAAAAATTTTTACCTTTCCCCTGAATATTGGCAGGTTGACACAGTTATAAGTGATCTTTGAGCTGTAGGTCCATGCAAGGTAAGACAATATCTGGACATAGACTAGTGAGATAAAATTCTTTTGCTTTGGGAAATGCACTTGTGAGATATCCGATAGATTACATATGGTTTGCTGTTGAGTTGTTTTTTTTTTTTTTTGAAGTGTTTGAGAACAATTTTATTTTATTATTTAAAAACAATTTTAAATTGTTTTCATTTTAATTCCAGTATAGTTAACATAGAGTAATATTGATTTCAGGTGTACAATATAGTGATTCAACAATTCCTTACAACACCCGGGGCTCATCACAAAAAGTGCCTTCCTTCATCCCCATCACCTATTTCACCCATTCCCCCACCCCCCTCCCATCTGGTAACCTTCAGTCTGTTCTCTATAGTTAAGAGTCTATGTCTTGGTTTGCCTCTCTCTTTTTTTTCTCCCTTTCCTTGTTTGTTTTGTTTCTTAAATTGCACGTATGAGTGAAATATATGGTTTTTGTCTTTCTCTGACTGACTTAGATTACATATGTTTTTTTTTTTTTTAAAGATTTTATTTATTTATTTGTGAGAGAGAGCACATGAGAGGGGGGAGGGTCAGAGGGAGAAGCAGACTCCCTGCCGAGCAGGGAGCCCGATGCGGGACTCGATCCAGGGACTCCGGGATCATGACCTGAGCTGAAGGCAGTCGCTTAACCAACTGAGCCACCCAGGCGCCCAGATTACATATGGTTTTAAGAGTTGCTCCAATGTGTACTTAAGGCCACATAAAATTCTGATATTCAAAACATACTGATAGTTATATTGACCCAAATAGGCAAAGCAGTCAATAGTCAATAGTTTATGGCAGTAATGCCTCAAATCACTTTAATCAAAATTATATATGGGGCGCCTGGGTGGCTCAGTTGGTTAAGCATCTAACTCTTGATTTCGGCACAGATCATGGTGTCAGAGTGGTAAGATCGAGCCCCGAGACGAGCTCCATGCTGGGCATGGGGCCTGCTTGACTCTCTCTCTCCCTCTCCCTCTGCCCCCCTCCACACACACACACATGCTCTCTCTCTCTCTCTTAAAAAAAAAAAAGTATATAAAATGTTCCCCCATAGCATTTTCTATACACCTTCAGAGAATCTGCTGCCCTCAATTTTCTTATTGAAGTGGGGAAGGCCGACTTCTTGTTGATTTTATTTTAAGGTCTCTTTTTATTACCAAAACATTCCCTTCTATGGCACGGGTGGGGGGGGGGAATGTGTCAAAATAGAGGTAGTACAAAAAAAAATTTACAAAGGAACAAGAGGCCATATTAAGCACGTATTGAAAGAAAATCTTTCTGGAAAGACTATCAAAAGGTCACATGGAAAAGTAGTCCGGGGAAGAGAGAAGCATCAATCATACCTAAATAAGGAGTCAGTGTGAGGAACAGCTCAAGGTATTTCGACAAAAGAAAGATAAAATAAACAAACCAAGGTGTCCCAGGGGAGCGGAACAAAGTAATCACTCATAAATCATTTTGAAGGAAATAAATGGGGGGATTTTCTAAAGGAGAAATTGCAACAGGAGAAGCAAAGTGCCGTAATGTGTTACACCTCTTCATTCTAACGGAACAAATACTAAGTTCTGCTTCAGAAGAGAAGCACTGGGATGAGCACTGGAAGACGAAGAAGAGGCAGAGGGAGACAATGTACAGTCGGGGGAGAAAGGGTTTCGTCAGGATGAGGTGGCCTGAGTCAACCCCGCAGAAGCCCTCCTTGAAAGGGTTGGGGCTGCATGGTGGGTGGTCAGTACAGCGGGACACGCAAGCAGAAGCGTATGAGACCCCGAATCAAAGGAAAAACAAACAAGCAAGGGTCTACACCTACCCCGCGAACTGACCATTTTGAGGTTGATTTCCATTTTCAACTTCAAGATCCAGTTATAAAGCGGTTAATTAAATGGCTTCGCAGTTGCCCTAATTCCGGTGATCTGGCTTCATGGCTTTTCTAGTGGGATAGCCTCAGACATCCAACCCGAGGTACCCCAATTCTTTTGGTCCTCTGACCCATTCATCAGTACCACAGTCCAGTCAGCCAACAGAACAATCTCCCCAAACTGGCCTCGGACCCCCAGAACCAACCCAAATAGATTTTGTCCCTTCGGGAGCTCTGGGAGGGAGCTCCATTCTTCTTGGTGTGAGCCCACATGTCAGTGCAGAGAGGTTTGTCTCTGGGCCCTTCCCTCTCCAGAGATACACCTCTGATCTCAGGGGGCAGGGTGGGAAGGCTGGGAATTCTGGGGGAAGCTGTGTTCCCCACAGACTTTTAAGTACACCCTTCTGTCCTGGGTCCTCCTTGGCTGCATCTGCCTCTGGAGCTTCTCCAGAACTCCTGCTCCCCTTTCTTTGGCATCCCCATTGGTGGGCATCCTCCAGCCTGTGACATCCTCCCCACTTCTTGTTTCTGCCACGGTCTCCCCCACCCGTGCCTCCCTTCCTCTTAGCCTTGTGAAGTGAAGCTGTTTAAGTCTCTACTACTCCTTTGGTGGGCCTCGCTCAGGAGGGAGCCTCTCTCATGAGCATGAGCAATCAGACACTTTAACCAAAAGTTCCACGAAGTTATTAGCACTTTGAGCACCTATAATTACTACACTGTTTTGGTCACTGGTGCTACTATTTCTGTGTTTCGCTTTGCCAAACAGATTTTAAGTTCTCAGGCCAGGGCTATTTATAAGCCTTCCTATCCATGGTTCTGGACAGAGAGCAGCTTTACCAAAACCCATTTGGTTCATTCTTGAGTCTCAAAAAGAAAATCAGTTTTCTGCGGGCAAGCATACCTTTGTTCACTGTTGAGCCTGTGGGATCCTACTTCATTCACTTTCTTCCTGAAGCCCTGGCTGTTCCCTCCAGCTTTGCTTCTTCACCTGACCCTCCCATCCTGATGATGTTGGTGTTCCTCAGGGATCGTACGCTGGCCTCTCTTCTCTCACTCTGCACAGGGACACTCTCACCTCCTCCCTTGGCTTCAAGAAACCTCTACGTGCTGGTGACTCCCATGCTTATGTTCCTCAGACTAGATATGCACCTACATCTATCTATCTATGTCTGCTTGAATGTCTCCCTGGTGCCTCAAATTCCACATGGTCCCCACCCATCTGTGGCTCTTCCTGATGCTATGTCAGTGGGCATCACCACCTGCCCCCCAAATCAGAAACCTGGGCTCTGTGCTCCACCTCTCCCTACTTCTCACCTACCCACCCCAAACCAGTCCAATCCATCCAAGTCCATCCCCGGCCACACACTTCCCTAGGTGCCTGCCACCACTGTCCTCATTCAGGCCACTGTCATCCTGCACCTGCATTATTCCAAGAGCCTCCTAACCCATCTATTACCGAAAGTACCACACTGTGGACATGTAATCCAGGATGTCACTCCCCAGTATTTTGTAAAGACCTTCACAATCTGATCTTAGTTTATTTCTCCATCCTCATTTTGTGATGATTCCCACCTCATAAACAGGCACCATGCACTGTGTTTATTTCCTTCAACACGGATGGCTCTCCATTCGCTCTGGACCTTTGTGCTCTTGACAATTCCCTCTGCCTAGATTATTCCTCCCACCCCCATGTTCTCAATCCACCATCTTTACCTCATTATTCCTTCAGATCTCTGCATAGAAAGGACTCCAGAAGTCTCTCTAGCCACCCTACCCTCCACCAATGTTGAATTCAGTACCTCCTATGGATACCATAACATCCTATACTTCCTCATCATGAGTTTTACCACCATGGAGTGCAATTGCTTCTTTTTTTGTCTGTATCCCCCACTTACCTGTAAGCTCAGGGTGTACAATGACCATGTTCACCTGTTCATTGCTTTCATTGCACCCCAGGGCCTAAGGCATGGTGCACAATCCATATACACTTGCAGCATGAATACATGAAAGAATAACCAAACTTTTATTGACTTTCATTTTAACCTTTGCTTTCCTAATAACTTTTGATTTCTAATGTAAAACATTCAAAAGGCAATATTTCTTAAGATTAATGCTTTTTAAAAAAAAGTCAGAGGTTTCCTTATTTATTCATTCCAACATAGTCAATTCTTTCCTTATGTGATTGACCCAAGGAAGAGAGCCACCCTCATCAATGAAGTCCCAAAGGGTTCAAAGAAGGGATTCCACCCCTATCTTGGATGACCTCCCAAGAGGAGACTCCAAAGGTACAAAGATTCTTTGGGAGCTGGGAAATAGGTTGTGGCATCTCTCAAGCAAGACTTCTAAATGCAGGTAGAAATTTTAACCCATTAGCCAGAAATCCTTATACTACACAATATTTGTTTTTTCTCTAAAGCTATTTCTTGGAAGTTAAGGAAAGTGTAGAGATTCATACCTAACATACATTTTTTAACTCTCAGATGACTATGCATAAAAGTAATAGTTGGTTCTTCTTTGTCTTCAAGATTTTCTTGTGTGTGTGTGTGTTAGGAGGGGAAGATTGGATTAAAATCTTTGTTTATAATAAAAAACCCAGACACTCTATTATTTAGGATTCTGTATTCTTTCTTATTGGACTATTATTGGAGATCAAAGGCTGAAGCTGGTGCCTATGTAGATTTCAGGAGAAAATTCCCCCAAAGGGATGAAAGGCAGAACCCATTCACTAATTAATTCTGATGATTCAGTTTATTAATGATAATGACAATACATATTAGGCTGTGAAATGCCTTATTGACCACTTAGAAGGAAACAGGTGATTGCTCTGAAAAAATCAGACAAGCTGATCCTGACGAGCGGCAGGAAATAGTAGAGGGAGAATGGTTTTTGGCATCAGATATGACTGTAACCTAAACTGGCTCCTTCATCTCTCTGAGCTTCATTCTACTGATTTCTACAATTAGGGTAATACTGCTCTATTTTAGTGGGTGCACTGGAAATACTGCAGGAAAATACATGGTGCCTTGTAGCAATGCAATAATGGTAGCCCCTATTTCCCTTTTTAGTCTAATGATTTAGAAGGTAGACTAGCCTGTTTCATATGCATATCTGTTTCCCAACAAGGCATTTCACAAAGCTGCGTGTGTTAGCCTTGTGCACAAAGGAAACATGAAGTGAAATTCTAGCACATTAACTGTATCCCCAAATTCCATATGGACAGATCACTACCTACTTGAAGACTGGTTTCTAGGGGCCTGTCACAAGGCTTTGTCCTTAGCTCAGTTCAATTTGGTGCTTTTATCAATGACTTGGAAGAAGAACAACTTTGGGAGGTGTGGGTAATATTTTTAAAAACAGAGTATTAAGTAATATTAGGGAATTACTTTTAATTTTTAAAAGTATGCTGAAAGGGTATTATGGTTATGTAAAATAATATACTTATTTTCTGGGGCAAAATATCAAAATATGTACGTATGTCACTGAAATGTTATAATACTGTGTGTTTAAACATGAACAGTTTAAAAGTACAATATACATATATATGTGTGTGTATAATGAAGACCACAAAAATCCCCAGAACTAAAGGACATGACTTTGCATATTGCAACAGCCCACCTGGAAAAAAACAAAACAAAACAAAACAAAACAAAACAAAACAAAACAAACCCACAGTAATGTATATCATAATGAAGTATTTGAATACTGGGGATTAAAAAATATCCAAAAATTACCAGAGAGAAAATAAAGGTTGCATGTGAAGCATAAAGAATGAGAATGACATCAGGCATCTCAACAGCAACTGGGGGAACTGGAAAATAATTCGGGGCAAAAATGAAATTTTTACCCCCCGAAATTGTCAGTTAGGTGTAAAGGTAGAGTTAAGACATTTTCAGCCATAGCAAATATTAAAAGATCCACTGGCGCAATTGATTTTCAACCAGGGTTCCAAGACATTCAATTGGGAAAGAACAGGGTCTTCAACAAATGGTACTAGAACAACGGGACATCATACACAAAAGCATGAAGTTGAACCCCTACCTTACACCATCCACAAAAATCAACTCAAAATGGACAAATAATCTACATACAAGACCCAAAACCGTAAAACTTTTAGAAGAAAACAGGGGTAAATCTTCATGGCCTTGAATTTGAGAAGGGATTTTTAGATATGACACTAAAAGCAAACAACAAACCAAAAATAGGTAAGTTGGAGTTCTTCAAAATTAAAAACTGTTGTACATCAAAGAACATTATCCACAAAGTAAAAAGCAACCTACAGAATGGAGAGAGAATATTTATAAATCATATGTCTGATAAAGGCCTAGTATCTACAATATATAGAGAACTTAAAAAAATAAATAAAAGGGACACCCGGGTGGCTCAGTCGGTTAAGTGTCTGCCTCCGGCTCAGGTCATGATCCCAGGGTCCTGGGATCGAGCCCCTCATCAGGCTCCCAGCTCAGCAGGAAGCCTGCTTCTCCCTCTCCCACTCCCCCTGCTTGTGCTCTCTCTCTCTCTGACAAATAAATAAATCTTAAAAAAAAGAACTTTTACAACTCAACAACAAAAAGACAAACAACCCAATTTAAAAATAAGCACAGGATTTGAATAGACAGTTCTCCAAAGAAGATATACAAATAGCTAACAAGTACATGAAACAATGTTCAATATCATTGGTCATGAAGGAAACGAGAATCAAAATCACAATGAACTATTACTTCACACCCACTAGGATGCCTATAACTTAAAAAAATGGAAAATAACAAGTGTTAGTGAGAAGACAGAGAAGTTAGAACTCTTGTTCATTGCTGGTAGGAATGTAAGATGGTTCAGCTGCCATGAGAAATAGCTTGACAGTTCCTCAAAAGGTTAAATAGAATTACCATATGACTCAGCAATTCTACTCTCAGGTATATACCCCAAATAACTGACAACAGGTACTCAAACAAGTAATTGTGCACAAATGTTCAGAGCAACACTATCACAATAGCCAAAAGGTAGAAACAATCCAAATATTTGTCAATGAATAAATGAATAGGGGCGCCTGGGTGGCTCAGATGGTTAAGCATCTGCCTTCCGCTCGGGTCGTGGTCCCAGGGTCCTGGAATCGAGCCCCACATCGAGCCCCACATCGGGCTCCCTGCTCCACGGGAAGCCTGCTTCTCCCTCTCCCACTCCCCCTGCTCTTGTTCCCTCTCTCGCTGTGTCTCTCTCTGTCAAATAAATAAAATCTTTTAAAAAAAAATGAATAAATGAATAAACAAATTGTGCTGCATATACACACAATAGAATATCATTAAGCCATACAAAAGAATGAAGTACTGATTCATGCTCCAAGATGGCTGACCCTGGAAAACATTATCCTAAGTGGTTGCTGGTTGCTGAGTGAGGCTGGGGGAGCGGGAAATGGACAGCAACTGCTCAGTGAGTACAGAAGTTTATTTTGGGGTGACAAATGCTTTACAACTAGATAGAGGGTGTGGTTGCACAGCATTAGAGATATACTACGATATACTACGTGACAATGAAGTTTTCACTTTAAGATGGTCAATTTTGTTAAGTGAATTTTACCTCAATTAAAAAAAATTCCACGTATCTTTTCTAAGGATGATACTGGAAGATTTGCTCCAATAAAATGAAGAAGTAATTTAAAAAGGGGGAAGATAGGGGGTCCAGAAAACAGGGGATCAAATCAAAGAGGCCAAGGGAGCTACTGGATGACAAGATATAGAGATTACAGGACAAGTGTGCAGCAGGCCCCATGCCACCAGTCCAGGTGGGAGCAAGATAGAAGGTCCAGAGACGAGATCTCTAGGAAGGGAAAATCGCTAGACTGCCTGATGGATTCGGATGCATACAAGACAGATTTGTAAAATTCGTAGAGAATTTAGAGTGGAATTAGTGAAAATACATAAAAAGCTTACCAAAAAACAATGATTAATTCTAGGGAGAAACAGAAAAGTATCCTACATGACCCAGTTATAAATAGCATTTTCCTAGTCATTAAAGACAGGAACATTGAAGATTTATATAACCAAAATTACAATATAATTATATAATTACATTGGGAGTATATGGGAAAAAGAGACATGTGCACGTGTGTGTGTGCGCGCGTGGTGTGTTGTGATGTTGTTGATAAGTGAGCTAAAGGGAGTTAAATCTTAATGTTGCAAAGTGGGAAGTCAATAGATAATGATTAAAACTGAAAAAAATCTAGAAGTACCAGGATTGGAATGTTATTTAGAGATTTGAAGGTAAATGCCCATAGAATCAGTTTAAGGAGTTCAAAGGGGTTTCCTTTGGGAAGAGGGGAATGCAGGCATTTTTTTTCAGAACTTTTGACTCTCTAAACTATCTGCATAGATAAAAGTTGAGTTTTTAAAAACTAAATAAAAAGAAAAATTTTCATGCCAAAATAGGTTGGTTGGGTACACACTGCATCCTGACAGCACTGTGGGGCTTGGGTTGGGGACAAGAGGAGACCTGAGCCCAGGGCCCAGGGACGGGGTAGGAGAATGGAGAGGATCTCATCTTTTGCTTTTTTAAATAATGTTCAAAGAATGAAATGTTCACAGTTGTTCATTCTAGATTGTGGGAAAGTCGGTAAATTGCTTTGGTATTTGTTTAATCTGTACTCTTCTGTATAGTTAACATTTCTTAAATTAACATATTATAATGCACTCTGTAATTAGCTACACAATTGAGGATGAAGAGCCAGCTTCGGTGCAGTTTACATACAGGACAGCTGAGTTACTAGTTTAAAATGAATGGTCTTTGGGTGCCTGGATGGCTCAGATGGTTAAGTGGCTGCGTTCAGCTCAGGTCATGATCCCAGGGTCCTGGGATCGAGCCCCGCATCGGGCTCCCCGCTCTGCGGGGAGCCTGCTTCTCCCTCTCCCTCTGCTGTTCCCCGTGCTTGTGCTCTCTCGCTCTCTCTATCAAATCAATAAATAAAATCTTTAAAATGAATGGTCTTTTAAAAAAATATCTGCAGAATTAATAGAAATTGTGTATCCCGATCATGGGATGCATAATAAAGACTCCTGGGGCTCTGTCTTAGTTCTCCGGACAATGCCTAGAGGCGGTGTTCTCTAAGGTGGTGCATTGTCGGGGCATGTTGATAAAGGGACTTGGGAGATCTACAGCCCCTGGGGGATGCTTGGTCTGGGAGCTGCATGCAGATGTCTGGAAGACTGTCATCTACAAGAGGGAGTGAGGGATGACTGGCCCAGCCGAAGCGGTCCTTATCACTGAAACATTTTTTGATCACCTTCTATGAGTAAGTAGGACGCTGTGACTGCATTAAATTTCCACTTTCCTAACTGCAATTTTTTACACTTGTTTTCTACTTTTGTACGAAAGACAAATAACAAAGAATACCAGTAATCTGTTCAAAAGAGCTGTTTCCAAGGTATGACATAGAGGGTATTTGGATTCGGTCTTCCGCATTTATCTGCATTTTAATTACTGATTGCCGATAAGGGCAACTTAATTCTTGATCACCAGTATAGATGATTGCTTTCACCGTTTTAGTGTGTTTATGTAATCACAAAAACGTGCAATGTTTTTGTTCTTGTTGCTTATTTCACAGATCTATATAGTCCACTTTTTTTCATTTAAAAAGGGTTTAGTGATGGGCAGTAAAAGTATGAACTTAGTACAATGGACCTTTTCATAAAAAGATATCTGCGTACTTATACACACATACACATGTATATCAAATGGGTCAAATTACTAGATGGAGTAAAATTTTTAGGAATTGGAATGTTTTCTGATTTAAAGTATTAGAGTCTTTATTTTAGAGTATTAACTGTTAGAGTATTAGTTTTTACTCTACATATTATATTAATTTATTGAAGCTTAAACTTTAGAATAGTGGGGGATAAATGTTAAACTGATAGAAGTAAAAAGGTTTCTCCTTTATTCCCTCTTCTGTAAACCAGGAGAGAGAGATTTAAAGAGAAAATAGTAAGCCCCCCCCCCCATATAACCATGAAGTAACCAGCTCACAATTCTGAAAATCACTTAGAAAAAAACCGTCTCATCTGTAGTTCGACGGAACATGAAGCAGACAGAGCATATGAATATCCATATTTAATTAAGGGTACATTAATCCCTTTTACCTGGGATCAATATGCCCCTGTGGTAAGCTACTTCTTTCCTTTTACTCAGATTCAACAACCAGAATGGTTTTTGCATAGCTTTTCAGGAATACAGCTTTCCCACAGAACAAGGTATATATGCAGAAGGACGACAACCGAGTCACGTCGGGCATGTTAAGGAGACAGCACTGGCTTTTCTGGTGGTTGAATTTCCGCGGCCAAAAGCACGGGTGCTAGCCCCCCGACCCCTTCTTCCTAACCCAGCCTGCTCCAGCCTCCGCACACGCCCTCACCGCAAGGATACCAAAGCAGAGAAGGCAGAGCGCTGCCCTCCTGCAAACGTCTGCTCGGCTCGCCGTCTCTCAGCGCAAGCTCCGGTGTCTAGAGCACCAACACACGGGCAAAGTGAAGACCCCCCTCCCTCGCTGGAAACTGCACTCCTCTTCCGCACGGAGGGTGCACAGACCCACCGCGTGCGGCCAGACCCGGGCCAGCTCGTGGGCTGAGCGGGGCCGGGCGGGGCGGGGGCCCGAGGGCCGGCAGGCGATGCACAGAGCACCCCAGCCCCGCAGCCGGGCGGAGGGCTCCTACCTGGGCTTCCCGCCCGCGCATCCTCGGGGACAAGGGCTCCCGCCGCCGCCGCGTGACTTCGCCGGAACGCCGGCAGCTGCGCCCCGGGCCGCTTCCCCGGTCCTGGCAGGGGCTTCCGCCTTGATCCCCAGCACGAACTGGTCGGTCCCCAGGAACGACGCCGGGCCCGCACCGGCCACCCCCTGCAGCCGCCCACCGCGGGGTCTGCAGCCTCAGAAGGGAACTAACCCGTCTGCTGGCGGAGTCACTGGGGATAAAACCTGCGACAGGTTCGGTGACCTGGAGCCTCGGACCCGGGAGGCGCGACGCTCAGCCTCCGCGGCAGGAACCGGTGGGGTCTGCTGCCCCCTGCCGGCCCTTGCCGTGCGCGCTTCTGCTGAATTTGCTCCGCGGTGTTCCAGAAAGCGCAGCGCTTCCCAGGCGCGCGGAGAGGGAAGGCGGGCTGCGCTTCTGTGGGTTGGAGTGAAGTCTCGGTGCGTCAGAGCCGTTGCCCCAGGCGCCGGGAGCGCCCGGGGGAGCCGGTGTCGGCGCTGCGTCGCTGGAAATGCCAAGCTCTAGCGTGAAGCCGACTTCCCACATTGGGCACGTAACATAATACACTTTATCTCCTATGGTTTACCGGCTCTCCAGACGAGCAAGCGTCTGCAAAATCAGGCTTACGAAGTTTTCTTAGGAAAAGAAAATAGAGGCTGATTCCTTGCCTAGTAGTCGTTGGCCGCATCGAACCGATGCCCTTAAAGGCATTTATGGAGATGAGCAATCCATAAGGAAGGAGATGGAAAAAGGCACGTTTCGTTCAACTGATCAGGTTTTCGCTTGAGCACCACCAACACGCCCTCTGTAGGTTTGGGGATGTAAAATAGAAATAAAATGAGCGGCGTGTGTCCTCCAGGAGTTAAACTTGGCTTGGGGATGTTCATCCTAAAAACGGAAAGCAAATCGAACTCTGCACAACCAAGTGGCAAAGGCAATACAAGAAACTGAAATGTGCCGACCCAGGCAGACAGTCCCCGGGCAGTGGCCCAAGAGTAAGTCGGTCTAGGCAGCATGCTTTAGGCAGGGGACCCTGGTTCGGATTCTGCTTTGTCCACCAGTCCTTGGCTTTGCCTCATGGCTAGGCCTTCGGGGATGGTCATAGAATTCAGCAAATGCAGTAGGGGCTCCATAAATGCTTATTCTGGGCGCTGTGCTCGATGGCTGTGTGATGATGAGCAGCTGGAGGCTGTCTGCTGCGGGGAGGCGGAAGGGTCTGGCTACGGCACTCAAGGCCCTGTCAGTCCCTGCCCCATCCAGCCTCACTAGCGGTGTGACACCGGGCCGCTTGGGAACCTCTCCTCATTTCTTTGTCAGCAAAATGCAAATGATAGTAACAGTCCCTCCTTCTTAGGGTCAGAATGAAGAGTAAATGAAATACCGTTTGTAGAGTGTTTAGGACGGAGCCAGGACTCCTTGTTGTTAGTATCCTTGTTGTTACCACAGCTGTTCCTTCTTCCCCCAAATACATTGTGATGCAGGAATTAAAAGCAGTCACTTGAGACCCACCTACTTGGGTGGGAACCTGGCTCTGCCAATTTCCACCGGCCTAAGGCTGGGCAAGTGAGTTTCAATGCCCTGATCTGCAAAATGGCAATAATTATAATAGAGAAGAATATGGTGATCATTTCATGATGTGGGGTCATTCTGTATTTAATTCACAGAGTTGTTTGTGCCCAGTGCGGAGTGGACAAGTCTGCAGTAAGTGGTAGCTACTAGTAAAATAAATGTTTTTAAAGGATATGTTTAGACCAGCCACCAATGCTTCATTGTCCCCTGAGGTAATACTAACCTCTTTGTCTTATTTCACTTTTCCAGCTATTCGCTTAGCAGAAGGTTAATTGTTAGCAAACTGCCAGTGTCCGAACTCTGTGATAGGAAGGTCGGCGACTGTCTATAACACTTTTTCTGCGTCCTCAGTCATTTCTGAAGAAGGGTCTCAAGGACTCTCGGTGGTGATCACTGTGGATTATGGCCTGGACAGGTGGAAAGGCTTCTCAGAGAAACCAAATGCAGGAACCTTTTAGCACTTAGAGCTATTCAGATATGGCACTTGGCCTTGTAAAATTGGTCAAATAAAACTGAACAGTGTTTGCAATCATCTGGCACTCCTTGGTGACAGGGAAGGATTCTGGAAAGAACTGGGCTAGAGACGCCTGATGGGAGGACTGCCGTGAGATACTGGTTAGCGATCCCTTATGTATATATATCCTTTCAAGACAATATCCATACAAGTTACTGAATTGGAATGCCAACGTAGCAGATTTCTTTTTCTCTCTGGCCACCCTTAGGGACTCAGGAAGCCAGGTTGGAGTGACTCAGAAAAGGGTTAAAAATCCAGGGAACTACTTTTTGATGCATGCTCTAAGACTAAGCACCAGAGAAACTATTCTTTTATGAAGGTCAGATGAGCCTACAAAGGGAAGGACCCTAATTCCTTTTCTCCACACATGATAACCTTTTCTTTTTCGAGGAACCCAGAACTCCCCACGTTCGTAGCGTGCCCTACCTTAAGTCACGGCCTTGAGGTGGAAACTCACGGTATTTAGCAAACACCCTCCCCAATCATCTGACCCCAATCTAATTTTCCACCCTTATCGTCCCTCCCGCCAGGGCTTGCTGTGCAGATAGATGCCTTCAAGGGCCAGGCCGATAAATGAGTCCTGAGGAGAGCCAAAGACAACATAGTCATTAGCAAACTAAATCATTGTCACTCCTGCCAACCACACAAAACCAAATTTACTGTCACTTTCCTCTGAGCTGCTTCCACTCCCCCAACCCAGATTCAATCAGAGCAGCTCAGGCAGGCCCAGGAGATGTTTCCAGCAGGGATGAAGGTGCCAGAGACCAGATAACTGACCTGCCCACTGGGCGAGGGCACCCATGAAGATGTGATCAAAAGAGGCTATGCCACATCCTCTTGAGAGGTGAGAGGGGTCGCAGGCTCCAGAGTCCAGACCACATCTCTGGGCGGCCAGCCCTGGGGTTCCTCTCCGCGAACCTCCTCATGGACTGGCTCAAGACTTCTGACCTCCTCTCATCTCCTGCCTCGGCCTGCCCCTTCATGCTCCTTCTCCTCTGGGAAGGAACTAGGACCCTGAAGGGGCTCACTCTGCTTCCTGTGGCGGGGACAGCAAACTCCCCGCCACCAGGTCAGGATTCTCCCTCTGCTGGCGCTTGGCTCCCAGCCTCTTCTGGTACTTCCAGTCAGCGCCCTCTGCTCTGGCCTCCTCATTACCCACTTGCTCTCCCGTCAGCCCTGCAATGAGGCCTTCGCCCCAAGGCTCCCTCCAGCTCTCACGCTGCATCTTCCCCCACAATTCATCATGGCCCCGGTTCCTGAAAGAGCTGTCTGCACGTCGTTTCCATTTTATCTGCCACCAATGCTTCAGCTGTGGCCTAGCTTCTGCTCCCACCACTCTGATGACCCCCTCATTGCTAAGCTCAATGAACGTTTTTCAGTCCTTATCTTTATAAAGGGACATTTAGGTTGGGTAGGAATTGGAGCTCCCACAGCACTGAGGAAGAGAATTTGGGTGTCCTCCAACGGATTTACAACTGGGACTTGAATACAAATGGGGAGCCGGGAGACCCTCCTACCCTGTCCTCACCTCCTTCCCTGTCCTCACCGATTGACCTGGGGACAGAGGAGCTCCCTGAGAGAAAAATACCGGGACATCTACACTCTAGTGCCTGTTGAAGTTCAAGGATATAAAGGGGTGACCAATTTGTGGGAAATCACTCAGGCTGCCTGAGAGAGAATGTACCATAAAGGGGGAAAGGACCTTATACCAGAGGTCTACCCCAACACCATGATGTCAGGTTGGAGGGACTTTTGACAAGACAGAATCAGGGGCTAATGCCAGAAGTCCATTCCAACCCTGAACAGTGCCAAAAAGCACATACTTCAGTATGCTTTGTGAAAGGATTCATGTTTATGATAATTAAAGATTGCAACACTTTGGATCCCCCAAGAAACTTTGTGTTGTTATAACCCTGACTTAATGTAATGGGTGTGGGGTGTTCTCTTCTTAATGAGCAAAAGCCTCCCTTTCTGCGTGCAATGACAGATTGGAACTTCTTCCCTGTGGGTCACTCACAGTAAACAAGCCCGTTTACCTAACAAAGACACAATGATATTGGGTGTTTTGACATCACTTAGCAGGGGGTGGGTGAGAACAAAGCCCTAGCTCTATCTTCAGTAGAAGCAGATGTGCCTGAAGCTATTTGGGCAAACTGTAAGAATTTGATCTGTGTCTAGGTGGGAGAGGGAAGAGTTTTAGCAAGGCACTTTTGATAAGCTATAGAAAGAGCTAAATTAGGCAACACCAGTAAATAGATCCAGATTGACAATGAAACCAACAAAGCTCAAGCTGCAGGGTCCCATACTTCTGTGGGCCCCTGCAGCAAATGGTGTTTTCCAAGATGGTGGCAACAGGACTGCCCATCACATGCGCTCTTCTTACAGTGTGAGGTGGACACTTTTCCCATTGACAGGTAGGGTCTATGTGTTCCCCCCTTGAGTCTGGGCAGGCCTGCGACCATGGTGGTGGTGACGCATGTGACTTTCCAAGCTAGGTCCTAAAGGAGATAAAACTTCTGCCTGATTCTCTTGGAAACCAGCTGCCACACAGCCGGGAAGCCCAGGATACATGGAAAAGCTACAGGTGCTCTGGCCCGTAGTCCCAGCTAAGGTCCCAGTGACAGGCAGGATGCACTAGGAGACATGGGAGTGAGGACACCGTTGAGATGGCCCTAGCCACCTTCTGACTGCAGTGTCGGGACGACCCCAAGTGAGAGGACCCCCTGGCTGAGCCCAGTCAACTTACATAACTATAAGAGATGACAAAATAATTGCTGTTATTGTCAGTTGCCATGTTTGGGGGTGATTCATTCCACAGCAATAAATAATTTTAGCAGGCCCCTAGAAGGCTCTGGAAGGGCCCTAGCAATGTATTCATGTGATCATACGCTTTTGTAGAATTCGCAAAAGTAAGCTATTTTAGCCACAATTGGTTAAAATTTCTATCTCTTTCCACCCTAACTTCCCCTCCGTCTCTTCAAGTTAAATGGCATTAGAGTGGCTGTGGGCATTTTTGGGATTCAGCTAAGACAAACTTAGTTGGGGCTTATTTAACTTGGGCTCAGTGTGGTGTATTTGTGTGCTATGGAGTCACTTCTGTGTATGTTAGTACTGGCTGTCCCCGTGTAAATGGCTTCCAGAATATTCCAAACAACCACTGTGCTGGTTTGGTGGTGCAACAGGAATGTGCAGGACATGGATTGTTTCAGGACAATGTGCTATATGATATGCAGATGTGAAATGCAAAGCTAGAAGAGCGTCTGTGGGAATTATTCCAAATCTTACAGCTCACACCTAAAAATAGTTCAACAGAGGCTTTCCTAAATTTGACTGTCATCCTGAAAATTTATCTTTTATTATTAATAATAAGCTATGGAAGCTGAAACTTTTACAGTCTATCAATAATAAAATGTAAGGGAGAGAATGAATTATTTTTCTATTCTCTCATAGAATCTGATGTCCTAAAACCATTACTGTGTGAGGATTCAATCAAAAAATACACAGGGAGGGCGCCTGGGTGGCTCAGTTGGTTAAGCGACTGCCTTCGGCTCGGGTCATGATCCTGGAGTCCCTGGATCGAGTCCCGCATCGGGCTCCCTGCTCGGCGAGGAGCCTGCTTCTCCCTCTAACCCTCCCCCCTCTCATGTACTCTCTCTCTCATTCTCGCTCTCTCAAATAAATAAATAAATAAATATATAAATCTTTAAAAAGAAAGCAGAATGGAAGGGATTTTGTGACTGTACATGTAAATTTACATTTACATGTAAATGTAAAAAAGCATTTACATCATCCTGAGTCCTCTTAAATATATACATATATATCTCCAAATATGTACACATATATCCAAATATATACATACATAACCAAATATGTATGCACGGGTATCCAAATATGTACACGTATAGCCAAATACAAAAACGTACATACAAATACATACATATGTATACCAATATATCAACATACATACTAATATATATGTATATGCATAAATAGATATTTTTACTTTTTATTTTGAAATGATTATAAACAATAAGAAATTACAAAAGTAATGCTAAGAGGTTTGGTATCCCCATTACCCAGCTCCCAGCTCCTCCAAAGGTAATAACTTAACATAGCCAAAGTTCATTATCAATACCAGGAAACTGCTGTTGGTACAGTGTAATGAACTAGTCCACAGACCTAGCTCAGATTTCACCAGTTTTTATATATACTTATTTTTTCTTAAAATATTTTAATGTTGGGCGCCTGGGTGGCTCAGATGGTTGGGCGTCTGCCTTCGGCTCAGGTCATGATCTCAGGGTCCTGGGATCGAGTCCCGCATCGGGTTCCCTGCTCGGTGCAGAGCCTGCTTCTCCCTCGCCCTCTGCCACTCCCTCTGCTTGTGCTCTTCTGTCTATCTCTCTGTCAAATAAATAAATAAAATCTTTAAAAAAAAAAAATTTTAATGTTTTCTACAGGTCCTGTTCCTTTCAAGTACTATGAAAAAAAAGGCTTTTATGAGGATTAGCTTAGACAATAATGAATTTTAAGGATAGAAAGACGATCTGGTTTCTTTGTTTGATCTGTAGTGAATCTGGACCTCAGAGCAGAAAGGACGCTTGCCTGAATCTCTGGGGAATCCTAGTGCTGACTCAATGGGGGCTGGTAAATTATCTGAGAGTGACTATCTTCTTCTCTGTTAATATTTTCTTAAGCAGATAATAAATCTAATGAGGAGGTATCCAATAAAGACTAATTTGTTTTTCAAAAATGAATAAGCATCTTGATTTCCGCAAGCACAATTCAATTAAGAAAATATCACCTTGCTGAACACTGAATTAGTGAGGTCTTACTTGGACAGTATGCCCGGACAGGTTACATTTTAACCCCTGTGCTAACTGAGTAGCCCTGCTATCTCTTTACGGGAGCTGAGAGCTGATAAGTAGCTCATTCCATAGTCCCAGAGACTAAGGAACAAAGGCTAACAAATTTGAAAGAAAAGGTCGGATACAGAAATGAAAACCACCTTCAGATTAATGAGGACAATGTTTCCGAGCTGATATGCCCTAATAAATTAACACAGTAAAAGCAGTTTGCAAATTGACCTCAAGGGCAAGGAAAAACTTGCTTAGAATCCTTGCAACCATGAAGGTAGACTTTGTTTGAACCCTTAATGGATTCATTAATTTTTGACTAGTTTCATTTTGAAATACATGGTCTTATTGCGGATACTCAGAGATGGTCATGGTAAAAGGAATGAGCTGTCTTAGAATGACTGATCCTGGAGGGGACATTCTGGGCTGGGACGAACTCTGCTGGGGTTGGAGGAAGGGGGACAGTCCGTAGGGAAAGGTGACAGATGCAAATGTTAGGCCAGCAACGTAAGGTTCACGCATTGTGAAAGCATGTCACCTGGAAAGTTGTAACCTGATCACAGCTTCTTCAGACAAGGTGGGTGCAGGTGGCACGGAGTGGGGGATCTCTGCCTCACTCTCCTGGTGAGGTGGACCTCCCGGGGTGTTCATAACTTACCTCTAAGGGACTTGCGAGGAATTTGCCATTTGAATGCCTGGAGGGAAGGTACCAATTCTTCCCTTCCTAAGGGAACCTGAGTGGATCTCGGCTGCAGGCCCCCACACTGGGCAGAGCTGAGGAAATTAGATTCATCTTCCATCTTACTTTGATGTCCTTGTGTTGGCAACAAGTGCAGCGGAAATCTTCACAAATCTTAGATGCAGAAATTTCCTGGACTTCCTTTGGGTAGAGACTGTGATATGTACCTTTTATATAAACTTAAAGGAATCCAACACACAGTAGGTGGTCAGTAAATACTTAATGAATTGAACTCAGTAAGAATACACATCTCAGAAGTTATTCAACTTGCTAATAGTGTGCAGAGATGATCTCTCTTTCTTTCTTTCCTCAGGTTTTGCCACTCTTTCAAGTGGAAAATGACTTACTTTGAATTAAGTATCCTTACAGCTTTGCACAAAACCACTGCCCAACACCCTTCTACGGTGCCAGTGTGGGATTCCTATGAACTATCTAGAATAGTCCATGGCTTCAGGCCTACCCTGTGCCTCTGGAGCTAAATCATGGAGGGCCGCGCCATAATGGAAGTCTTTATGCCCCCACTCCAGCATGCACCTGTGTGACCCATTCCTCTTTGCTCTTCCCTTACACACTGTAGTATCTGAAGGCACAATCGCCAAATTCTGCTTCATGTCTATCTGTGCTCTCATGGTACCGATATATTATGAAGGTGGTGAAGAACGTATCGTCAAAAGACCATAGCAGGGCAACCTGATTTACAAGATAACATTTGTAGAATCAAATCATTCTAAAAGCTTCCAGAAGGAAAGGGGGCAAAAGGCATACCGCCACCACCCGAATAAAAAAATAAAACAGGAAAAGGAACATTACATGGATATAGAATTTCTGAGCACACTGTTCCTGAGATGCTTCATCCACAAGGCAGGACTAAAATATTTTCATTTTCTTTTTCTTTCTTTCTTTCTTTCTTTCTTTCTTTCTTTCTTTCTTTCTTT